>NW_022681471.1:55322082-55654047 GCF_009764315.1 Trachypithecus francoisi
AAAGGAAAACATTGGGCCAATAAGTGTCATTCTAAATTTGATAAAGATGGGAACCCGATTTCAGGAAATGCCATGAGTTGCAAACTGGGGCATTTCCGGCTCAGGCCACTGTCCGGAGCCGTGAGGCTCGGAAATTGCCGCGGCCTCTGTGCTTAAGCTCTGCATTATGGAGACAAGATGGCGCACTTCCTGGTTCTTCATCATCAACTTTACCCGCGCGCGCGAACTTTTCCCGCCCGCGCGTAGATAACCTCCCGCGCCCGGGAAAGACTTAAGTCTACCAAGCATGCGCCTGGTGACGTCTGTCATTATTCTCCTCCCGCCTGCTCTGCTGCACTTCCTCTTCCCTGCCAGCCTATATAAGGCATTGCACCGCCGCCATTAAATGAGACTTGATCAGAATACTGTCTTGTCTCCATTTCTTGTGTCTCTTGTCTCTCTAAATTCCCACCCCCTCCTCCAAGGTCTGTGTTAATGATCCCGCTGGTCGGGACAGGCCACTTCCTCACCCCTATACAATATCTGTCCCCTGTCACAGCTGGTAGTGCCACAGTAGATTTATGCTGCACAAAAACTGTGAGCCTTCTGCCTGGGGAACCCCACAAAAAGTTCCAACAGGGGTCTGTGGACCCTTGCCACTGGGGACAATAGGATTACTTCTAGTCAGGTCTAGTATAAATTTAAAAGGAGTGTAAGTACATACAGGAATCATTGACTCAGATTACAATGGGAAAATTCAAATTGTTATATCTACTTCTGTTCCCTGGAAAGTAGAGCCAGGAGAGTGTATAGCACAAGTCCTGATTGTGCTGTATGTGAAAATGGGGAAAAGTGAAATTAAATGAACAGGAAGATTTGGAAGCACAAATAAACAAGGCAAAGCAGCTTATTGGGTGAATCAAATTAATGATAAACTTCCTACCTGTGAAATAACTATTCGGGGAAAGAAATTTAAAGATTTGGTAGATACAAGAGTGGACATTTCAATCATTTCTCTACAGCACTGGCCATCTGTGTGGCCAATTCAACCCACTCAATCTAACATAGTTGGAGTTGGTAAAGCCCCTGAAGTGTATCAAAGTAGTTACATTTTGCATTGTGAAGGGCCCGATGGACAATCTGGGAGTATTCAACCAATTATAACTTCTGTGCCTATAAATTTATGGAGAAGAGATTTATTACAACATTGGGGAGCACACATTCTAATTCCAGAGCAATTATACAGCCCTCAAAGTCAACATATGATGCATGAAATGGGGTATGTCCCTGGTATGGGATTAGGAAAAAATTTACAAGGTTTGAAGGAACTGCTTTAAATGGAAAGACAAAGTTCCTGCCAAGGTTTAGGATATCATTTTTATGGCGGCCATTGTTAAGCCTCCATAACTTATACCTTTAGAATAGTTAACAGATAAGCCAATTTGTATAGAACGATGGCCGCTAAGTAAAGAGAAGCTGGAGGCTTAGAGGACTCAGTTACTGAACAATTAGAAAAAGGACACATAGCTCTAACATTTTTCCCCTGGAATTCTCCAGTCTTTGTTATCAAGAAAATATCAGGTAAATAGAGAATGTTAACTGACTTAAGAGACATTAATTCAGTTATACATCCTATGGGGACATTGCAGCCAGGACTGCCTTCTCCTGCTATGATTCCAAAAAATTGACCTTTAATAGTCATAGATTTAAAAGACTGTTTCTTTACTATCTCCTTAGCTGAGCAAGACTGTATACGGTTTGCAGTTACAATTCCTGCAGTAAACAACTTGCAGTCTGCTAAGTGTTTTCATTGGAAAGTGTCACCACAAGGCACGTTAAACAGTCCAACAGCTTGTCAGATGTATGTAGGGCAAACAATTGAACCTACTCATACAATTTTTTCACAGTGTTACATTATTCAGCAAAATTATTTCAATTTTTGAAATTAACTAATTGGATTCCCCTAAAAGAACTAAATTTAAACCAATTGAACGTGTTGAGAATGTTTTTACAGATAGATCTAGTAATGGTAAAGCTTCTTATTCTGGCTCAAAAGGCAACGCTTTTCAGATGCCCTATACTTCTGCTCAAAAAGCCGAGCTTGTAGCTGTAATTGAGATATTGACTGTTTTTGATATGCCTATTAATGTGATTTCAGATTCTTCATACATGGTTCATTTCACACGATTATTTGAAAATACTCAGTTATGAAATCATACAGTTATGATTTCATACATACATATGATTTTATGATGACTTTATTTACCCAATTGCAAACAGCAGTTAGGAGTAGAATGCACCCTTTTTACATCACTCACATTAGGGCTGATACACCTCTTCCAGGACCTTTAACTGAAGGGAATCAAATGGCTGATTGCCTAGTTGCTACTGCAATACCTAACACCAGACACTTTCTCAATTTAACCCATGTTAATGCCTCTGGTCTCAAATGCAGATGCAGCATTACCTGGAAAGAAGCTAAAGCTATTATCCAGTGATGCCCAACTTGCCAAATGGTGCATTCTTCATCTTTTACAGGAGGAGTTAGTCCTTGAGGATTGGAACCTAATTCTCTTTGGCAAATGGATGTCACACATGTTCCCTCGTTTGGGAGACTACCTTACGTACAAGTATGTGTAGACACCTTATCTCACTTTTTCAGGGCTACATGCCAATCAGGAGAGTCTTCTGCCTGTGTTAAATGTCACCTTTTGCAGTGTTTTGCAGTGAGGGGCATTTCGGCTTCTATTAAAGAGGTAATTCCCCAGGCTATAATAGCCAAGCTCTAGCTACATTTTCCTCTATATGGAATATTAAACACATTACTGGCATCCCATATAATTCTCAAGGACAAGCCATATAGAAAGAATGAATCTCTCCCTGAAACAGCAGTTGCAAAAGAAAAAGGGGAAAACAGGGACTATGGGCCACCCCATGTACAACTGAATCTAGCATTATTGACTTTAAATTTTTTGAGCCTGTCTAAAGGCCAGATGATATCAGCAGCTCAACAGCATTTACAGAAACCAGCTGAAAAGACAGAAGCAGAACAACTGGTTTGATGGAGAGGTCTGATAACAAAAAGTTGGGAAATAGGTAATATAATAACTTGGGGTAGAGGTTATGCTTGTGTTTCTCCAGGCCAGAACCAGCAGCCTCTTTGGATACCATCAAGACACCTGAAACCTTATCATGAGCCAGATGCCGAGGAAGAGATTCAGGGAGGATCCCGATAACCCCCCGGTTGCAGCCATGGTGAGACTGATGCTGAGAAGGACCCCATCTGTCACGAGCAACACCCATCGAGCACAGCCACCTACCTGGGGACAGATAAAGAAGCTGTCACAGATGGCAGAAGAAAACCTGAGGAAAGTGGGATAACCGGTCACAGTGAGTAATTTAATGATAGCTATGATAGCGGTGATCACCATTGCTATGAGTATTCCTTCAAAAAGGGCTGACACAGAGAACAATTACACTTAATGGGCATATTTATCAATCTTGGCTGGCAATAATACCTGGATATAATCACTCTATGACACAATTACATATGCTTTCTGATCTCAGTATTTACCATCACAAATCTGCTCCTATAATTGAGGCATACCATGCTCAAAAACCCATTTGTAAACAGAATTGGACCTGGCCAGAAATAAGGAATGTACTTGTTTGGGAAGATTGCATTGCAGAACAGGCAAAGGTGCTGCGCAACAATTCCTATGGAGTCATTATTGATTGGTCCCCTAAGGGATGTTTAGCTTGAATTGCACCTCTCAGTCTCTGTGCCCCAGCTACACTATGTTCAGCTGGTCTAAACAAAATGGTGAGATGGTAGAAATAGTAAGATATATGCCAAGAGTTCCTATTATCTGGAAACGTGGTGGTATAGTGGCACCTCAACCTCAAATGATATGGCCCACTCTAGGGGTTAAACATAAGGATTTGTGGAAAGTGTTAATGACTCTTAAATAAGATCAAAATTTGTGAAAGAATGAAAAAGTGTCTAGAAGGACACTCTACAAACTTGTCTTTGGATATTGCAAAATTAAAAGAATATATATTTAAAGCATCCCAGGCACACCTGACCTTAATGCCAGGAACTGGAGTGCTTGAAGGAGCTGCAGAGATGTTAGCAGCTAGTAACTCATTAAAATAGATAAAGACACTTGGAAGCTCTCTGATTTAAATGATGACTATGCTTTTAATCTGTGTTGTCTTTGAACAGTCTGCAGGTGCGAATCCCGACTCCTGTGAGAAGTAGCTCAACTTGACAAAGCTGCCTTTGCTTTTATCGCTTTGCAAACAAAAAAGGGTGACACATTGGGAACAGGCCCCCAAATCTGGCCATAAACTGGCCCCAAAACTGGCCATAAACAAAATCTCTGTAACACTGTGACATGTTCGTGATGGCCATAATACCCACACTGAAGGTTGTGGGTTTGCCAGAATGAGGGCAAGAAACCCCTGGCCCATCCAGGGCAGAAAACTGCTTAAAGGCATTCCTGAACCACAAACAATAGCATGAGTGATCTGTGCCTTAAGGACATGTTCCTGCTGCAGATAACTAGCCAGAGCCCATTCCTTTGTTTTGGCCTATCCCTTTGTTTCCCATAAAGAATACTTTTAGTTAATCTATAATCTGTAGAAATAATACTTATCACTGACTTTTTGCCAATAAATATGTGAGTAAGTCTCTGTTCAGGGCTCTCAGCTCTGAAGGTTGTGAGTTCCCTGATTTCCCACTCTATATGCTATATTTCTATGTGTGTGTCTTTAATTCCTCTAGTGCTGCTGGGATAGGTTCTCCCTGACCTAGCTGGTTGCAGCACGAGGCGGAGTTTGGCCGAGGCAGTCAGAGGAGAGCCTGGGCCACCAAGCGACCTGACTCCAGGGGAAAACCATCTCCCTTCTGACTCCCCCACTTGTTGAGAGCTATTTCCACCGAATAAAACCTTGCACTCATTCTCCAAGCCCACAAGTGATCCGATTCTGTCAGTACACCAAGGCAAGAACCCTGGGATACAGAAAACCCTCTCTCCTTGCGATAAGGCAGGAGTCTAATTGAGCTGACTAACACAAGCTGCCTATGGATGGCTGAACTAAAAGAGCACCCTGTAACACATGCTCACTGGAGCTTCAGCTGTAAACATTAACCCCTAGACACTGCCATGAGGTTGCAGCCCCACAGCTTGCCCATCTTTATGCTCCCCTAGAGGTCTGAGTAGTGGGGCACTGAAGAAGTGAGCCATGCCACCATCGCACACCCTGAATGTGATACAATGGAACTTTTCCTGTTTCAATATCTTCTGCTGCACATATATGGTGATTTTTCTAAGATATATTTCCTGGAGAATAATTGCTGAGTTATAGGATAGGTGAATTTTAAAATAGCATGTAAGTTTTACATTAATTTTTTAAAATGGCTGCTCTGATTTACAACGGCATATCTACGAAATTTTATTATACATAATTGATATTTTGTTATAGATTTTATCTCTCATTCTTTGACTTAGCACCAGATTTCAGAGATACATTCATACCTCTATAAATAGGTTTTCCTTGCATCTAACTACAGCACAGTATTCAAAATTTGCATTAATCAGGTTTTAAACTTTTAAAATATTTTTAAGACCTTGTAAAGTTGTTTAACCCTTTAAAATAGTTTAAAATATACAGGAGAATTGAAAAAGTAATACAGTATTCACATACATCTTTCACCAAACTTCTAGTAATGTTAAAGTTTAAATAGCAATGCTATATTTATCAAAGCTAAAAAATTAACATTAGTATAATGCTAGTATCTAAACCAGATTTCTTGTGAATTTCCCTAGCTTTTCAACTAATGATTTTTCTGCTTCAAAATCTACTCTAAGATGCACATTGCATTTAGTATGCATGTCTCTTCAATGCATTCTGATCTGAGAACATTTCTGGGCTTTTTAAATCATTGTTTTTATTACCTTAACACCTTCAATAGTATTTTGCAAGGGGTTAGCTAGCTTGCCTTACATGGACAGCAAGGGAAGTTTCTCTGGAGAGCCTCCGGCCCACAAATCAGTGCATCATCCCCACATAATACAAAAAGCAGTCTGGGAAAAAAATTGAGCT
The DNA here is from genome assembly GCF_009764315.1 of Trachypithecus francoisi. Taxonomy (NCBI): domain Eukaryota; kingdom Metazoa; phylum Chordata; class Mammalia; order Primates; family Cercopithecidae; genus Trachypithecus; species Trachypithecus francoisi. The sequence continues at coordinate 55,328,170 of NW_022681471.1, forward strand.
GTGAGCTCAGTAAGGGAACTAGGAGAGGAGGTTGTGCCTGGAGACATGCCCATGGCTGCTCAATAGGAGAATCTCCAGCCCATTCAGATTAAAACTTGCACAAATATTTGTCTCACTCAGATAAGGGAACAAGACCAGACATAGAAATGTCTTTGTCTTTTGTATAATCAGCGGGCTCCCATGAAAAAGTTTCTTCTCCTTTTGTGGGCATGAACACAGTGGTCTCCAGCAGATTTTGCTGGGTACTTTTCTTTTTTTGTTGTTGTTGGATTGTCACAACAACCTCCACAAATCATTGCTTCAGCTCCTGATTGGACCCAGGCCTCCAAGGTCCTGGGCCAAGCTTTCACTTCAGCTCCTGATTGATCCCAGGCCAAGTTTTCACTTCAGCTTGTGATAGGTCCTGGCCCAAGGTACCAGGCCAAATTGAATCATGCTTTCTTCAAGACAGGCCACAGACAAAGCACATTTCTTTCCCTTCCAAGTCCATGAAAACCCTGAACTCCAGCCTCATAGTACACAACCCATTCAGGCCCCACTCTCTGCTGTAGACAGTTTTCTTCTTTCACTTACTAAACCTCTACTCCAACCTCACCCTTGTGTCCTCGCTCCTTAATTCTCTTGGATGTCAGACAAATAACCCTGGGTACTATCTCAGACAATGAGAGACTGTTACATATTTTGGAGTACTGGCAAGACTATAACACTTTCATAATCTTGAAGAGTATTTGTAAGGTATTCTGAAAAATGTTCCTCAATTTCAGTTGGTCTGATCATTTCTCATTATTAGACTGAGGTTATGGGTTTTGGGGAAGAATACCACAGAGACAATGTACTCTTTTTTTGTCAAAGATTCATGGTATGAGAGTGACATATCGGTGACATTAACTTAGGAACTTCGTTAAGGAGAAGTCTGCAACTATCTCTCACTACAAAGTGAATAATTTCATATTTCATACTTTGTTCTTTAGAATCAAGTCATTAAATCTAACTCACAATTAAGGGAAATGTAATTAAGTGCCACCTATTTGAGGGAGGAGAACAAAAAATTTTAAAACCATCACAATAATTAGCAAATACATTGGAGCGGGATACTTTGAGAGTATGAAATACATCATATTTCTACTTAAAGCTTCACCTACTGGTGTTGACATTTGTCCATGGATATTCCCAGAATGAATTACTACTGTGGAGTTACAATAATGATTCTTTATTTTTCTCATGATTTTTGAATTTGTTAGTTGGTATTCTTCTTTAAGGAAGATTTGTACTTGTTTTTCTATTTATTTATGAAATATTTTATTTTCATCAATAGGAAACAATGGATATTTAAAAATTCTCTGGTTTATTAATCCAAAATTGTTGTCATTTTTTTTGTTGTTGCTCCAATTATTCCAACTTGGGCCATTAGAAGCTCTTTTATGTTGAATACAGTGTCCTTTTATATGTTCCATCATTTTTGGGTTTATTTGAACAATTTCTTACTTTCTAGAATTAGAAGACACTCCAGTTCATCTTATATTTCCCATTTCTCATTCCTAGAATCAGCTGTTTCTCCCAGACATCATGGTTACTTTCATTAGAGAATATGGGTGCTAGACATTTGACTTAATATTAGATTTCATTGCTTCTAGGCCTTACAGTAAACAGAGCTAAGAAATGTATGTGTAGTAATTCATGTATACAAATATCTATATTTATTTATTTGCGTATATGATAAAATAAATGTGAGTACATAAATTTGTACCAAAGTCTCCAATTCCAACTTAGCAGCATAGCATACACTCTGCAACATTTTCTTGCTTATTTGTAATTCCTTTCTCTGACAGAGAGAAACCAGGTCCTTGTTATCTTCATGAAAACTATGTATTAATCATGAGTATATATGTAAATTAATGTTAGAATTTATGAACTAAAATGTGATAAACACATTTTTTAAATCTTTTTTATTATACTTTAAGTTCTAGGGTACATGTGCATAACATGCAGGTTTCTTACATATGTATACTTGTGTCATGTTGGTGTGCTGCACCCATCAACTCGTCAGCACCCATCAACTCGTCATTTACATCAGGTATAACTCCCAGTGCAATCCCTCCCCCCTCCCCCCTCCCCGTGATAGGCCCCAGTGTGTGATGTTCCCCTTCCCGAGTCCAAGTGATCTCATTGTTCAGTTCCCACCTATGAGTGAGAACATGCGGTGTTTGGTTTTCTGTTCTTGCGATAGTTTGCTGAGAATGATGGTTTCCAGTTGCATCCATGTCCCTACAAAGGACACAAACTCATCCTTTTTTATGGCTGCATAGTATTCCATGGTGTATATGTATCACATTTTCTTAATCCAGTCTGTCACAGATGGACATGTGGGTTGATTCCAAGTCTTTGCTATTGTGAATAGTGCCACAATAAACATACGTGTGCATGTGTCTTTATAGCAGCATGATTTGTAATCCTTTGGGTATATACCCAGTAATGGGATGGCTGGGTCATATGGTACTTCTAGTTCTAGATCCTTGAGGAATCGCCATACTATTTTACATAATGGTTGAACTAGTTTACAATCCCACCAACAGTGTAAAAGTGTTCCTATTTCTCCACATCCTCTCCAACACCTGTTGTTTCCTGACTTCTTAATGATTGCCATTCTAACTGGTGTGAGATGGTATCTCATTGTGGTTTTGATTTGCGTTTCTTTGATGGCCAGTGATGACGAGCATTTTTTCATGTGTCTGTTGGCTGTATGAATATCTTCTTTTGAGAAATGTCTGTTCATATCCTTTGCCCACTTTTTGATGGGGTTGTTTGTTTTTTTCTTGTAAATTTGTTTGAGTTCTTTGTAGGTTCTGGATATTAGCCCTTTGTCAGATGAGTAGATTGCAAAAATTTTCTCCCATTCTGTAGGTTGCCTGTTCACTCTGATGGTAGTTTCTTTTGCTGTGCAGAAGCTCTTTAGTTTAATCAGATCCCCTTTGTCAATTTTGGCTTTTGTTGTTGTTGCTTTTGGTGTTTTAGACATGAAGTCCTTGCCCATGCCTATGTTCTGAATGGTATTACCTAGGTTTTCTTCTAGGGTTTTTATGGTATTAGGTCTAACATTTAAGTCTCTAATCCAATAAACACATTTTTTAATAATGTTTTCTGTTTCAGGATCTGCTCTAAGATGCTCATTGCATTTGGCCTTATGATATGTAGACAACACATTATTTTATAAAGTTATTTAGGCAATCTTAACTCACCACTCGTATAATAGAGGTTTTTTGACACCTTTGTTAATACACCTACATTATTGTTTTATGGTTACCATTCCATCATCAGATTTCCCAATATCCTGGTTTATTTTATTTTTATTTACTGGCAATAAAAGTTACACTAGGTTGTGTAAAGTTTTATGGGTTTTTGACAAATGCACATGTTATATATTTACTATCAGAGTATTAAACAATAATTCTATCACCCTAGAAATACCATTATGAGGCTTTATTATAACTAAATCTCGGTCCCTTTTCTCAACATCTAGAAACTACAAGCCTGTTTTCCAGCATTATAGATTTTCTTTTTCCAAAATATAGAGTAAATAAAATTACACCATATCTGTGGGCGTTGGGTCTGATTTCTCCCACTCAGAAAAAAAAATGCATGTAAGATTTATCCATGCTCTTACACTTATCACTAGTTCCTTCATTTCTATTGCTAAGTAGCATTTCATTTGGTAGATGTACTACTGTTTGTTTATTGATTCACCTGTTGAAAGACAACATTGTTGTTTCCAGGGATGTTGTGAATGAGGCCTTTATGACCATTCATATTCAGGGTATTTTGTGAACGTAAACTTTATATTTAAATTGGGATTCTTGTACATAGCACATAGTTAAGTCTTGGGGCTTTTTGTTGTTATATGTTCTAATAATCTCTCTTACATTAAAGGAAATTCACGTTTTCACTTTTCTGTATTATAGAAAAATACACATAATGTAAAATTTATCATGTTAATCATTTTTATATGCTCAGTTCTGTGGCATTGAGTGCATTCACATTACTGTGAAACCATTATCACCATCAATCTGTACAATTATTTTTATCGTCCTCAACTGAAACTCTATACCAATTAAAAACTAATTCCACATTTCTTTCTCTAGAGTCCCAAGAAACTATCGTTCTACTTTCTGTCTCTATGAATATGACTACTCTAGATGCCTCACATAAGGGGAATCACACAACATTTGTTCTTCTGTGACTGACTAATTTAACTAAGTATAATGTCCTCAAAGTTTAGCCATGCTGTAGCATATTGAAATTTTATTCTATTTAAGGATAAATAATATTTCTGTGTGTGTACCACATCTCATTTGTCCATCAGTCCAAAATAGAGACGAGTTCCTTTCCATGTTTCGGTATTGTAAATAACGTTGAAATTAACATGGTATTACAAATACTTGTTCAAGTCACAGCAGCTTTCAACTCTTTTGGGTATACACTCAGAAGTGATATTGCTAGATTAATATTCATTCTAATATGGGGAGGAAAGACAGAAAAAAATTCTTCCATAGAGGTTGCACCATTTTACATTTCCAGAAGCAATGAACAAGAGTACCATTTCCTCCATGTACTAGCCAACCCTTGTAATTTTCTGTTTATTTTGTTTAACTGTTTTAATAATAATGGTCACCCTAGTGGGTATGAAGTGGTATCTCAGAGTGGCCTTAATTTGCAGTTCACTAATGATAGTGATTTTGAGCATCTTTTCAATTGCTTAGTAGCTATTCGATTTTTTTAAATTTGAAAATGTTCATTGGATAACATTAAGAATTGAGTATGTTCAAAGTGTGAAATGTGATGGTTTGATATAGGTATACCTAGTGTAATGATGACTATAATCAAATAAAGATACATGTCCATCACCACCAATTCAATGTAATAGATCCTTAGAAGTTGTTCTTCTTGTAACTGACTATACCAGTTGACCAACATTTCTCACTTTCCCCCAGTCACCAACCACTAGCACCACCATTCTACTTTCTGCTTCTATGAGTTTAATTTCTTTAAACTTCAATGCATACAGGACTTGACTTCTGTGTCTGACTTATTTCACTTAGCATAGTATCTTGTAGGTTCATCCATGTTATTACATGTGACAAGATTTTCATTTTTTTAAAGCTTAATATTTCTCTCTACATATGCATACATATATGTGTATATCTATATGCATATATGTACATATGTAAATCTGTACAGATATCTAGTCCGTAGATGCATTTTTTTCATTTTGTTGGTTGTTTGCTTTGCTTTGCAGAAACAATCCAGTTTAATGTAGCTCCATTTATTTATTTCTGCATTTCTTGACTGTGTTTTTTTTCATATCCAAAAATCATTACCAAGAGTAATATCAATAATATTTTCTCCTTTGTTTTATTCTATGAGTTTTGTTATATCAGACCTTAAAGCTTTTAATTATTTTCAGGTAATTTTTATATGTGGTATAATAAGAAAATGTCTAATTTTATTATTTTGCATGCAGATAACCAGGTTTTCTATCATTTATTGAAAAGATTCTACTTTCTCTACTCTGTTTTCTTGGTGCTCTTCTCAAAAATTAGGCAACCAAATACGGTAGTCTCCCTTTGTCTGTGATTTTGCTTTCCATGGTTTCAGGTTTTCAATTACCCATGGCCAACCATGATCCAGTATTAGATGAGTATGGTACTATGGTACAGTAAGATATTTTAAGAGAGGGAAAGGGATAGAGAGACCACATTTATGTAGCTTTTAATACAGTATGTTGTTATAATTGTTCTATTTTACCATTACTTATTATTATTAATATCATACTGTACTTAATTTATTAATTAAATTAAACTTTATATGTTTAGGTAAAAAACAATGTATATATAGGGTTTGGTACCATCCATGGTTTCAGGTATTGACTGGGGATCTTAGAAGTATCCCCCATGAATAAGAGGGTCTACCGTATATATGTGAGTTTATTTCCAGGCTTTCTAATCTGTTCCATTGGTCAGTCTACATCAATGTTTTATTTTATTTTATTTTCGATTCAGAGAGTACATGTGCATGTTTGTTACATGGAAATTTTGCATAATGCTGTGGTTGTAGTTCTAGTGTACTTTTCACTCAAATAGTGACCATTTTACACAATAAGTAGTTTTTCAACCCTCATCCGTCTCTCTACCTCCCCCGTTTTGTAGTTACCAGAATCTCTTATTTCAATCTTTATGTCTTAGAATATCCATTTTTTAGTTCCCATTTATAAGTGGGAATATGCAGTATTTTATTATCTGTTTAGGATTTATTTCACTTGGGATAATAGCCTCTAGTTCGCTCTGTGTTGCTGCAAAAGACAAGATTGTGTCTTTTCATAGCTTCATAGTATTCCATATAGTATTCCATGATTTGTATATATATATATGTATATTTTTCTATCCAATCAAACACTGATAGAAACTTGGATTGTTTCTATGACTTCATTATTGTGAGTAGTGCTGAGATAAAAGTACAGGTGCAGATGTGTTTTCTGTAAAATAACTTTTTTTAGTAAATAACCAGTAGTGGAATTGCTGGGTCTAATGATATTTTGGGGGTTGGGGAAGTGTTTCCATGTGCTCAAGCATTTATTTTTTGAGTCCCAAACAATACAATTAAACTTCCTCAATTTTTTAAACTGTAGAGTTATTATTGACTATAGTCACACTGTTGTGCTATCAGATAGTAGGTTTTATTTATTCTTTCTATTTTTTTGTATCTGTATTAGTCCATGCTCACACTGCTATAAAAAACTGCCTGAGACAGGGTAATTTGTAAAGGGAGGTAAAATTGACTCACAGTTCCAAATGGCTGGGGCAGCCTCAGAAAACTTATAGTCATGACAGAAGGGGAAGCAGGCATGTTTAACATGTTGGCAGGGGGAGAGGGAGTGTATTGAGAACACAGGAATCTACTGATTTGAAAACCATCAGATTTCATGAGAATTCACTACCATGGTAACAGCATGGGAAAAACTACCCCCATATTGCAATCACCTTTCATCAGTTTCTTCCCTTAACACCTGGGGATTACAATTCAAGATGAGATTTGGGTGGGGACAAAGCTAAATCATATTATCTGCTCTCGGCCCCTCCCAAATCTCATGTCTTCACATTTTAAAAAAATAATGCTTTTCAATCAGTTCACCAAAATCTTAACTCATTTCAGCATTATCCCAAAGTCCACAGTCCAGTCACATCTGAGACAAGGCAAGTCCCTTCTGCCTATGAGCCTGTAAAATCAAAAACAAGTTAATTCCTTCTAAGATACAATGGGGATACAGGCATTGCATAAATGATCCCATTTCAAATGAGAGAAATTGGCTAAAACAAAGGGGTTACAGGCCCCATGCAAATCTGAATTTCAGTGATGCAAGGGCTCACCCAGTCTTGGGCGGCTCCACCCTCGTGGCATTGCAGGGGACAGCCCTCATCCCAGCTGCTTTCATGGACTGGCATTGAGTGTCTGTGGCTTTTCCAGGAGCAAAGTGGTGAGAAGGGCAGCCATGGAGACCTCTGACATGTGCTGAAAACATTTTTTTCCCATTGTCTTGGTGATTAACATTTGGATCCTTGTTACTTACGCAAATTTCTGCAGCCAGTTTGAATTTCTCCCCAGTAATTTTTTTTTTCCTTTTCTATCACATCCTCAGGCTACAAATTTTTCAAGCGCTTATACTCTATTTTCCTTTAAAACACAAGTTCCAATTTCAAATAATCTGTTTGTGAATGCATAAAACTAAAACTTTTCAGATTAACTTAGGTCATGTCTTGAATGCATTGCTGCTTAGAAATTTCTTCCATCAGATACCTTGAATCATCCAACTAAAGTTCAACATTCCACAGACCTCTAGGGCAGGGACAAAATGCCACCAGTTTCTTCGCTAAAGTGTAGCCTGAGTGACTGTTACTCCAGTTCCCAATAAGTTACTCATCTCCATGTGAAACGACCTCAGCCTGGACTTAAGTGTTCACATCTATCAGCGTTTTGGTCAAAACAATTCAACAGTTCTCTAGGAAGCTCCAAACTTTCCCACACCTTCTGGTCTTCTTTTGAGTCCTCTAAACTGTTCCAATATCTGCCTTTTATCAGCCAGTATCAATGCTGCTTCCACATTTTTGGGTATGTTTATAGAAATGCTCCACTCTTTGTGGTACCAATTTACTGTATTAGTCCATTCTCACACTGCTATAAATAAACTGCCTGGGACTCAGTAATTTACAAAGAAAAGAGGTTTAATTAATTCACAACTCCACATGACTTGTGAGATCTCAGGAAACTTACAATTATGGCAGAAGTCGAAACAGGCATATTTTACATGGTGGCAGGCCAAAGAACATGTGAGAATGCAGGAAAAACTACAATTTATCAAACCATGAGCTCTCATGAGAATTCTCTCACTATCATAAGAGCAGCATGGGGAAAATGGCCTCCATAATCCAATCATTTCCCACCAAAGTTCTCCCTTAACACCTGGGGATTACAATCGAAGATGAGATTTGGGTGGGAAAAAATCCTAAACTCTATCAGTACCCATTAACCATCCTCAAATCCCCCATAGCCTGTCACTGCCCTTCCCTGACTCTGGTGACAATTATTCTACTCTCTATGTCCATGAGTTCAATTGTTTTGATTCTTAGACCCCATAAATGAGAACATACAATGTTTGTCTTTCTGTGCCTGTCTTATTTCACTTAATATAATGATCTTGAGTTCCATCCATGTTGCTGCAAATGACCAGATCTCATTCTTTTAAAATGAGGAAACAGTACACCATTGCATGTATGCAACACATTTTCTTTACACATTTATTTGTTGATGGACACCGAGGTTGCTACCACATCTTAGCTATTGTAAACAGTGATGTGTCTTTGTTTGATTTTGGTGTAAGGGTAATAGTTGCCGCATATAATTATTTTGGAAGTATTCCCTTCTCCTCTATTATTCAGGATAGTTTTAATAGGATGTGTATTAGTTAGTTTTAAATGTTTGGTAGAATTCAACAGTAAAGCTATCAGGTCCAAGGCTTTTATTTTCTTAAAGCCTTTTCAATACAGCTTCATTCTCATCACTTGTTATTGCTCTGTTCAGGATTTGGATTTCTTCTTGGTTCAATCTTGGTCAGTTGCATGTGTCTAGGAATTTGTCTATTTATCTATTTCTTCTAGATTTTCTAATTTATTGGCATGTATATATAGTTGCTCATAGCAGACACTAATAATTATTTGAATTCTTGTAATACCAGTTATAGTGTCCCCTTTTTCATTTGTATTTTTATCTTCAACATTTATTTTAAGTTCGGGGGTACATGTGCAGAGTTTTTACATAGATAAACTTCTGTCATGGCAGTTTGTTGTACAGATTATTTTATCACCCAGATATTAAGACTAGTACCCATTAGTTATTTTTTCTTATCCTCTTTCTCTTTCCACCCTCTACCCTTGAATAGGCCCCAGTGATTTTTGTTCTCCTCTATGTGTCCATGTGTTCTCATTACTTAGCCTCCACTTATAAGTGAGAACATGAGGTATTTGGCTTTCTGTTCCTGTGTTAGTTTGCTAAGAATGATGGCCTCCAGCTTCATCCATGTTCCTGCAAAGAACATGGTATCATTCTTTTTTATGGCTGCATAGTATTTCATGATGTGTATGTACCATATTTTCTTTATCCAGTTTACCATTAATGGGCATTTAGCTTGACTCCATGTCTTTGCTATTGTGAATAGTGTTGAAATGAGCATACCCATGCATGTGTCTTTATAATTGAATAATTTATATTCTTTTGGGTATATACCCAGTAATGGGATTGCTGGGTTGAATGGTATTTATGTCTTTACATCTTTGAAGAATCACCACACTGTTTTCCACAGTAGCTGAACTAATCTATTCTCCCACCAAAAGAGTACAGGCGTTGATTCTTCTCCACAGTCTTGCCAGTATCTGTTACTTTTTGACTTTTTAATAATAGCCATTCTGACTTGTGTGAGATGGTATCTCATTGTGCTTTTGATTTGCATTTCTTTAATTATCAGTGATGTTCAGCTTTTTTTTGTGCCTGCTGGACACATGTACCTCTTCTTTTGAAAAGTGCCTGTTCATGTCCTTTGCCCATTTTTAATGGGATCGTTTGTTTCATTCTAATATATTTGTTTAAGTTTCTTATAGATGGTGGATATTGGACCTTTGTTGAATGCAATAGATCTCTCTTCTTTTGTTTAATCTGATTAAAAGTTTGCCAATTTTAACTTTTCAAAAGGCAACTTTTTGTTTCATTGATATTTTGTATGTTTTATTTCAAATGTATGTATTTCTTCTCTGATCTTTATTGCTTCTTTTCTACTACTAATATTGGGTTTGGTTTTCTCTTGTTTTGGTTTGTAAGATACACAATTAGATTGTTTATTTAAAGTTTTTCTTCTTTTTTGACACTTCCCTTCCACAGAACTGGCAGTGAATTTTACTATTGGGGGAACATGAAGGTGCCTTATTTTCTTACTCCTTCCCTGGCCCGGACATTGCAAGGGTGGTGGTGGCTGTGACTGCTGTGACAGCTAAAGGGTGGGTGCCTGGTCTGGAGACTTGGCTCTCAGAGGGCCCACATAACATTCAGGTGGTGGCAGAACACTCAGGCAGTGGGAACTCCAGGGCCAATTACAGGCCTGCAGGGGATGGGCTCACTCTTGGAAGACCTCTGGGTGGCAGCTGAAATGGCTGAGTAGAAACAGGACAGCTGTGTTGCTTGTCTTTCACTGGGGAAGGCAAATTCTCCCAGCTGGAGCAATGGAAGCTAGCAGCTGTGAAGTGTAGGACCCCCTTGCACTTTCCTGCTGCAGGAGAAGTGGTGGATTTTGCTTTTGGGGGCATGTGAGGGTGCTCAATTTCCACACTTTCTTCCTGGCCCAGAAGTGGCAGGGTTTGCAGCCACTGTGGAAGCTAGAAGGTGAGTCACTGACCTCTGGTTAGTGGGCTCTCAAAAGAACACTGCATCATGGCCAAAATGTACACAAGGAGGCAGAGTGACCACACCACAGACTGAATACTGAATGAAGAGAAATTCCATTTAGTGAGGAGCAGCTCATCCAGAAGTCATCACAGCGTGCAGTCTGTCCACTGCTTTATATACCAGTTATGGTATCTGTCCTTTTGGAATGCCAAAGTGCCTGACCTGCCTACTTCCTTTCTGGCAGGGTGGCTGCAGCTGGTGCTGGGCTGCTCAGGGATCAAAATCCTGTAGGATTCCACATGGATTTGAGCAGTGTCTCTGCCTAGTTTCCAGGTAGCTCCTTGTATTTTACTACAGGCTTGGGGATGGAGTTCCAGGGAACTCTGCCATGGCTAAGGTTGTCAAAGTCCATGGTAGAAGTGTGGAAACCTGGGGGTCTTTCACTCTCTTACCTCTTCCCTGCATCAGGGAGCTTCATCTAGCTCTGTGACAGTCCCAACTCAGCTGGCTGCACAGCTTCACTGTATTCTACTTTCCATGACTCCTCTCACTTCCCTGGTGAATTTTAGTTTGCTCTCTGAGATGATCCACTTAAAGTGTTAAGATTTACTTCCCATTCTTACTCCTGTATATGAGAGTGATATTCACTAGCTGCTTCCAGTTAGCCATCTTGAATTAGAACCCCCATGTGACTGTTTTTATGCCAGTACCATACTCTTAATTACTATAACTCTATAATCTAGTTTGAAATCAGGGATTGTGATGTCTTCAGCTTTTTTCCTTCTTTCTCAAAATGACTTTGGCTAATTCAGGTCTTTTCCGATTTCATGTGAAGTTTATATATTTTTTTATATTTCTGTTTAAGTGTTATTGGAGTTTTTATAGAGATTGCATTGAATCTATAGATCCCTTTATGTAGTATGCAAATTTAAATAACATTAATTCTTCCAATCCATGAACACAAGATATCTTTCCATTTCTGTGTGTCTTCTTCAATGTATTTAATCAATGCCTTATAGTTTTCAGTGTATAGATCCCTTATCTTTTTGGTTAAATTTACTTCTATGTATTTCATTTTTATTTTTTTATGCTATTGTAAGTGGATCATCTTAATTTCTTTTTTTGGATAGTTTGTTGTTAGCATGTAAAAACAACTAATTTTATATGTCAAATTTATATCACATAACTTTACTTAATTTTTTATTAGTTCTAACTGTGTTCTGTGCAGTTGTTAGAGGGGTTTATATGTAAAATCATGTCATCTGCAAACAAACTATTTTACATCTTTCTTTACAAATCAGATGCCATTTATTTCTTTTTCTTGAATAATTGCTTTGGCTAAGGCTCCCATTACCATGTTGAATAGAAGTGGTGAGAGTGAGCACAATTGTCTTGTTCTTGATCTTAGAGAAAAATATCTTCAACTTTTCACCATTGAGTATGATATCTGTGAACTTGACATGTATGATCTTCATTATGTTGAGGTAAATTCCTTCTGTACCTAATTTGTTGAGAGTTTTCAAAATGATAATGTGTTAAATTTTATCAAATACGTTTGCTGCATCTATTGAAATAGAATTGACTATATGATTTATGTCCTTCATTCTATTAAAGTGTGTTTCACATTGATTCATAAGCGTATGTTGCATCCCAAACATATATCCCACTTAATTATCATGTATGATCCTTTTAATGTGCTGCAGAACTCAATTCAATAGTATTTTGTTGAGGATTCTTGCATCAATATTTATGAGGGACATTTACTCATAATTTTCAGTTCTGGTAGCATCCTTCTCTGGCTGTGATATAATGGTAATGCTAGCCTCATGGAAAAAACTTTGGAAGTATTATCTTTCCCTTAATTTTTTGAAAGAGCTCAATAGGGATTGGTGTTCTTTGAATACTTGGTCGAATTCACCTGTAAAGTGATCTATTCCTGAGCTTTTCTTTTTTGAGAAGTTATTGATTCAATATACTTGTTATTTGCCTGTTCAGATGATCTACTTAATCCTGATTCAATCTAGGAATTTATTCATTATTTCTAAGTCATCCTATAATTGTTCATAGTAGTCTCTTACTATCTTTTGTGTTTCTGTGGTATCAGAATGCAATACATTTATCCTTAAATCCACCTGTAATGGCGCCTCAATCATTTAGGGTTTTATTTAAATTATCTCTCTCTCTTTTCTTTTTCTTGGCCCATGGCCAGTCTAACTGAAGGTTTGTCAATTTTGGTCATCTTAACAAAAAGATTTTTTTGTTGTTGTTTTTCTATTGTCTTTCAAGTCTCTATTTTATTTCTTTTTGCTCTAATCATTATTATTTTTCTCATTCTGCAGACTTTGCAGTTAGTTGGCTCTTCCTTTTTTTAGTCCAATGAGTTATATGTTAAGTTGTTTATGTAAGATTGTTCTTTGTAACATAGGAATTTATTGCTATAAACTCTGTTAGAGCTGCTTTTGCTGGATTTCATAAGTTTTGGTATATTTTTTTCCATTTTGGTCACAAGATACTTTTTGATTTTTTTTTTTTTTTTTAGTGTATTTTTGTCCCATTGGTTGTTCAGGACCATGAATGTAATTGCCCCATATTTTTTAAATTTTTCAAAATTCATTATTTATTTGCAGTTTTTTTACCATTAAGTTAGAGAAGATACTTAAGATGACTCCAATTTTCTTATATTTGTTTGTAATCCAACTATGATTATATTATTTGCAACCCAACTATGATTTGTCCTGGAGAAGATTTTGTGTGTGCTTCAGAAAAATGTATTTGATGGAATGTTCTGCATGTCTGTTAGGGCTATTTGCTCTATTGGGTTATTTAAGTTTTCTGTTACCTTAATAATTTTCTTGCTTGAATAATCTGTCCATTGTTGAAAGTGGGATATTAATTCCTCTGCTATTATTTTATTGTTTATTTCTTAATTTATTTATGCTAATATTTGCTTAATAAGTTTAGGTGTGACAAGGATGAGTGTGTATGTTTATGTATGTGTGGTGGGTGTAGATAGTCAGATAGATAGATAGATAGATATAGATTAATATACTTAATTGTATATTAACAATTTTTCAAGAGGACATAATTGAGTGTTTATGTATATACAGATTCTGAGTAAAAGTTTGTTTCGTCATAGCCACCCCATGCTTATTTCTAGTTACTATTGAATAGAATATCTTTGTTTATCCTTTTATTTTTAGTCTAGGTGTGTCCTTAAGGATTCAGTGAATCTCTTTGGTGGCATCTTGTTGGATTTTTTTTGTTGTTGTTATTTTAAATTAATCTATTCAATCACTCTGTGCCTTTTGATTAGAGAATGTAATACATTTACACTTAAAGTAATTATTGATATGTATGGACTTACTATTAATATTTTATTAATTGTTTACTGAGTGTTTTATTCTGCTTTTCTTTCTTTTAATCTTGCTTTGTTCCTTCATGATTTGTTAAATTTCTGTGATGTTGCATTTTGATTCTTTTTTCTTTGTCTTTCGTGTTTTTATCAGAAATGTTTTATTTGTGGATACCATGGGCTTAGATAAAATATCTTATACCATTCTATTTTAAGATACTAAGTTAACTGTAGTCCCATACAAAAACTGTAAACTTTTACTCTCTCCCTTCACATTTTTTATATTCATGACACACTTTACGTTTTTAATAAATTGTGCCTATTAATGAATTATGCTAGCTATAGTCATTGTTAACACTTTTGTCTTTTAACTTTTATACTAGTTAAAAGTGATATAAACATCAACATTGCAGTATGACAGTATTCTGAAATTAACTATGTATTTACCTTTACCAGTGAGTTTTATACTTTTATTATATATTTTCAAGTTTCTAATTAGCATCATTTCACTGCGGCTCAAATAATTATCTTTTGCATTTCTTGTAGGACAGCTCTAGGGGTTACAAATTTCCTCAACAATTGTTTGTCTGGGAATGTCTTTATCTCATTCATTTCTGAAGGACAATTTTGCCATGTAAATTATTCTTGGTTGACATTTTTTTCCCTTTCAGTACTTTTAATATACTATCTCACTTTTTCCAGGCTTGCAAGATTTCTGTTAAGAAGTCTGTTTACAGTTGTATGCAAGTTTCCTTGTATGTGATGAGTCTTTTCTTGTGCTGCTTTCAAGATTCCCTCTTTATCTTTGCTTTTGGCAATTTGATCAAAATATGTCTCTGCTTTCTTTTAAGTGATTCAAAGAGCTTGCTTAGGGTCCTTTAAGCTCTGGATGTCCATATGCCTACTCCTATTTGGGAAGTTCTCAACTAGTATTTCTTTAAATAACCTTTCTGCCCCTTGTTCCTCTCTCTATTCCCTTGGTTTTCTCCTAATTCACATATTTATATCTTTGATGGTATCCCATAAAACTCTTAAGCTTTCTTCATTTTTTAATTTATTTTGTTCCTCTTATTGGCTAAACTGCTTTCGAGTTCACCAAGTCTTCTTTTTTTCTGTATTGTTGAGTCCGATCTTGAAGCTCTCTATTGAATTTTTCAAATCTGTTTTGTATCCGTCAGCTACAGTATTTACATTTGGATTTTTTGGTTTATATTTCTTCATTAAACTTTACTTTGTTCATGCATTATTTCTCTGTTTTCTTTAGTTATCTCTTTGTGTTTTCTGTATTTCACTTAGGTTTAGGATAAGTATTTGAATTCTTTTTTTCCAGTAATGTATAGACCTTTATTTCTTTGGGGTCAATTACTGATGCTTTATCGGTTTACTTTAATGGTGTCACGTTTTTGTGATTCTTTGGTATGCATTTAGCCTCATGTTGGTGTCTGTGCATTTGAAAGAGATTACACTTATTTTGCCTTTACAGACTGATTTTTAAAGGAAAAGACTTTCTCCTGTTGGGTCTCTGACTTAATAGGATTGTTTCCAGGATCACCGTCAAAAGGAGTTGGAGCCAGGTTATGTGGCTAATAGGTCTGCAGTGTGGTTCACAGATTAAAAGCTTGTTACCAGGGGCTATAGTGAGCATGGATCCTGTCTGGTCCCTGGGCAGACTGGGCTGCCTCCATGATTTTGGTTAGTATGGCTGGAGCTGGTATGAGGGTCTACTTCAAATCAGGTTGGTATTTTATTATTAAGTCTACTGTGGGATTTTTTAGAACAATTACTCTTTTTTAACTTTTTAATTTTTAATTACCCACAGCTCTTTGCTTATTGGGTCTTTTTTCATGGGATACCTATGAATATGTCCCTGAAAATATTTTATAAAATGCAAGTTTGACAAAATTTTATTCATTTAAACCATCATTCTCAGCAAACTATCGCAAGAACAGAAAACCAAATACCACATGTTCTCACTCATAGGTGGGAATTGAACAATGAGATCACTTGGACACAGGAAGGGGAACATTGTACACCGGGGTCCTATTGTGGGGGGGGGGAGCGATAGCATTAGGAGATATACCTAATGTAAATGACGAGTTAATGGTGCAGCACACCAACATGGCACATGTATACATATGTAACAAACCTGCACGTTGTGCACATGTACCCTAGAACTTAAAGCATAATAAATAAATAACAAACAAAAACATGAGGCTTTTCATATTCCAGCTCTGTTACTTATGTAAGACTCTGGGAATTGTACTTAACCTCTTTGAGTATACTTTATTCAGCCTTAAAAACAGGGATAAATAAAACTATTGCAAGATAATGTATGTAAAAATAAGTGCCTGGCAAATAGTAGGAACTCAGTAAGCAGTGGTAGTGGTTAGTTTATTTTTTGTTATTTTTGATATTGTTATTAACAGTATCAATGTAGGCACTGATCTCTGATCAATAGCTTGTATTCATTAAATCTCACTTTCCATTTTCATACCTAAGAGAATGTGGTAGAGGTTGTTAATGTTTCTTTGCACCAAGTTATTTAGAGTATTCCTGCTAATATTGTCACTGAAATCTCAGGTATGCTTGCTGCTACATTCCTTGCATCATTATTTCAGCTACCAATGAAGTAAAAATGGATGGTTTTGAGCTATTTCTGTGACTCTAACATAATTAAGTTCATAAGGTGGGGAATGCCTTCCTCCATAATCCTGTTTTGGAGTGGAGTTTTTATTGTGATTTGTGATAACAATAAAGGTTTACTTTCCATCCTTTTCATTTATTATCGGTGCTTATATCTTCCTTTAAATGTATTTTTCTTTATTCATCACCTCATATGTATGATATACTTTAGTTACCTCACTTCACTTTTGAATTCACCCCACAAACAAAAGAAATTCACTGAATTTTGTTCAATGAGAAGTTAAATAGCTACTGTTTCTAAGTATTATTTTGGAACTTTTCTAAATCTATGAAGCTACTACCATCAGTGCATAACTGGTAGTTAAGTAAAATCAGTTCTTAAGAGTTAAAAAAAAATTAAGTTTGTTGTTTGATGAAAAGTAACCTCTTTGACACTTACTGTGATGTTGCAACCTATATAAACTTAGAATTCAACCAGAATTTCTTTGATTCTAACCTTTGTAAGATTCCAGTGGGGTGAATGCATTTTGATAGCTGGATCTATCCTGTCACCTTTCAAACACTCCGATTGCCAGTAGCCATTTCAGTTTGCATGTGACGATGAGACAAGCCAGTAACAGTCTTTGTCATTTCCATTTTTCACACATTTTCTTCGGTAATAGCACTTGCCATTTCAATTTTTCACACAGTTCCTGTCGTCTTTCTCTAGCTTTTGCTCTCACTCTCGCTCTCACTCTCTTCTTAAGTATGTTTGTGCTTTCTGTGTGAGTAAAAACTACTCTCAGCAGCTAGCCGCCACAGTACATTCTACTGTAAGAAAGCACAGCTTCAGAACTGTCAAACAAAATGAAAATGAAGCAAATCACAAAGGAGACAGCTAGAATTAGGCCTGCGGATCCCACTCTAGCTCTGCCACGTTGCTATGGTCGATCAGGAAAACCCTGAGTTAGGGAGGCATTTTACCTCTCCTTTTGCAGTCAGTCTCACAGAAATATTATTCATCAAAAGAACATCTCCTGAAGTTTGTTGTGCAAGAGTTAATTACCGAAGAGCAGTCAAAGACAACTTGGTGCATCTCTTTCTTTGACACACATGCAAAGACACAAAGTTACTCTGGTGATAAGAGGATAGAAATCACAGAATCACAGAAGATACTATTCACGTACCTCTTCTGAGTATTATTGATCCACTTATGACCTTTTCATGAAATCCCAAACAGTATCTTCTCAAGCTCGAGAGGCAGTGGGAAGAGTGACTCACAACTTTGCCCTAAAGAGTATTTCTTCCATGGTGTATATGTGCCACATTTTCTTAATCCAGTCTGTCACTGATGGACATTTGGGTTGATTCCAAGTCTTTGCTATGGTGAATAGTGCCTCAATAAACATACGTGTGCATGTGTCTTTATAGTAGCATGATTTATAATCCTTTGGGTATATACCCAGTAATGGGATGGCTGGGTCATATGGTACTTCAATACTATGCAGCCATAAAAAGGATGAGTTTGTGTCCTTTGTAGGGACATGGATGCAGCTGGAAACCATCATTCTTAGCAAACTATCGCAAGAACAGAAAACCAAACACCGCATGTTCTCACTCATAGGTGGGAATTGAACAATGAGATCACTTGGACTCGGGAAGGGGAACATCACACACCAGGGCCTATCACGGGGAGGAGGGAGTGGGGAGGGATTGCACAGGGAGTTATACCTGATGTAAATGACGAGTTGATGGGTGCTGACGAGTTGATGGGTGCAGCACACCAACATGGCACAAGTATACATATGTAACAAACCTGCATGTTATGCACATGTACCCTAGAACTTAAAGTATAATAAAAAATAAAAAAATAAAAAAAAAAGAGTATTTCTTCAATGGGCTCAAGAGTAGAATAAAAACTATTGACTGCCTCTGTATCCTATGGCAGTGAAACCATAGTGGACATTGCTCTGAAACTCTCTCTTTACTGGAAAATATATACAAAGTAAAATTTGGGCATTTCATGGGGTAGAGTTGCTCACAAAGGTAACTAGTCTATTGAGCCTGCTTTGTTCCATATTATTTTTTTAAGAGTCAGGTGATGGTGTACACTGAAGAAAAATAGCTCCTAAGCCCAGCACAGAAACATGCCGAGTCAGCTTTTCCCAAGGCCTATGCTACAGTCCTACGTGGGTGGTACATCAGCATTCACTTTTTCAGGCCTGCAGGCTCTGCTGACATAGTTATTTAATAAGTCCTTCCCTGGGAACCTGAAAATAGAAACACCTGATGCATTGCCTAACAGTATCTTTCAGGCCTCAGGAGACTCTGTCTTTCTATTTTTCTCCACGTATGTGGCAAATTAAAACAAAGAGTTCCTTTAAATTTATTTCTGTCCCAAATGCCAAGCCCTGAGATGTTCAGAGATTATATTCACATTCAGACTACTACTGCACCAACCAACAGTCCGACTCTTATTACTTGCAACCCCCTAGCTGACTTTTACTGCTGTTGGCTTTGCATCCTAATTCTTATGGTGTGACCTGGTGCCTTTGTAGCTCTGGTGTTCAGTAAAGGAAATAAAGTCCCCAGCACTTCACGGTAGGAATTCCTGTTCCATGTGGATAACTGCCTTTGCTTTAAGATACTTCTAATATTCTGCTTCAGTGGGAGGGAGAAAAAGTCAGTGATCATTTTTATGACATTATTAATTTGCAAAAGCTTGGTGGAAGTTAAAAGGAGGGCAGTATGATTAGTGGAATTGCCCATTTGAAAAGAAAGCTTTGAAGGAGTTAAATATTTGAGTTGGATAAATAAAGTCTGTTTGATTAGAGGTAAAAATGAAGTTTTGAAATTGTTGAAAGGTGAATATGACCCATATAAAGTAAACTTTACCAGCAGAATTGAAAAACCATTGAATTTGGTGATATATACTGACATGTTGAATTTTAGTTAGTAGAAAGAGCATAGCTTTAGGATTGAAATCTTAGTTTTGACCTAGTTTTATTAATCACTAACTATGTGATCTCTAATTGATCACTTCTTCCCTTTTGGTCATAAAATAAGTAAATTTTTCATAAAATAAGGATTTGAGAATAATTTCATAAGTCACTTTCTGCTCTGCCACATAGGAATTCTGTAACTTATACATTTTCTACAGGGGTAGTCATTAGCATTAATCACTAAGTATTCCTTATACTCTATCTTCGGGTATTTTTTCTGGCATCCTTGAGGTTGAGTAGAACTCTCTGACTAGCTCTTGAAAATTGGAATTTTCATAAGAATTTCTGTAAGCAGAAGTGATATTATATGTCACTCTGGACCAGAGCATCAATTTACCAGTGTGATTCCATAAATATTTTTCTCTTTTGCATGGCTACAAGCAAATTCAAGATTAGGACTAGTCTGTCAACTTGGGTCTATGAGGTATTTCCATTAATACCACACAAATGCTATCCAACCGGCATGTACCAGGAGTGAACAATAAACATTTACAATGTTAACACATTGAATTTTGAGACTTGTTTGGAATTGTTGTATACTTTAGCCTAAACTTACTGACATATCTACTTCCCCTGTAAGATCATTTTTTTTTTTTTAAGAGAAAGATCATGTTGTTGACAGCCTTGGCAGAATTTCACCCTACAATCAAATATATTAAATAAATACTGTCTTAACGGTTGACATTACAGGAGAATTTTTGACAAAGTAACTGGGTTATAATAGAGAAAGTAAGAAAGTAAAGCTTATTCTTAAAACTCTCTTAGGTTCAATAAGGTTAGTTGTTCTAGAAGACATAGGTCTTTATTAAGCAAATACCAAATGTTAACACATTTGAAAATTGTAAAACATAATATTTTATATCTAATTATAATAACCACAAAGCAGACAAGTAATAATTTGATGCTCTTTAGTGATGTACACATATTGGTCAAAATCAGTCATCTATTTGACAAATTAATAGGCATTATATAGATTTAATATTGTGAAATGCTTATTGATCTTTATTCAATAGATATTTAAGCACCTTCTATGTGACAACATGTGCTGAGATGTTGTGGATGCATTAGTAAGTAAGGCACATGCAACGGTGTCATTATAGAATTCAAAATCTCATAGGTTGACAAAGTGGGTATAAACTATGTGTAAGGTAGTTGAATACCCTGCCTTTATTAAGTAAAGAATAACACCAAAAATTTGTTTTAACATTGCATCCATCAACTAGTGATGAAGTCCATAATACAATGCTGAGCAACCAACTTGATTTTTTCCCCTTGTGGAGAGTTCATTTACTGCAATGCTTTATTAACCAGCTATCTTCCTGATGTCATTTTGACATAGCCTTATTTTCTCTCCCTTGCAATAACTGATAATTTTTAAAAAAATAAACCTCTCACATCACCACTGTACTTTCATCGATAATTGGTGTTGACCAAATGCCACATCTGCCAGTACATAGCTTTGATGATATTTATTTTTGTTTCAGTTTTCTAACTTGTAAAATGAAAATGCTGCATTATACAGCCTTTAAGAATCTTTTATCCATAAAATCCCATGATTATAAGTTTCTACTTGTGCTTTCAGTTGAGGGTGAGAGATTAAGTCCCTGGGACAAATTGATAAAAGAAATGAATTTTTGAAAGCTTACTTGTTAACAATCCTTTGAATAACTATATGGTGCCAAGACTTGTGGATTATCCACTATAGATTTGAAAGTTCCAGGTTGAATAACTCTTGGCTACATCATGGTATTATGAGTCAGTTACCACTACTGTTTATTCAGGGAATGTCCAGAACACAAAATTTTACCAAGTATAATCAGGAAGGAGATCTTCTAAGTATCAGAAAAATAAATAAAAGCAACCTAAGCAATTGGTATTATCTGCTTCACTGTTCCCTTTGTTCTTGTGATGCTTTAAAAATGTAGAGCTTTAGTCCCTAGTATTTTTGTAATGGCTACTTTTAAGAAAACATGTTTTTAAAGAGGCAAGTAGGCCTTTATTTATATCTGTCTTGCTCGTTAAAAGCTGATCAAGATTGCAACCCAATTGCTTATGCCCCAGTGAGATTGGTTGATTTTGAAGGCTTTCATTGCCACCTTGTGGATAAATGATGGCAGAGGTGTACTATGTAAGAGTACTTTGGTACATTATCTGTGAAATATGCTAAAACTTTAATCCTTCTAACTTATCAGGTTTTAATTCAAGGTTTTTGTTTCTTAGACCATAAGTAAGATTACAATACATGTCACAGTAAGTGCCCTGTTCTGTCTTGTTAGAATAAATAGTTGAAGAATAAGATCGGTTTGTTGCTGATGATAGCTTGCACTGGTTATTGATTTAAAATGCACATCCTATCAAAATTACCACATCAAAAGTTTCTGCTTTAATAGTATAAAAGGAGTGCCATTTAGAATAGCTGAGTTTCAGTGAAAGATTTGTGACTGCTAGTTTCTGTCACCCCATGGGGGCTATCAGTAATTTTTACACATAAGAACTAAGAATATTTTGCTTTCAAGAGAGTTAAGTGAAATATTTAAAATTATTTGGTAAATATTTTGGAACCAAATGTCAACTCTTTAGAGTGGCATGTCACATTATGTATTCTGAATTGATACTCTCAGTAAAAACATCTAAAAATACTGAATAAAATACAAAATAAATGCATCAGTGAAATAGAAAGTAAGGCATACTCAGATCATCTGGGCACTAAAATTACTTTTCACCTTG
Organism: Trachypithecus francoisi; assembly: GCF_009764315.1. Taxonomy (NCBI): domain Eukaryota; kingdom Metazoa; phylum Chordata; class Mammalia; order Primates; family Cercopithecidae; genus Trachypithecus; species Trachypithecus francoisi. The sequence continues at coordinate 55,350,850 of NW_022681471.1, forward strand.
ATGGCATTTGCCAAGCCCTGGAAACTTTGATTTTCATGTTTTTTTTTTTTTTTGGAGGGAGTGAGAAGGGTAAAGGTGACAAACAGAGGGCCTACTATAGTTAGGAATTTTAATCAAGTAGTGGATGGAAAGGCTATCTTATGTAAACAGTCTTTAAACCCCCTCTCAGTTACATAGAAATGGGCACTGGGCCCAAAACACTTACTTACCAAGAGATAAAGAGTTCTCACAGTCTCTGCTGGATTTGTCACCTTGTTTGGGAATACCTTACTCTGTTATAGACTCAGCATGTATTCCTTTGTTCTGCTAATATGTGTCATATGGCATTTGGTTAATCCTACTACTATATCTGATTCCTGCAAGGGGAAATGTGGTTCTTCTGCTGCAGCACAAGAGGAGTGTGTGCAGGCCAATATCCCTGCTTTGGCTGCTAGGAGGGACTCACTGGCCATACTGGGCTGATACCCACTACTGAAGTTGTTCTTGCCCTGTCTCTTCTCTATGTGAGTTAAATATTCTTTCATCCAGTGCTTAACCGTACTGTGTTATCCTTGGAAACTCCAATATCAAACTGCAGTGAACAGAAATGCTCAGACTTCTATTCATGTTAATGGGCAACAGATGCCACTTGCTTGGCTATTTTGCACAATGAGCAGGGTCTTCAGTAGCACATACCATGATATGGTAGACATGGAGTGGCTCCTTAGCCCCATTGTACCAGTGTGATGCTGGCTGGGCAGCAGGGATGCGGGAGGCTATAAGAGGCAGAGGGTGATAGACTGACTATGGAGATGACCTCCCTCTGGCTACACAGGGATGAATAAGATATAACATCAATTCCCACGATATCCCAGGGGGCACAGGTGATGTCTAGGGGAAGTAAGAGGCCCCCATGCAGGTAGCTCCACCTAGTCTATAGTCCACGTTTCTTGCAGACATCAAATAAGATCTGTTTTCCTTCAATGCAAAACCACCAATGGTGTTGCAAAAAGCACAACTGTTGAAATAGAGTGTTTCTCTGAGAATGAAGTATTGAAAGAACAGATATGGACCAAAGCCAATGAAGAACAATGCAGCCTCATTTTTTTTTTCACCAGTTTAATGAAGGCTCATTGCAGACTTAAAGGTTTTGAGCCAAAGGTCCAGGAGAAATGAAGCCAAGTTCTTCAGGTATCTGCCAGGAACTAGGGACTCTATACCCCTATTAGTATGAAATGGAAAAGAAAGAATTTAGACATTTATGGGTCTCTTGGACACTTGTGTCCTCATGAAAATATTTCTAGCTCCCCATTACGGTAGTATTAAGCTTTGGCATTGGTGGGGGATGGGAAGGTGGTGGTTGGCATGAAAACAGTGACCCTGACAGACAGGTGTTTATGCATTTCCTAGATGGGGCCCTTTGGGCCATTTTGAGTACTGCTAATCTGGTAATCATTGTTCCCACCACTAAGAACATTCTACACGTTGACATTTTGACTGCTTGCTGCACAAAATGTTACTGCCACCTGAACCACAATAATCAATTGTATCCACTTTCACCTGCCACATAAGTTACCCAAGCCCCAATGACTTATTCAACAAAAGCAGTACCATATACCAGGCAGAAATAGGAGGATTACTTTTTTAATTTAGGATTTTCTGCACACAGACGTGTGACAAATCACTCTGTCACAATTTAACAGCCCAATTTGTCCAATCAAAAAGGCATCCAAGATATGAAAACTGACAATGAACTATGACAAGTTGAATGCCAATTTTGAAAGGAGCCCTTTTTTTGGGGTCCGTGTGTTTCCTAAACAAAGGAATGAACACACAAGACAACACAAGACAAGACAAACATGGCGGCCGCCCCAAATGACATGCTTTGCTTTATTTTATACAGTTGTTTGTGGAATGTTACCAAGTCACAAGACACATTGTTGTTTTTCTGACCTTTCCCTGACTTTCTGGATTTCCAAGATGTTTACACATAAACAAGCCCCCAGAGTCTGCTGTTTGCAACTGGCTCCTTTGTCCTCCCTGTTTGCAAGGAAGGAATGCCCTGCTTCGTTTGCAAGAGCAGGACTTATCGGGAACGCTCTGCTTCATTTGTAAGAGCAGGACTTATCCGGAACGCCCTGCTTCGTTTGCAAGCACGTAGTCCTCTACACCCTTTGCAGAGCCAGCCCTTGGAGACCATTATACAAGCTATTACCCAGACGCTGCCTTTGGGGGACCTTTGGAGCCTTCTAGTCCAATGTAACTGGACGTGTCCTCAAATCCCATACATACACTCATGGGAATCCCATACAAAAGCTGTTGAGAATCCATGACATCAGGAAACCACCACTGAGGTGTGTCAGTCTCTTGGAGTTTGGGCAGATAAGTTACTTGAGGCAGCACCAGATACATCCCCTTTGGGCACTGATGGAGACTATGTATATTGTAGCTGGAGCTCCACCTGTAACACTAAGGCCTAAATTACCCACTTGAGTGCTTACAAACCCTACATGTTCCACAGAGCTCAATCATCAAATGGAAATTATGTATTCACTATGAAGCCCATCCTTGAATCCCAAGGTACTAGTAAGCTCCATAAACAAACAGCTAGCTTACCAGAAGAGACCACATGATCCACAGGGGATAATTTGGCCCCTCTTGTGACTACCTGGGACCAAGGTAGTGCCTACCAACAATATGACATGATTTACTGACAGCTCTACAAAACTAAACCCATGAAATCCACTGAACCACAGCCACCATCTGACATCCAGGTGACCATCTTTTGACTGAGATCAGATGTAGTCATTCCACCACATGGGCTGTGCTATATGTTACAGTGACAGCTCTGCAGCCCACTCCTGCCACCATACCTTGCTACATTTTCACCAAGTCATGAGCTATTGCTAATGGCCTCACGATGTGGTCAGGAAAACAGCTGCTAAATGGCTGGACTGGTAAAAAAAATTCTCTGTATCAGGACAAGGACTTTGGCAACAACTTGCTGCCTTGCAAAAACCAACCAACCAACCAACCAACCAACAAACCAACCAAACAAACAACCAAACAAAAAACCCAAAAAGCAAATGCTCCAATAACTTAAGCAACAACTTTGCAAGAGCTATCAAGAACAACTGCCACAGACTCAATGTGTGCTCCCCCACCAAAATTCTTGTGTTGAAACTTAATTACCAATGTGATGGTATTTGGAGGTGATGTCTTTGGGAACTGACTAGGCCATGACGGTCCAGTATCATGGATGGGCTTAGGGAACTTACAAAAAAAAAAAAAAAATCACAGAAAGATCCCTTTCCTCTTATGTCATGTAAAGTTATTTATACCAAAAAGACAACTATCTATGAACCAGGAGCAGGCCTTCACCAGACACTGAATCCACTCATGCCTTACTCTTGGCCTCCCAGCCTCCAGGACCCTAAGAAATAAACTTTTGTTGTCTATAAGCCACTCAGTCAATGGCATTTTGTTTTAGAAATCCAAAGGGACTAAGACAGCAGCTTACCAGTTGGTGATCCCACCTAACAAAAGCCATTTGGATATTAAACACTCCACTCCTCCACTCCTCCACTCCAGTGGAAGAGAAGCATAGCACTACAATGCATGTTAGGCAACACTGAACTTGGAAGGGGTGAAAGACCAGGCAGTCACTTGATTAACCTGTGCCTGTGAAATCCTATTCTCAGTATACTCAACAGTCCTATTTTCTTCTACCAGAATATTCTTCTCAGGGATTGTTTCTTGCCCTGGCCACAATGATGCCACTAATAGGGCCTTCCAACTCACACCTGAAGATAATGCTACTTTTGGGTGCCTCCTTTCTGTGAGACCCCCATAGGTACAGAGGAAGGGACAACATAAAATGGTGGTATTAGGGCTCCCCTGGTCATGCTTGAGACCCCCAATTTACAACACAAGTAGGTGATATTATTGGTTATGCCAAGTTCATTCAGGATATAACTTCCCTTCCAGATTCAACAATTTAGGCCAACACGTTTCATCAAGCACCAAAGGAAATAGATCTCTAAGGAAGTAATTGATAGAAGCATCTCTGGCCTCAGGAAGTTCATGGAGTGGGAAGGGATTAGGAACATTAACTATTTGTCTTCTCAATCCTATAGAAGATTTTTCTGTGCCTGGTATGATAACCTTGATTTAAAAAAAAGTAGCACAGCCATGGTTAGAAGAAGTGAACTCAAGCAATGCTTGATTTGTCATTCTAGAATTAAACCTCTTGTCTTGCACTCCCATTGTAATGGCTTGGCCAATAACACAACAACTCGGATGCTTTTCAAGCTATCAGTGGGTAAAATTGCTAGGTGACTTTCTTGGTAGTGGTCCAGAATGAGGCATGATCTGGAGTACCCTTCCTTAATATTACCTATGATGTGACAGGAAAAGACTCCCATACCTACATAGATATCACTGGTACACATGTGAGTGTGTATATTATATATATATATGTATATTATATATACACATATATACATATATATTATATATATATTTGAGGCAGAGTCTCGCTCCCAGGCTGGAGTGCAGTGGCACAATCTCAGCTCACTGAAACCAACCTCTTTCTCCCGGGTTCAAGTGATTCTCCTGCCTCAGCCTCCTGAGTAGCTGGGATTACAGGCGCATACCACCATGCCCAGCTAATTTTTGTATTTTTAGTAGAGACGGAGTTATACCACATTGGCCAGGCTGGTCTGGAACTCCTGACCTCATGATCCACCCTCCTCAGCCTCCCAAAGTGCTGGGATAACAGGCATGAGCCATTACATCTGACCACACTGATCTATATTCATGTAACCATACCATATGTAAGTTTTCTCTTCCTGCAACCACATGGCAAAAGTAGGCTGAGACTGTATGTAACTGGAATAGTCAGCATTTTGACAACATTCCTGACAGATGTCACTTTGGTTTATGTGTTCCTTCAGTTTATGTATTCCTCTTTGGATCCCAAGGGCAATAGAATACTTTCCCTAAAGGAGCATTTTGTTTCAGAGTCCTAGGCCCACTGGGCATGTGGAGGGCAGGAAAGGATCCACTCTACTCACTCACTACGGAGTTGCTTGTAGCACACTCCCATGAAGACAAGCTGATGCCCAGTTTCGTGTTGATGTCTGCATTCTAATACCAGGAATAGGCATACAGGCTCTAGAAAAAATGATGTGTAACCCATTCTTAACAATGGAAAAAAAATAGCTAATGCTATTGTCCAAGCCATTCAAGACCAACAAGACTTACTAAATTTATTAGCCAAGGTAGTGATGGATAACCAAACAGTTCTCAATTATATGCTGACTGAGCAGGTGTTATTGTCAGCACCTTGTGCTGTGTATGTATCAGTACTTTGGAGAAAGTAGAAACAAAGCTGTAGAACATGCACATTTATGTGGGATGGTTATAGACTCTGCACTTACAGTTCCCCCCTTTTTTACCCCTTCATTGACTTAATCAAGGTACTTGGGGTTCCTGGTAGACAATCATCCTCCAGGGAAGCCTGATTATTCTTCTACGTCATTCTCCTTATAACGTTAGCAGAGTGCTGTCTGAAAATGGCAAGGGGACTCTATGAACAAACGATATAGGGGAGTGGACTTGAAGAAAACAGTCTCATGCACTTATTTCATTATTTGACCCCCTCTTGGCCACATAAGAATGGGCCTTGGGCCTGATACACTTCCTTGCCAAGGGATAATAGTTATCACAGTCTCTGCTGGATTTGTCATATTGTGTGGAAATATCTTTTCCTGTTTCAGACTCAATGTGTAATCTTTGTTTTGCTTGAGCACATGTGTCATATGACACCTGGCCATCCCCACCACTATATTTTTCCCCTGCAGAGAGGAAATGGGGTACTTCTGTTGCAGCACAAGAGGAGTGTATGCAGGCAAATTGTTCTGCTTTGACTACCAGAAGGAACCTGCTGGTCATATGAAATCAATACCCACTGCTGAAGCTGGTCTTTCCTGTATTTTCTTTATGTGAAGATAGCATTGGTTCATTTAGTGTTTGACTGTGCTATTCTTTCCCTGGCAACTCCAATACCAAGCTGCAGTGGACAGAAGTGCTCAGACTTCTATCTTGATAATAAGCAACAGACACCTTTTGTAGAGAGGAATGAATCATACTTTGATTAAAGTTTAAAAGCCAGTAGGTATAATTACACTAGGGGAAACTGTCCATGTATATAGTAGGACTCTGTGCTATTTTTGCCAATTTTCTGTAAATCTTTTGTTTGTTTGTTTGAGACGGAGTCTCGCTCTGCCCCCCAGGTAGGAGTGCAGTAGCGCGATCTCGGCTCACTGCCAGCTCCGCCTCCCAGGTTCACGCCATTCTCCCGCCTCAGCCTCCCGAGTAGTTGGGACCACAAGGGCCCGCCACCTCGCCCGGCTAATTTTCCTATAAATCTTAAACTATTACAAAGTAAAAAATGTATTTACAAAAATATAGTAGATGAAGCATATATTTCAAGAATAGGTAGATATACTTCTTCAGGCACATTAAAACAGATTATTAATAAACATGATCTTAAAGGATGTTATTTGATCATAAAGTAAGTATATCTAGATAGAAGTTTTATGATGCAAGAGAAATAAAGAATGAATAAAATGGTTATTAACTTAAGCAATGCTTTTATAAAGCATTAATAGTAATCTCTTATAAAGTAAAACATAAAATAAAAATAAGCTAGAAATAAAATATACAGAAACAATAGTATATATGCAAAAGGCAGATTATTAGGGACGAAGTGATCCATGGACCTTGTGTTGTGCAGAAGAAAAGTACAAATATTGATTAACTTTATAATTCAATAATTTAAGCAGTAATACTAGGATTTTTAGGAATAATGTCTAAAAGAATAAAAATCACAGTGAACAATTCCAAAATATTAGAGAGAAGATGGAAAACGATAAATAATTCAAATTAAGAAATAGAAGAGAGAAATAGCAACAAACATAATTCAGGACAAATAAAAAACACAAAACTAGATGATAGTAATAAATGTAAAATTTATTAGTAATTTAAGTATAAATAAACCAAATGTTTAAATTAAGAGATAATTATTGTTAGCCTGGATAAAAATAAAATATAAGAAAACAATATTGAGCTATATGCTGCTTTTTCAATTTTTTATTGTTTTAAAAAATATTTGTGGGTACATAGTAGGTGTTTACATTTATGGGGTACATGAAATATTTTAATACTGGCATGCAATGTGAATTAAGTACATCATGGAGAATGGCATATTAATTCCATCAAGCATTTATCCTTTGAGTTACAAACCATCCAATTACATTTTTTGTTATTTAAAAATATACAATTAAGTTATTATTGACAGCAGTCACACTAATGTGCCTTCAATAGTAGGTCTTCTTCATTCTATTTTTTTCTGTATACATTAACTATCCCCACCTTCCTCCCAACCTCTATGACTCTTCCCAGCCTCAGTAACCATCCTTCTACTTTCTATGACCGTGATTTCAATTGTTTCGATTTTTAGATCCCACAAATAAATGGCTACATGCAATGTTTATCTTTCTGTTACTGGCTTATTTCAGTTAACATAAAAGTCTCCAGTTCCATTCATGTTGTTGGAAATGAGTGAATCTCATTCTTTTTTTGGCTGAATAGTACTCCATTGTGTATATGTACCACATTTTCTTTATCCATTTATCTGTTGATGGACACTTACGCTGCTTCCAAATCTTAGCTACTGTAAATAGTGCTGCAACAAACATAGGAGTGCAGGTATCTCTTTGATATACTGATTTCCCTTCTTTGTGGTATACACCCAAGAGTGGGATTGCTGGATCATATGATAGCTCAATTTTTAGTTTATTGAGAAAGCTCCAAAATGTTCTCCACAGTGGCTGAACTAATCTACATTCCCACTAACAAGATACGAGTGTTCTCTTTTCTCCACATTCTCACCAGCATTTGTTATTGTCTGTCATTTGGATGTAAGCCTTTTAACTGGTGTGAGATCATATTTCATTGAAGTTTAGATTTATGTTTCTCTGATGACCAATGATGTTGAGCACCTTTTCATATGCCTGTTTGCCATTCATATGTCTTCTTTTGGGAAATGTCTATTCAAATATTTTGCCTAGTTTTTAATCAGATTATTATCATTTTCTGATATAGCTGTTTGTGCTCCTTAAGTATTCTGATTATTAATCCCTTGTCAGAGTGCTAGTTCTAATATGTTGTCTTTCATTCTGTGAGTTGTCTCTACATTTTCTTGATTGTTTGCTGTACAGAAGCTTTTTAACTTAATGTGATCCCATTTGTTCATGTTTGCTTTGATTGCCTGTGCTTGTGGTTTCTTGCTTAAGAAATATTTGTCCAAATCAATATCCTGTATACTTTCCCCAAAGTTTTCTTATAGCTTCATAGCTTGAGGTCATTTAGGTCTTTAATTTATTTTGATTTGCTTTTTGTATATGGCAGGAGATAGGCATCTAGCTTTTTTCTTTTTCATATTTATATCCAGTTTTCTCAGCACGATTTATTGAAGAGACTGTCTTTTCCCCAGTGTATGCTCCTGGCAGTTTCACCAAAAAGGATTTCACTGTAGGTGTATATATCTCTTTCTGAATTCTCTAGTCTGTTCTATTAGTCTATGTGTCTGTTTTTATACCAGTGCCACACTGCTGTGGCAACTACAGCTCTGTAGTGTAATATGAATTTAGGTAATGTGATTCCTCCAGTTTTGTTCTCTTTGCTTAGGATAGCTTTGGCTCTCTGGATCTTGTGTGATTCCATATAAATTTTAGGGTTGCTTTTTCTAAATACTTTGATAGGGATTGTATTGAATCTGTAGATTGCTTTGGGTAGTATGGCCATTTTAACAATTTTGAATCTTCTAATACCAGAGCATGGATTTTTTTTTTTTTTTCATTTTGTAGTGTTCTCTTCAATTCCATTCATCAGTGTTTTATACTTCTCATTATAAAGATCTTTCACTTCTTTGGTTATGTTACTTTTTAGGTATTTAATTTTATATGTGACTATTGTGATAAGGTTGATTTTAAATTTTTCTTCACATTTTTCACTGTTGGTATAGAGAAATGCTACTGATTTTTTAATGTTATTTTGTATTCTACAACTTTGCTGAATCTATCAGGTCTTCTTCTTCCTTTCCAATTTGGATGCCTTCTATATATTTCTCCTGTTTGACTGCTCTAGCTAGGACTTCTAGTACTATGTTGAGTAATAGTGGTGACTGTGGACATCCTTGTTGTGTTATGCATCTTAGAGAGAAGGGTTTTGGTATTGCCGCATTCAGTCTGATACTAGCTGTGGGTCTGTCATGTATTGCTTTTACTATGTTGAGGTATGTTTCTTCTATATTCAGTTTTTGGGGGTTTTATCGTGGAAGGATGTTGAGGTTTATTCAGTGCTTTTCAGCATCAACTGAAGTGAACATATAGTTTTCATCTTTCATTTTCTTTATATGATATATCACATTGATTTGCATATATTTAAACATCCTTGTATTCCAGGGATAAATCCCAGTTGGTCATGACGAATAGTCTTTTAAAAGCACTATTGAATTTGGTTTCCTAGTATTTTGTTGAGGACTTTTGCATCAATATTTATTAGATATATTGACCTATAGTTTTCTTCTTCTTTCTTTTTCCTCTTCTTCCTCCTCCTCCTCCTCCTCCTCCTCCTCCTCTTCTTCTTCTTCTTCTTCTTCTTCTTCTTCTTCTTCTTCTTCTTCATTATTATTATTATTTTGGTTTGTCTCTGTCTGGCTTTGGTATCAGGGTAATATTGGTCGCATGCATAAAAAGTTGGGAAGTATTCCTTCCTGCTCTATTTTCTGGAATAGTTTTAGTTGGATTGATATTAGTTCTTTAAATGTTTGGTAGAATTCAGCAGTGAAGCCATCAGGCACCAGGTTTTCCTTCACTTGAAGATGTTTTATTAATGCTCTGACCTCATCACTTGTTATTGGTCTGTACAAGTTTTGAACCTCTTCCTGGTTCGATCTTGGTAGGTTGTAACAAATTTTTCTGATCTAGTTTTCCTATTTGTCAGCATATAGTTGTTCATATTAGCCATTTATTATATTTTGAATTTCTGCAGTATCAGTTTCAATTTCTTCTTTTTCATTTCTGATTTTATTTATTCAGATCTTCTCTTTTTTTACTAAGTCTTGATAAAGATTTGTCAATTTTGTTTAACTTTCAAAAGAAAACAACTTTGTGTTTTATTGATCTTTTATACATTTTTTTACTTTAATTTCATTTATTTTTTCTCTGATACTTATTTTTTTCTTTCCTCTATTAATTTTAGGTTTGGTTTGCTCTTGCTTTTGTAGTTCTTTAAAATGGATCATTAGTTTATTAGATGTTTTCCTTTTCTTTGACATAAACACTTATAACTATAAACTTCCTTCTTAGTACTGCTTCTGTTGCATCCCATAGGTTGCGTTTCCATTATCATTTGTTTCAATAAATGTTTTGATTTTACTCTTAATTTTTTCATTTATACACTGGTCAATCAGGAGCATATTGATTATTTTCATAGGTTTGTATATTTTCCAAAATTTCTCCTGTTATTAATTTTTAGTTTTATTCTATTGTGGTCACAGAAGATTTAATGTTATTATTGATAAGTAAAGATTACATCTGCCATTTTGTTATTTGTTTTCTAGTCGTTTTGTTGTATTCTCTTCCTTTTTTCTATCATTCCTGCCTTCTTTCAGTAAAGATTATTTTCTCTGGTAATATAAGTTAGGTTCTTGCTTTTCATTGATATTACTGTAATTTTTAATATTTTAAGACTTGTTTTATAACCTAACATATGGTCTAGCATTGAGGACGATCCATGTGTTGTAGAAAATAATGTGTATTCTACAACTCTTGGAAGAAATATTCTGTGAAAATCGATTAGATTCATTTGGTCTATAGTGCAGATTAAGTCTGAAGTTTTCTTGTTGATTTTCGGTCTGGAAGATTTAAGGCCAATGCCGAAAGTGGGGTCTTGAAGTCTCCATCTATTATTGTATTGAAGTCTATATCTCTCTTTAGCTCTATTAATATTTGCTTTATATATCTGGGTGCTTCTGTGTTGGGTGCATATATATTGAAAACTGTAATATTCTCTTGTTTAATTGACCCTTTTATCATTATATAGTGTTGTTCTTTGTCTCTTCTTTTTTTTTTTTTTAATTATATTTAGTCTGATATAGGGTATAAGGAATCTTGCTCTGTTTTTGCTTCCATTGGCATGGAATGTCTTTTTCCATCCCTTTATTTTTAGTCTAGGTGTGTCTTTAAAGGTGGAGTGTGTTTCTTTTAGGCAAATTATCAATGGGTCTCTTTTCTCATCTGTTCACTCAGTCTATGTTTTTTGATTGGAGAGTTTAGTCCATTTACATTCAATGTCATTATTAATAAGTAAACCTTCCACCATTTTGTTACTTGTTTTCTGGTTGTTTTGTGGTATTCTCTTACTTTTTTCTTTCATTCTTGCCTTCTTCTGGTGAGGTGATTTTCTTGGGTGATATGAATTCGATTCTTGAATTTTGTTATTTGTCTACCAGTTGTATGTTTTTTTTGGTTTGAGGTTACCATGAGGCTTGCAAATACTATCTTATTATTATTATTGCAAATATTATCTTATTATTTTAACCTGATAACAACTTAACACTGTTTGCATAAACAAGCAGGCAAGCAATAAGAAAACTAATAAAAGCTTGCCTTAACTTTATCCCCTTACTTTTTAACATTTTGTTGTTTCTGTTTATATCTTATTGTATTGACTATGTCTTGAAAATTGTTGAAATTATTTTTGATTGGTGGATCATTTTGTCTTTCTACGTAGGATAATATTAGTTTACAAAACACACTTACAGTGTTATAATATTCTGTGTTTTTATGTGGGCTTACTATTATCAGTGAGTTTTATACCTTCAGGTGATTACTTGTTGCTCATTAATGTCTTTTCTATCTGATTGAAGTACTCTTTCTATCATTTCTTGTAGGATGGGTCTGGTATTGATAAAATTCCTCCATTTTTGTTAGTCTGGGAAAGTCTGTTTCTCCTTCATGTTTCAAGGACATTTTTACCAGTTGTAATATTCTAGGATAAAAGCATATTTTCTTGAGCACTTTAAATATGTCATGCCTCTCTCTCCTGACCTCTAAGGTTTCCACTAAAAACTCAGCTGCCAGACATATTGGAGCTCCACTGTGTGTTATCTGTTTCTTTTCTCTTGATGCTTTTAGGATCTTTACTTTATCTTTGACCTTTGGGAGTTTGATTAGTAAATGCATGAAGTAGTCTTCTTTCAGTTCAATCTGCTTGGGGTTCTATAATCTTCTCATACTTGGATATTGTTATCTTTCTTTAGGTTTCAGAAGTTCTCTGCTATTATTCCTTTTAAAAAACTTTTTACTTTTACTTTTATCTTTTTTTTTCACATGAACAATGATTTATTTTTTTTACAAGCTTATAAGAGTGGCCCTCATTTTCTTCACAGCATTGAGGGGTGTGTCTACTGACCGTCAAAAGCCAATACAACTGGTCAAATGGGTCTTTAGCCTTCCGTGAAGCCAGACAGGTTCTATGACAGAATGGCTTAAGGACAGTATATGTTTGGGTCTCTTGAGGAAGGAGAGCTAAATCTACTGTAAATCAGATGTGAGCCTGGTCCAATAGTTCCCTTTGCCTCACTGAATGCCCCTCCATGCCACTTCATGTGTCCCTGTTGATCATAGCACCTTGTTGCCTTAGAAAAGTGCATCATAGACCTCGGCTTTACCCTAGGTTCAATGGTGATATTGGCCACTCACCCCCTACCTTGGCTTGGTGTTGGGGGAATGGGTAGGGAGCAGGGTTCTCCGAAGTGGCTAGTGTAAAAGCCCTCAGAGGGCCCAGTAGAGGGGACCTAGGTATCCTTTCTTTGTAATAATGTTGGAAAGTCGTGGTCTACACATACTGTATGTGACAATACATGACCTCCTGTTTCTGGCCTTAAGGATGCTGTATTTCAATTGCTCTGTCTCAGGCAGGGAATGTGGTAACAGGAGAGATGGTAGAAGAGCTAATCCTTTCTGGGGCTGACATCACCAAAGTGGGAATTGGGCCAGGTAAGCTGGTTCATTGGGGCCACTGGCTACCCCTTCAGTGGCAAACACCTGTGGAGCATGCCATTCTCAACCTTGTCATGTTCTTCCTAGGCTCTGTGTGTACTACGGAAGAAAACTGGAGTGGGGTATCCACAGCTCAGTGCAGTAATGGAGTGTGCAGATGCTGCTCATGGCCTCAAAGGCCACATCATTTCAGTAAGGCTCAAGGGCAGGGTAGGGTATGAGCTGGGTTTCTGCAGGGTATGGAGGTGGCAGAGATGAATTAGAATTCCTGGGTTTGCCCGGGCACGGTGGCTCACGCCTGTAATCCCAGCACTTTGGGAGGCTGAGACAGGCGGATCATGCGGTCAGGAGATCGAGCCCTTACTGGCTAACATGGTGAAACCCCATCTCTACTAAAAATACAAAAAAATTAGCCAAGCATGTTGGCAGGCGCCTGTACTCCCAGCTACTCGGGAGGCTGAGGCCGAAGAATGGCATGAACCTGGGAGGGGGCTTGCAGTGAGCCGAGATCGTGCAACTGCACTCCAGCCTGGGCGACGGAGCAAGACTCCACCTCAAAAAAAAAAAAAAAAAAAGAATTTCCGGGTTCTTGTTGGCTTTGAGTTTGGGCTGTTGGGACATCGCTGAGGGCTTGGGAAATCCATGTTGTGTTCATAGTGCTCCTTACTTTGCAGGATGGAGGTTGCAGCTGTCCTGGGGATGTGGCCAAGGCTTTTGGTAAGAAGCTTGAGGGCACGGAAGGATGATTCTTTCCTTCCCCCTGGCCATTTTCTTCCTCATCAGAGTCTAAAACCAAGTCCCCTATGGTAATGACGGAGCTGCACAGAGATGGAGGACACACTGGCTTCCTGGCCCTAGGAGGTAATAATGATAGTCTCAGGGGGTCCATGTAGCAATCCAAGCAATTCTCCTTTTGCTCTGTGGCAGCAAGTCAACTGGGTTCTCCTTCAGAGCCCTTCCCCCCAGGGTCTGGCATGGACTCTTAGACTTCCCAGTGGAGGCTGCTCTTGTGCCCACAGCTAGGTCTGCTGTGTATATCGCATGTTCTTCCTTGCTCTCAGGCTTAGATATGACCTGGGTTGGTGAGCCCAGATTCCTAAAGGGAAACAGCATGACTGTGGGGCACTCCTTATGGCCTCCCCTAGTGGACGCCTGTTATGCCCAGACCGTTAGTTCCCCGAAAAAGACCACCAGAGTCCAGAGTCAAAGCCAAGCGGCAAGGATCTTTAATGCAAGTTCGAACTTGGTCCCTCCGTTCCACAACATACAGGAGGGCCTGAACAATGCGTGCGCTTGCCTTTTATAGCCTAATGTAAACAGGACTTGTAAAGTTGCAGAGGAACGAGGGAATTCTCTAGGTTACAGCATTACAATTGGTTAACATTTTAAGTTTATACATTTAGCAGTTTTTTTTATTGGTTCCCGTGCTCTCACAAACGGCTGTGTTCTTATCGGGGATTTTCCAGGTGGTGTCCTTCTAAAGTTGAGATATATGGTAGTCTTTGAATTGAAAGATACATGGTGGGGAGACATATGGTGGGATGAGCCCAGGAAGTTGAGGGATATATGGAGGGGAGACATATGGTGGGATATGTTTATACTGGGCTCAGGAAGTTGAGAGATATATGGCAAGCACTAGTAATTAGAACAGAAAAAGAACAAGACAGGGACTTTCACATTGCTTGTCTATACAACATCTGAAATCTATAGATAACATTATCGGTTAGGTCCGGCATCAACTTTTAACTAGGCTCAAGGTGCCGCCCGGGCTGTCTGCCTGTAGGGTCAACTTCTAACTAGGCTCAAGGCGCCGCCCGGGCTGCCTGCCTGTAGGGTCAACTTCTAACTATGCTCAAGGCGCCGCCCGGGCTGCCTGCCTGTAGATTTCATTTGGTCTCTTTCACGCCCATTGGGACTGGACTCTTCGTCGGCCTAAAGGGGCCAGATTGAAGTGGCGGCCAGCTAGAGGTTCTAGGTGCGTCCTTGAAGATGTTCCCTGAGGAAGACATGGGCCAAGCTTGGCTTTTGGCAGAGGATTGTGGAGTGCTAGTCTTTGTTGCTGAGGAGGATTCTGTTCCATGGGCTCAGCCAGCTTCACTGAGTCAGTAACAGAGCACTCTGGAAGTGGCCACCCCATGTCCACACCATATTGCCTCCAGGCAAGACAAGAGGTGATAGAGACTCCAGGCTGCATCCAACTCAGCACATCCTGAAGCTGCTGTGCCTGCGGTGTAGGCAGTGCTTTCTCCAGCTGACACAAGTACTCAAAAAGCAGCTTTTCCATGGCAGCCAGAAAGGGGTCCCCATATTCTTGTTCAAGTTCCTGCAGCCTGGAGGCCAAATCCACAGGAGCCTCTGACAGCTGCTTCACCTGTTGGTAACAAGTTTCCTGTGCCTCCAAAATCTTCCTCAGATCCTGCTTTGTAGCCTTGGGATCCCGCACTATAGGTCCAGATTCTGGAAAGTGGTGATTCAGGGTTTTCAGGACTTGGGCCCAAGGCCGGCCCTGCAGGATCAGCTCCACCACCACCTTGGCCTTTAGGCCCATACAAAGGCGTTCCTGGTGCCGGTAGCGAACCAAGCCAGGGGCAACAGCGCGCAGAGATCGCAGAAACTCCAGCACTCGGGGAAAGTGTTCCACACGCGTCCGCGCACAACCTGCCAGCTAGCTGCGGCAGCGAAGCGTAGAGGTGGAGGACCGGCCCCCGGGGGCGTAGCCATGGTCGGCGGGCTCCGCCCTGAGGCGGTCCCTCCAGGTTCCTCACCCGGATGGGTGAGGCTTTCCGATCACTCCTAGGGGCGGGGCTTCTGGCAACACTCTGTGGCGCGGGTTTGTCGGCTCTGGGTACCTCGCGATCCGACTCGGCTCCCTTCCATAGGCCCCCAGAATTCTGGGGGAGGGGGTCTTCTGGCTCGGGATGGAGGAGCCTGAGTGGAAAAGCTGGCCGTCCCGGTGGTACTGGGTCGCTCAGCTTTAAACGCCGCCTCTGTCTCGAACCCGAGGGTGCCTCACTTGCGGCTCCGCTACTAGCTTTCCTTGCCCCGGAAAAGGGCGGTAAGAGCTACTTTTATCTCTTTTTATACCACCACTTTAAGGCCAATAGCTTATGGTTTGTCCTTTTGAGGCAATTTTCTAGATCCTTTAGGTGTGCTTCATTTTTTTTCTTTTGTCTCCTTTGACTTTGTGTTTTTAAATAGCCTGTCTTTAAAGTCACTAATTCTTCCTTCTGCTTAATCAGTTCTGCTATTAAAGAACTCTGATGCATTCTTCAGTATGGCAATTGCATTTTTAGCTCTAGAATTTCTGCTTGATCCTTTTAAATTATTTCAATATTCTTGTAAAATTTGTTTGATAGAATTCTGAATTTCTTCTCTTTGTTATCTTAAATTTATTGAATTTTCTAAACACAGCTATTTTGAATTCTCTGTCTGCATGCTCACATATCTTTGTTTCTCCAAGATTGGTACCTGGTGCCTTATTTAGTTCATTTGATAAGGTCTTGGTTTTTTGGATGGCATCAATGCTAGTAGATGTTCTTCAGTTTCTGGGCATTGAAGAGTTAGGTATTTACTGTAGTCTTCACTTTATAGTTATCAGAAAAAGTCTGATAACTGGAAGACTGTCCAGTTATTTGAAAGGACTTGGGAGATATGATCTAAGCTGTTTCTCCTTTAGTGGGTGCCCCAAGCCCAGTAACATTTTGGTGCTTGCAGACTTGTAGCAGTATACCCTTACTGGTCTTAGATAAGGTCTGGGTGAATTACCTAGAATACCAGGAAGAGACTCTTGTTCTCTTCCCTTACCCTCTCCCAAACATGCAATATCTCTGCCTGTGTTCTGAGCCATCTAAAGCTAGGAAAGGAGTGATACAAGCTTCCCTGTGGCCAACACCACTAGGACTATGCTGGGTTAGACCTGAAGCCATCACAATACTACATCTCACCCAAGGTCTGCTATAGCCACTTTCTGGCTACTGCCTATGTTTCCTCAAGGCCCTGGGGCTCTACACTCAGCAGGTGGAAAAGTCAGTCAGGCCAATGTTTTTCCCTTCAGGGTGGTAAGATCCCCCAGACCCTAGGTGGATCTGGAGGTCCCTTCTGGGAGTCAGGTACTAGAGTCCAAAACTTTAGAAGTCTACTTAGTATTCCATTGTATTGCAGCTGAGCTGACACTTAAACCATGAGATGGAGTCCTTTCCAGTCCTCCTTCCCTTTTCAAAAGCAAAGGAGGCTCACCCCATAGCCAGTGTCACCCCTGGCCACAAGGAATACTGCCAGACTATTACTAAGGTTCCCTTAAAACCCAAGGTTTCTTAAGTCAGCTTCTGGTAAATTCTGCCTAGCAGTGGCCTCACACCTTACGGCAGTGGGATTCCCACTGGTTAAGGCAGGTCCAAAAAAGTTTCAAGCCCTGGAATCCAAAACCCCAAGAGCTTGCTTGGTGCTCTACCCATCTTTGGTGCTGTTGGTACCTAAGGTGCAAAACAAAGTCTTATTTACTTTATCCTTTTCTCAATCAGGAGTTTTACCCCATAGCCACGACAGCTGGTAATGTGCTAAGTCTCACCTGAATCCAGCAAGTCTCAGAGACTCACCAATGCCCACAGTGTAGTACCTGGGTATTGTTGCTGGTTATTCATGGCCGAATGGCTCTTCAGTTAGTCGATGATAAATGCTGTCAGGTCTGGGTACCTTCTTTCAAGAACATGGGTTTTCTTCTGTCCCAGGGTATATCTAGAAATACTGTCTGGGAGATAGGGCCTAGAATTGAGGTCTTCTTACTTTGACTTGTGTCCTATCTTGCTGTGGCTGAGTTGGCATTCTAGATGCAAGACAAAGTCCTCCCTTCTCTATCCTCTCTTCTCCTTAAACATAATGAAGGGGACTGCTTTGGAGCTGTGAGCTGTCCAGCCCGAGGTAAGGGGAAGAGTGATCCCAGCACTCCCTTGGTTGCCCCAGCTGGTGTCTCAGTATGTCACATGCCCAGTCCACTCTCCCAGTTCACTGTCTCTGGGCCTAGTTCAGCACTGGTTGCAGTCCTTATGTTCTAGACTGATTTTCAAGTTTACTTAGAGACTAAGAGCACTTTGGCCCTCAGTGGCAAGGTTTGTGGCACTCAAGTTAGGACCACTGAGCTAGGAGATGCCCCTCTGGCTAGGGCTGATTTAAATGCTCACTCTGTGGGTGAGTATCAGATGAGTTTGATCTGATATTTCTTTCTTCTCTAACAGGACAACACGGAGTTCAATGCCTCACAATTGCTGTGTTCTTCTTCCCACAGTGCACAGAGATGTTCTCTTTACCATGCTGTTGCTGCGGAGGGGGAAGGACGGGTAGCTTTGATAACTCAAAACTGTTTCTTTCTATCTCTTCAGAGCCTTTTTCAGTGATGTCAACTTAAAATCGGGCACTGTAAGTGCTCACATTATTTTTCATTTTTATGAAGTTTTTTTAGTATTTTTCTGTGTGAATAGTTGTTAACTTGGTGTTGTTCTGGCAGAACTTTGCATTCTGCAATCTTCTCTGCCTCCTATATGCTATTTTCAAGAAATGCCTTCTAAACATGTGAATAAAAAGGGATAAAAGATAGATATATGTAATATATATGAAATGATGAAAGTAATATATATAGTATAATCTGTATATATTACTTTCCTATATAGTAATTCATCCTTTTATTATGTATACACACGCACACACACACAAGGAAAATATAAACATGTGGAAGCATGTGCATATATATTAACATAAGATATACAGACATTAGGGCCAGAATGACTGCAAGGGTTACTACATAAAAAGTATAGTTCAAGAAAAAACGACAGAAATGTTAAGCATGTATGCATCTCATAACATAGACTGAAATATATGATACAAAATTTTATTTTATTTTTTTATTTATTTTATTTTTTTATTATACTTAAGTTCTAGGGTACATGTGCATAACGTTTATATCATGTATAACACCTCAATGCAATCCCTCCCTCCTCCCCCCTCCCCCTGATAGGCCCCAGTGTGTGATGTTCCCCTTCCCGAGTCCAAGTGATCTCATTGTTCAGTTCCCACCTATGAGTGAGAACATGCGGTGTTTGGTTTTCTCTTCTTGTGATAGTTTGCTAAGAATGATGGTTTCCAGCTGCATCCATGTCCCTACAAAGGACGCAAACTCATCCTTTTTGATGGCTGCATAGTATTCCATGGTGTATATGTGCCACATTTTCTTAATCCAGTCTGTCACAGATGGACATTTGGGTTGATTCCAAGTCTTTGCTATTGTGAATAGTGCCGCAATAAACATACGTGTGCATGTGTCTTTGTAGTAGAGTAATTTATAATCCTTTGGGTATATACCCAGTAGTGGGATGGCTGGGTCATATGGTACATCTAGTTCTAGATCCTTGAGGAATCGCCATACTGTTTTCCATAATGGTTGAACTAGTTTACAATCCCACCAACAGTGTAAAAGTGTTCCTATTTCTCCACATCCTCTCCAACATCTATTGTTTCCTGACTTCTTAATGATTGCCATTCTAACTGGTGTGAGATGGTATCTCATTGTGGTTTTGATTTGCATTTCTCTGATGGCGAGTGATGATGAGCATTTTTTCTTGTGTCTGTTGGCTGTATGGATGTCTTCTTTTGAGAAATGTCTGTTCATATCCTTTGCCCACTTTTTGATGGGGTTGTTTGTTTTTTTCTTGTATATTTGTTTGAGTTCTTTGTAGATTCTGGATATTAGCCCTTTGTCAGATGAGTAGATTGCAAAAATTTTCTCCCATTCTGTAGGTTGCCTGTTCACTCTGATGGTAGTTTCTTTTGCTGTGCAAAAGCTCTTTAGTTTAATTAGATCCCATTTGTCAATTTTGGCTTTTGCTGCCGTTGCTTTTGGTGTTTTAGACATGAAGTCCTTGCCCATGCCTATGTCCTGAATGGTACTACCTAGGTTTTCTTCTAGGGTTTTTATGGTATTAGGTCTAACATTTAAGTCTCTAATCCATCTTGAATTAATTTTCGTATAAGGGGTAAGGAAAGGATCCAGTTTCAGCTTTCTACTTATGGCTAGCCAATTTTCCCACACCATTTATTAAAAAGGGAATCCTTTCCCCATTTCTTGTTTTTGTCAGGTTTGTCAAAGATCAGATGGCTGTAGATGTGTAGTATTATTTCTGAGGACTCTGTTCTGTTCCATTGGTCTATTTCTCTGTTGTGGTACCAGTACCATGCTGTTTTGGTTACTGTAGCCTTGTAGTATAGTTTGAAGTCAGGTAGCGTGACGCCTCCAGCTTTGTCCTTTTGACCTAGGATTGTCTTGGCAATGCGGGCTCTTTTTTGGTTCCATATGAACTTTAAAGCAGTTTTTTCCAATTCTGTGAAGAAAGTCATTGGTAGCTTGATGGGGATGGCATTGAATCTATAAATAACCTTGGGCAGTATGGCCATTTTCACGATATTGATTCTTCCTATCCATGAGCATGGTATGTTCTTCCATTTGTTTGTGTCCTCTTTGATTTCACTGAGCAGTGGTTTGTAGTTCTCCTTGAAGAGGTCCTTGACATCCCTTGTAAGCTGGATTCCTAGGTATTTTATTCTCTTTGAAGCAATTGTGAATGGAAGTTCATTCCTGATTTGGCTCTCTGCTTGTCTGTTACTGGTGTATAAGAATGCTTGGGATTTTTGCACATTAATTTTGTATCCTGAGACTTTGCTGAAGTTGCTTATCAGCTTAAGGAGATTTTGGGCTGAGACGATGGGGTTTTCTAAATATACAATCATGTCATCTGCAAACAGGGACAATTTGACTTCTTCTTTTCCTAACTGGATGCCCTGATTTCTTTCTCTTGCCTGATTGCCCTCGCCAGAACTTCCAACACTATGTTGAATAGGAGTGGTGAGAGAGGGCATCCCTGTCTTGTGCCAGTTTTCAAAGGGAATTTTTCCAGTTTTTGCCCATTCAGTATGATATTAGCTGTGGGTTTGTCATAAATAGCTCTTATTATTTTGAGGTACGTTCCATCAATACCGAATTTATTGAGCGTGTTTAGCATAAAGGGCTGTTGAATTTTGTCAAAAGCCTTTTCTGCATCTATTGAGATAATCATGTGGTTCTTGTCTTTGGTTCTGTTTATATGCTGGATTACATTTATTGATTTGCGAATGTTGAACCAGCCTTGCATCCCAGGGATGAAGCCCACTTGATCATGGTGGATAAGCTTTTTGATGTGCTGCTGGATCTGGTTTGCCAGTATTTTATTGAGATTTTTGCATCGATGTTCATCAGGGATATTGGTCTAAAATTCTCTTTTTTTGTTGTGTCTCTGCCAGGCTTTGGTATCAGGATGATGTTGGCCTCATAAAATGAGTTAGGGAGGATTCCCTCTTTTTCTATTGAGTGGAATAGTTTCAGAAGGAATGGTACCAGCTCCTCCTTGTACCTCTGGTAGAATTCAGCTGTGAATCCATCTGGTCCTGGACTTTTTTTCGTGGGTAGGCTATTAATTGTTGCCTCAATTTCAGAGCCTGTTATTGGTCTATTCAGGATTCTACTTCTTCCTGGTTCAGTCTTGGGAGAGTGTAAGTGTCCAGGAAATTATCCATTTCTTCTAGATTTTCTAGTTGATTTGCGTAGAGGCATTTATAGTATTCTCTGATGGTTGTTTGTATTTCTGTGGGGTCGGTGGTGATATCCCCTTTATCATTTTTTATTGCGTCTATTTGATTCCTCTCTCTTTTCTTCTTTATTAGTCTTGCTAGCGGTCTGTCAATTTTGTTGATCTTTTGAAAAAACCAACTCCTGGATTCATTGATCTTTTGGAGGGTTTTTTGTGACTCTAGCTCCTTCAGTTCTGCTCTGATCTTAGTTATTTCTTGCCTTCTGCTAGCTTTTGAATGTGTTTGCTCTTGCCTCTCTAGTTCTTTTAATTGTGATGTTAAAGTGTCAATTTTAGATCTTTCCTGCTTTCTCTTGTGGGCATTTAGTGCTATAAATTTCCCTGTACACACTGCTTTAAATGTGTCCCAGAGATTCTGGTATGTTGTATCTTTGTTCTCATTGGTTTCAAAGAACATCTTTATTTCTGCTTTCATTTCGTTATGTACCCAGTAGTCATTCAGGAGCAGGTTGTTCAGTTTCCATGTAGTTGAGCGGTTTTGATTGAGTTTCTTAGTCCTGAGTTCTAGTTTGATTGCACTGTGGTCTGAGAGACAGTTTGTTATAATTTCTGTTCTTGTACATTTGCTGAGGAGTGCTTGACTTCCAATTATGTGGTCAATTTTGGAATAAGTGCAGTGTGGTGCTGAGAAGAATGTATATTCTGTTGATTTGGGGTGGAGAGTTCTATAGATGTCTATTAGGTCCGCTTGGTGCAGAGATGAGTTCAATTCCTGGATATCCTTGTTAACTTTCTGTCTCGTTGATCTAATGTTGACAGTGGAGTGTTGAAATCTCCCATTATTATTGTATGGGAGTCTAAGTCTCTTTGTAGGTCTCTAAGGACTTGCTTTATGAATCTGGGTGCTCCTGTATTGGGTGCATAGATATTTAGGAGAGTTAGCTCTTCCTGTTGAATTGATCCCTTTACCATTATGTAATGGCCTTCTTTGTCTCTTTTTTGATCTTTGATGGTTTAAAGTCTGTTTTATCAGAGACTAGGATTGCAACCCCTGCTTTTTTTGTTCTCCATTTGCTTGGTAGATCTTCCTCCATCCCTTTATTTTGAGCCTATGTATGTCTCTGCATGTGAGATGGGTCTCCTGAATACAGCAGACTGATGGGTCTTGACTCTTGATCCAGTTTGCCAGTCTGTGTCTTTTCATTGGAGCATTTAGTCCATTTACATTTAAGGTTAATATTGTTATGTGTGAACTTGATCCTGTCATTATGATATTAACTGGTTATTTTGCTCATTAGTTGATGCAGTTTCTTCCTAGCCTCGATGGTCTTTACATTTTGGCATGTTTTTGCAATGGCTGGGACCGGTTGTTCCTTTCCATGTTTAGGGCTTCCTTCAGGGTCTCTTGTAAGGCAGGCCTGGTGGTGACAAAATCTCTAAGCATTTGCTTATCTGTAAAGGATTTTATTTCTCCTCCACTGATGAAACTTAGTTTGGCTGGATATGAAATTCTGGGTTGAAAATTCTTTTCTTTAAGAACGTTGAATATTGGCCCCCACTCTCTTCTGGCTTGTAGAGTTTCTGCCGAGAGATCTGCTGTTAGTCTGATGGGCTTCCCTTTGTGGTAACCCGACCTTTCTCTCTGGCTGCCCTTAAGAGTTTTTCCTTCATTTCAACTTTGGTGAATCTGGCAATTATGTGTCTTGGAGTTGCTCTTCTGGAGGAGTATCTTTGTGGCGTTCTCTGTATTTCCTGAATTTGAATGTTGGCCTGCCCTACTAGGTTGGGGAAGTTCTCCTGGATGATATCCTGAAGAGTGTTTTCCAACTTGGTTCCATTTTCCCCCTCACTTTCAGGCACCCCAATCAGACGTAGATTTGGTCTTTTTACATAATCCCATACTTCTTGCAGGCTTTGTTCATTTCTTTTTCTTCTTTTTTCTTTTGGTTTCTCTTCTCGCTTCATTTCATTCATTTGATCCTCAATCGCTGATACTCTTTCTTCCAGTTGATCGAGTCGGTTACTGAAGCTTGTGCATTTGTCACGTATTTCTCGTGTCATGGTTTTCATCTCTGTCATTTCGTTTATGATCTTCTCTGCATTAATTAGTCTAGCTGTCAATTCTTCCACTCTTTTTCAAGATTTTTAGTTTCTTTGCGCTGGGTACGTAATTCCTCCTTTAGCTCTGAGAAGTTTGATGGGCTGAAGCCTTCTTCTCTCATCTCGTCAAAGTCATTCTCTGACCAGCTTTGATGCGTTGCTGGCGATGGGCTGCGCTCCTTTGCAGGGGGAGATGCGCTCTTATTTTTTGAATTTCCAGCTTTTCTGCCCTGCTTCTTCCCCATCTTTGTGGTTTTATCTGTCTCTGGTCTTTGATGACGGTGACGTACTGATGGGGTTTTGGTATAGGTGTCCTTCCTGTTTGATAGTTTTCCGTCTGACAGAAGGACTGTCTGTTGGTCTGTTGGAGATTGCTTGAGGTCCACTCCAGACCCTGTTTGCCTGGGTATCAGCAGCAGAGGTTGCCGAAGATAGATATTGCTGAACAGCGAGTGTACCTGTCTGATTCTTCCTTTGGAAATTTCCTCTCAGGGATGACTCCACCCTGTGAGGTGTGGGGTGTCAGACTGCCCCTAGTGGGGATGTCTCCCAGCTAGGCTACTCAGGGGTCAGGGACCCACCTGAGCAGGCAGTCTGTCCGTTCTCGGATCTCAACCTCCGCGTTGGGAGATCCACGGCTCTCCCCAAAGCTGTCAGACAGAGTCGTTCGCCTCTGCACCGGCCCCCGCTGCTTTCCCTATTGGACCTCAGCTGTGGGCTGTCCCCAGAGGTGGAGTCTACAGAGACAGGCAGGTTTCCTTGAGCTGCTGTGAGCTCCACCCAGTTCGAGCTTCCCAGCGGCTTTGTTTACCTACTTAAGCCTCAGCAATGGCGGGCGCCCCTCCCCCAGCCTCGCTGCTACCTTGCGGATAGATCGCTGCAGACTGCTGTGTTAGCAGTGAGGGAGGCTCCGTGGCCGTGGGACCCTCCCGGCCAGGTGTGGGATATATTCTCCTGGTGTGCCTGTTTCCTTAAAGCGCAGTATTGGGGTGGGAGTTACCCGATTTTCCAGGTGTTATGTGTCTCAGTTCCCCTGGCTAGGAAAACGGATTTCCTTCCCCCTTGCGCTTCCAGGTGAGGCGATGCCTCGCCCTGCTTCAGCTCATGCTGGTCAGGCTGCAGCAGCTGACCAGCACCGATTGTCCGGCACTCCCTAGAGAGATGACCCCAGTACCTCAGTTGAAAATACAGAAATCACCGGTCTTCTGTGTCACTCGCGCTGGGAGTTGGAGACTGGAGCTGTTCCTATTCGGCCATCTTGCTCCGCCCCACAAAATTTTATATAACCATAAGGAGAAATCTCCAAATCTATCTTCATGGTGGAGGATTTTTAAAATTGAATTTGAAAAACGTTTTATTTGATTTTCAAATACACAAAATTTTCAAAAGAAGATGATAATATACCTTCATGTATCTATCACCCAGCTTTAACAATTATTATGTTCTTATTAATTTTGTATCATATTTATCTTCTTTCTTCAACGTTTTCTGGAGAATGTTAAAGCAAACTCCAGCCATTGTATTATGTAGCCTGTGAACAAATCAGTGTACATGTGGTGGGGACAATTCCAAGATGATCATTGATGACCCTTACCCTTGTAAAATTTATTTTGACTGATTTAATGTGGTGAGCAGGACATATAATATGGTGATATGACAAAATCAGTTTCACAGATGTAATCAAGATTCCTAATCAGTTGAAATAATTTAAAAGGTGAGCCTCATCTAATCAGGTAATATTTTCAAAGTGACTTGGCCATTTCAGTAGTAAAAACAATTAAAACAATTAAAAGAGTGGATTATACACTAAGTGTATTCTTTGTTGCTCACTTGCAAGATTGAAGGCTTTACATCGTGTGAAATACAGGAGTCTTCTTGGATCTGAGTGTGATATCTGGCTGATGGTCAGAAGGAACCTGGAGCCTCAGTTATGCAACCACGTGGAATGATGGTAATTGCATTGAATCTGTAGACTGCTTTGGGCAGTGTGGCTACTTTCACGATATTGATTCTTCAAACCCATTATCACAGGGTGTGTTTCCATTTGTTTGTGTCATTTATGATTTCTTTCACCAGTGTTTTGTAGTTGTTTTTGTAGAGATCTTTCACCTTCTTGGTTAAGTATATTCCTAGGTTTGTTCTTTTGTTTGTTTGTTTGTTTCTGAAGCTCTTTTATAAGGAAATGAGTTCTTGATTCAATTATCTGCTTGGTAATTGTTGGTGTATAGCAGTGCTTCTGATTTGTGTACATGTACTTTGTAACCTGAGACTTTACTGAATGTATCAAATCTAGTGGCCTTTTGAAAAAAAATTTAGAATTTTATAGGTATACAGTTATATTATCTGCATACAGTAATAGCTCAACTTCCTCTTTTCCAATTTGGATGTCCTTTATTATTTTCTCTTGACTAATTTCTCCAGCTGTGACTTCCAGAAGAATGTTAAATAGAAGTGGTGAAAGTGGGCATTCTTGTCTAGTTCTTTTCTCCAGGCTATGCTTTTCTTAGAGTTTCCTCAAAACAGCTATTTTAAATTATCTGTCTGAAGGCTCATGTATCTCTGTTTCTCCAACTTTGTTCCCTGATGCCTTATTTATTACCTTTTCTGATGTTATGTTTCTCCTCATGGTCTTGAAGCTTGTGGATGTTCATTAATGTCTAGGCATGGATGAATTAAGAAATTTTGTAGTCTTCATAGTCTAAGTTTGTTTGTGCCTATCCTTCTTGAAGAGGCTTTCTAGGTCTTCAACGGAACTTCAGCCCTAGGCCCAATAACACTGTGATTTTTAAAGACTCATAGAGGTACCACCTTGATCATCTTGGATGTAATCCATGACAATTCTCAATGTTACCAGGCAGGGAAATCTTGTCTTTTTCTCCTTCTTTCTCCAAAACAGAGTCTCTCTCTGTGCTGAGTCACCTGGAATTGGGGATGTGGAAATACAAACACCCCTGTGGCCACCACCACTGGGACTGCACTGGATCAGACCTGAAGCCAGCACAGCACTAGTCTTACCCATGGCCTATAACCACTATCTGACTCACCTAAGATGTATAACCACTGCCTGACTGCCGCCTGTGTTCTCTCAAGACCCTAGGGATCTACAATCAACAGGAGTTGAGGCCAACTGGGTTGGAGACCAACAGGAGTTGAGGCCAACTTGCCTTCCCTTCAGGGTGGCAAGTTCCTTCAGATCCTGGACAGGTCCAGAAATGCTGTCTGGGACCCAGTGATTGGAGTCACAAATCTTAGAAATGTACCTGATGTTCTATTCTACTATGGCTAAGCTGGCATTAAAGCCACAATATCAAGTTCTTCCCACTCTTTTCTCCCCTTTCCACATGGAGAGTAGCCTCTCCCTATGGCCACCACAACCACCAGCCCATGGTGGCTTCTGCCAGGCCACCGCCAATGTTCACTTAAATCTCAAGCACTTTTTAGTCAGTGTGTTGTGAATGCTGCCAGGCCTGGGTATCACCCTTCAGGGCAGTGGGCTCCCCTCTGGGCCAGGGAAAGTCCATAAATGCTGTTCATGAGTCTAGGCCTGGACACAGGAACTCCAAGATCCTGCTTGTTGCTCTACTCACTGGGGTTGAGCTAGTATTTAAGGTGCAAGACAAAGTCCCCTTTATTTTTCCTGCTGCTTTTCTGAAACAGACGGAATCTTTCACCATAGCCATCGCAGCTGGTAATATGCTGAGTCACACATGAAGTCAGCATGTCTCAGAGCCCAGGGTCCATGGCATACCACCTGGGCATCATTGCTGATTAGTCTGCCCCCAAGGACTCTTTAGTCAGAAGGTGACAAATTCTGCCAGGACTGGGTCTTTGTCTTTAAGGCAGCAGGTTCCCTGTAGAACCAGGATGTGTCTAGAAATGTCATCCATGAGCTAGGGCCTGGAATGTGGGCCTCAGGACTTTAACTTGTGCCTTATCCTACTGTGGTTGAGCTGGTATCCAAGATACAAGAAAAAGTTCTTTTTTTTCTTCACTTTCCTCTCCTTAAGGAGAAGAAAGAAGTCACCTTCATTGCTGTGAGCTGCTCTTCCTGGTGTTGAGGGAGATGTGACATGAGCACTCTGTTGGCTACCCTGACTCGTGTCTCCCTAGGTTACATGTTAGCCAAGTCCTCTGGCTCTAAGCCGAGCACATCCCTAGGAAGTGCCTAGGAATTGCAGTTCTTGTGTCCTAGACTGCCTTTCAATTTAACCTAGAACCCCAGAACACTTTTGTCTGCTATGGTAAGGCTAGTGGAAAAATCCAAATTCTGACCATTGGGATGGGTTACTCCCCTCTTGCCAGGGCTGTTCCAAATGCTCCCTCTGTGCACAGGTGCAGACTGGTCCAAGCATGGCTTTACTCTCTGCTATGACAGGGATGCTCTAAGTTGAGTGTAAAGTTCCTCCAGTCACTGCACTTTCCCTCTCGCAAGTACACAAACTCTCTATGCTGCATAGCCTCTGCTGGGGGATGGGGGGAATGGCATCAAGGATTCAAGATTTTCTTTCTGACCCTTTCCAATGTCTCTTTCAGTGATATGAAGTTACCACCATGTGTTTTAATTGCTTACCTGATTTTTGCTTCTTGTGATAGTGCTTTTCTATGTGCAGATAACTTTTAAAATTTGATATTCCTGCAGGAAGGATAAACAGCGTGGGCTTCTGTTCTACCAACTTGTTCCACCTCAAAAGTATTTTTTAAGAAACTATGATAAACAATTCTGCTGCACTTGCAGAACATATTTATCATTATATACACAGCATATAGATATAAATGTCATAATAGTTATCAATTTTTACATACCCTATACAAATATATATCAATACAGATGTGTATATGGCTATAGATATTGTTAGATCTATTTTTGGGGGGAATCCTGGTCTTCAGCAATATATTGTTGTTTCAGCTACCAAGATACTAATAACCATAAAGTAATTTAAATATTTGAAGCATCTGCTAATGTTAGTAACTATTCACAATTCAAATGATTCTATTAATGTATTCAGAAATGACGTGACCAGTTGGAAATATTGCAGTTTCATGAAGTCATTGAATTTTAAGATAAGCAGTAC
Source organism: Trachypithecus francoisi (assembly GCF_009764315.1). Lineage (NCBI taxonomy): Eukaryota > Metazoa > Chordata > Mammalia > Primates > Cercopithecidae > Trachypithecus > Trachypithecus francoisi. The sequence continues at coordinate 55,379,743 of NW_022681471.1, forward strand.
AGCTATAAAAAAACATTGCTTTAACAAAAGTAAGCATAAATGAAGCAATTATTTGAACTAAAATAGAAATTGTTTTCAATATTCACCATTACTATTTTAAGATTTCATATTTTTCAATTTATGAACCCAAGTTTAAACTGGTATGCTGAATTTCAGTGTGAGACAAGCAGATTATTTTCTGCTTAATTTTTACATGCTCACTTCTGTCTTTTGCAAATTTAGCATGATTGATTGTACCAGTTAGTAACGGAGATCACAATGCAAGTATTTAAAACAAGTAGTTACTGCACTAATGCTTTTTGGTCCACTAGTTTGCAAATTTACTGGCTTTTAAGTTAGCTCCCTCACTATGTATCAAGTTACATTGCAATAGACTACTAATTTATCTTGTTGTCTATGTAAAAGGCAGTGGTATATATATATATATATATATATATATTTTTAATTATACTTTAAGTTCTAGGGTACATGTGCATAACGTGCAGGTTTGTTACATATGTATACTTATGCCATGTTGGTGTGCTGCACCCATCAACTCGTCAGCATCCATCAATTCATCATTTACATCAGGTATAACTCCCAATGCAATCCCTCCCCCCTCCCCACTCCCCATGATAGGCCCCGGTGTGTGATGTTCCCCTTCCCAAGTCCAAGTGATCTCATTGTTCAGTTCCCACCTATGAGTGAGAACATGCGGTGTTTGGTTTTTCTGTTCTTGTGATAGTTTGCTAAGAATGATGGTTTCCAGCTGCATCCATGTCCCTACAAAGGACGCAAACTCATCCTTTTTGATGGCTGCATAGTATTCCATGGTGTATATGTGCCACATTTTCTAATCCAGTCTGTCACAGATGGACATTTGGGTTGATTCCAAGTCTTTGCTATTGTGAATAGTGCCACAATAAATATACGTGTGCATGTGTCTTTATAGCAGCATGATTTATAATCCTTTGGGTATACACCCAGTAGTGGGACGGCTGGGTCATATGATACATCTAGTTCTAGATCCTTGAGGAATTGCCATACTGTTTTCCATAATGGTTGAACTAGTTTACAATCCCACCAACAGTGTAAAAGTGTTCCTATTTCTCCACATCCTCTCCAGCACCTGTTGTTTCCTGACTTTTTAATGATTGCCATTCTAACTGGTGTGAGATGGTATCTCATTGTGGTTTTGATTTGCATTTCTCTGATGGCGAGTGATGATGAGCATTTTTTCTTGTGTTGTTGGCTGTATGGATGTCTTCTTTTGAGAAATGTCTGTTCATATCCTTTGCCCACTTTTTGATGGGGTTGTTTGTTTTTTTCTTGTATATTTGTTTGAGTTCTTTGTAGATTCTGTATATTAGCCCTTTGTCTGATGAGTAGATTGCAAAAATTTTCTGCCGTTCTGTAGGTTGCCTGTTCACTCTGGTGGTAGTTTCTTTTGCAGTGCAGAAGCTCTTTATTTTAATTAGATCCCATTTGTCAATTTTGGCTTTTGCTGCCATTGCTTTTGGTGTTTTAGACATGAAGTCCTTGCCCAAGGGCAGTGGTATATATTAAGATGCAAAAGTCAGCAATCCATGCATAGAATGGATACAGCTTCTTTCATGTGCAGCAAGAATATCCACATTCTGCTTCCATTAGTGAGTGTACTCTGATGCTAATTTAGACAGAGCACTGTCTGAAATTGGGGTCAGGTGCTTTCTGAGCTCAGAGAGAAGAGACTCCTTTAATAACATATTCTGAATTACTTTTCTCCCTGAACATCCTCAGGCCACCACTGAAGGACCTGTATCTGGAAGTATAAAAGCATTACATGTAGCAAGTTTAATGATGGTAGTGACTGGATTGCATCACTAGCAATTTTAAGATTAGAATTGCTGGAGGAGTAAGTAAATGATGAATAAATAAAATAAAGTTAATTAAAGATTGGTAAATCTAATTAATCGTCATTCTGTGGGAAGTAAAAGCTACAGGAAGCTGATATGTGGGGAAAAATAAAAGAGGTTTTAATAGACTGGAGGTTCTTACAAGATCAGAGGACAGATATAATGGTGATAGTAAAATTAGCAAACTGTAAAGGTAGGTGGGACCATGGGGAACAATAGTTGAGGTGGGGTGAAAATCGACATGTCCATTGAAATCAGCTAGCACAATGAAGGGGTTTGAGACAGAGATGCCAAAGTCTGGTAATGAGATCACCTGGACACAGGAAGGGGAACATCACACACTAGGGCCTGTTGTGGGGTGGGAGGCAGAGGGAGGGATAGCATCAGGAAATATACCTAATGTAAATGACGAGTTAATGGGTGTGGCACACCAACATGGCACATGTATACATATGTAACAAACCTGCACGTTGTGCACATGTACCCTAGAACATAAAGTATAATTTTAAAAAAAGAAATGCAAAATAAATAAATAAATATGAATAAATAAATAAATAAAAGCATAATTTAAAAGCTCACTGGCTGTATCATCATCAGTGCTGACAACTATAAATAAGACAATTACTTGAATACTCTATTGATATTGGAATACATTTTTAAAATTGTTTAGCAAAGGAGTGGCTTCGAATGTAAACCCCTTGAGTAAATTAAACTAATAATTTTAGGTAGTTTACCCTGTCTTATATATTTAATTGCATTTCCTATTCTAAGAATCTTAAGATTTTTGTCACTGAATCTACAAAAATCGTTTGACTTAAAATTGCAAGATGTATATTAAAGAGGGTTGTTGGTCCCAATCAAATGTTGCATTGCAGCAATTTGTTCAAACACACAAAACTGTTAAAATTAAAAAATTAGTATACATATCTACAGAATAAAACAAAATACCTACACATTTTAAGAATGTTTTCTGATTCAGCACTTCCTCTGAATCGCTGTGAATTTTGTTGTGTCTTGATTTCAACTCTCAGAAAAGTTGGGAAATAGTAATGAACTATTTAAGAAGCACCAAACTATGTGTCTAGGAACTATATTCTAATCCCACGTTTTATTTTATCTTCTCCCAGAATAACCAAGATTACCTCCCTGAAGTTCAGTTTCATCATCTGCAAGGTGAGGCAATTGAACACACAGGTGGTAATTTCTGACAGTCTGTAACTCAAAATTTCTCTTGAGAACATACCTTATTCATTCCTCTTTTTCCACTGGTTTTTATTCAGATATCTTCTCCCCCAATGCCATAGTCTATGCAACCACAAACATCATTGCCAAATGTTCTCCACCATGGTATTTCATGTTCAAAAGTGTTGCCTCTTCCTCTTTTTCAATGACCAGGGAATGGGGATATGGAGAATGATGTTTCTTTAGGATCACGTGTCTGTCCTAGAATCCCTCAAATCAGAGCATAGATAAGTGCCTTGTCATAACGTGAAACCTTTAAGGAAATGCTTTTTCCTCATATCTTACATTATTTGACCAATATACATTATTAACTGCCTTTTACACAGGCAAATTTCAGGAACTGCTTCCATTCCATTCAAAGACTGAACAAACAATCTGCTTTTTATTTTGTGATTCAATGTATTTATTACCAAAGAGAAATAGAAGAAGCCTTTATTGTCGCACGGACCAAAACTGGGAAGTTACCCTGCATGGTAAGATGTCTCAGCAGTAAGCCATATGTTTTTCTTAATAGACAGGGAGATAATAAGAAGCCCTTATCATAACCGTTTCTGTCAGGACAGAAACAACCACAAATCCCTCTAGATCAGAGGCTTACGGTATCTAAGAATTTAAGGAAGGCATAAGATACCTCTTAATAATGTAAGGGTTGAAGTAAATATCTGGATTGAACCATGGGCCATTTTTTTTTTCAGCCAATAGCTCACATTTTTAGTTTTACCACAACAGAGCTTATGTGAAATCATACATTGAATATTACACAAAAGTTAGCTTCAGTGGAAAGAATAATACAGAAATTTAAGAAAAAAACAGATTAAAAAGTAAACAGTAGAGAAGTGTTGAAGGAAATTAGAAGATATAGGGATGACTCAGTAATTTACAAAAAAGATTTATTTTAAAAGGTAGTTGTAATGAGAGATAATAATGGTCAATTAAGTTATTAACATTTAGAAATAAAAGTTAGAATCTTTTAAGTGACATTTGGGTAAAAATTATGTTTTTTTTTCTATTTGTAACATTTCTCATTCTTCTTAAACCGAGGGAAAAAAACTTGAAATCCAATTTTATGTGTAAGTGTGGACTGCTTGAAGGCAGAATCATGTCTTTTTTATCAACGTATCCTAGCATATGGACATTTAAAATTGTCTTAAGTACATAAATGAAAGAAGGAAGGACCAAAGGAACAGTGATAATTTCTGAAGGATTATTTGGAATGTATACTGCTATTCATTGATTAATTGATAAGGCAATTGGTGTAATAAAATAATATTAGTAAAAAAGTTGTTGAAATACACATGAAATCGTAGGATACCAGTACTTACTACTTTTAACAAAAGTGGCATGATTATGTAAGATGTAAACATTAGGGGCTATTAGGTAAAAACTATATAGGGAAGTCTATCTTTATAACTTTTCTGTATATCTAAAATTATTCCAAAATAAAAAATTTAATATTAAAAAAAGTTAAACTTGAAATATTCTTTGCCTTAAAATGTTTACAAATTTGCACTGAAGACACACAATAGAGTAAATAATAATATTTTAATATCTAGGCTATCCTCACTTTACATGATTGTGTTGAACTCTAAAAATGACTTGAGAAGTAATCTTAATAATCAATGGGAAAATCTACAATTGCTCCGTTACCTGTAAAATGCTTCCTTGTGGGAGCTGGGACAGTTAGCCAATTAGATGCAGCCAGGTAGAACAACTGCCACCAAGGAACTGACTGGTGCACTCCTAACAGATCTTCAGAGGGAAGGTCCTGAGAATGGACAGAGGGAAGACAAGGAAGTTGCACTAAAGGGAGATGAAGCTGAAAATCCTACACAGGCAGAAATGCACCAGGGCGTGTTTCTGGTCCCCATTGACTCTGGAGGGACAGGTGAGTTGAACTGGCAAGGAGCAACCCACTCTCACCACAAGCCTCTGGAATCCCTGCAGAAGGAGTCTTCTTTACCAACATGGACACTTGAGTTGGCAGGGAGAGCTGCTTAGGGAAGGGGTATGGGCAGCACTTAAAATCTGGTGCAGAACACAGAGTTTGGTGCAGGCATGTCTGTAGTGGAGCAAGGGAAGGGAAACTCACTCCCCAGGTTTGATTTGCTTCCACAGGACACTCTAGCCATAGCAGAACTTTCAGACCTGAACTCTACAGGGCAGTCTTTCCCTTCAGACGAGCCTAGTGTGAAATGAGCACCATTTGGACTGCTGGCCTCTCCCAGGGCCCCAGCCTGGCCATCCCTGCTTGAAGTGCAGCCTTGAGTTCCCTGGGGGATTACATCATAGCTGCTGCACTGGCAGACAACGCCTGACTGGTACAGAGTTTCAGCAAAAAAGCCACTGTGGACATGCAGCAGCCTCCCCCTTCCTTCTCCTACTGCAGCTTCCCCCAGGTCAAAGACCACCCCTAACATTGCATTGCTGATGCACATGTACATGAGTGGATCTTGCCTTCTTTGCCATGCCAGCGTGCATGTGTGTCTGCATCCTGCCCTGCCACTACTATCAGTGTGAGTACACTGTGTCTCCCCTCCCCCTGCGATACCCCCTGCCAAAGTGCAGTCACAACTTTGATGGCCACACAGCCCACCAGACACTGCCCGTGCCAGTGTCCCACCCCGTGTCAACACTGCCACCAGAGTGAAACTAGACACAAAGAACAACAAATCTTCTGAGACCTTGAGTAGCCACCTTTTCCTGCATGAATGGAAACACAGGATGCACACAGTTCTGTGCCTGCCAGAACCCCACCCCCATACTAATACCACTACGAGTGAAAATGCACACACAGTCGCCAGCAGAGGCCCCTCTCCTTCAAGCTGTGCTGCCTCCAACACTTCTCCAATGCCCACATGGAACCCCCCAGCAGCCTGGCACCCACTAGCACCCTGCCTTCGCTGATTAATGTGCACCCCATTGTGCTGCTGCTGCCACTTCTACTGCCACTCGCACATGTGAACAATGATGGATTCCACCACCACTGCTCTATGAAGTGCTTTGGCTGGCATCACCCATCAGAGTGTTATGAACAATGGTCTGGGAGCACCTTGGCTTCCCCCAATGGTTCTTTACCTCCAGGAGCCAGAGAACAAAGTCAAGGCCTGATACAAGTCCTCCAGAGTTAGAGTACAAGGTTCAGGAGTTATGAGTTGAGCCTTGGCCCCATAAAATATTCCAGAAATGAAGTCAGTCAACTGAGCACACTTTATACCACAATCCAATCATTAAGGTAATAAAATAGAATATTTTTTAAAAAAATTCAAAAGACACCACTTCATAGATTGAAATAAACATCAATCCACAAAGAAGAGAAAGAACCAGCACAAAATCTCTGACAACTCAAATAACCAGAGTGACATCTTTTCTCTGAACAACTGCTCTAGGCCTCCAGCAAAGGTTCTGAAACAAGCTGAGATGGCTAAAATGACAGAAATAGAATTCAGAATAGAGATAGGAAGAAAGATCATTGAGCTACAGGATTACATTGCAATCCAATAGAAGGAAGCTATGAATCACAATAAAACAATGCAGGAGCAGATGGACAAAATAGCCAGTATACAAAATAATGTAACCAACCTGATAGTACTGAAAAACACACTACAAGGATTTCATAATGCAAATTCAAGTATTAGTAGCAGAATAGATCAAGCTGAAAAAAAGAATCCCAAAGCTTGAAGATTAGGATTCTGAAATAAGACAGTAAGATAAGAATGCAGAAAAAAGAATGAAAATAAATGAACAAAACCTCTAAGACATATGGGATTATGTAAAGAGACTAAATCAATGACTCACTGGTGTCCCTGGAAGAGATGGGGAGAAACAACTTGGAAATCATATTTCACAATATCATCCATGAGAACTTTCTCAACCTAGCTAGAGAGACCAAGACTCAAATTCAGGAAATGCAGAGAACCCCAGCAAGATACTTTCCATGAATGTGATTCACAAGACACATAATCATCAGATTCTCCAAGATGGAAATGAAGGAAAAAATGTTAAAGTGGCTTGGGAGAAAGGTCAGGTCACCTATATAGGGAAACTCATCAGACTAGCAGCAGACCTTTCAGTAGAAATCCCACAAGGCAGAAGGGATTGGGGGCCAATAGTTAACATTTTTAAAGAAAATTCTAACTTAGAATTTCACACTTAGCCAAATTAAGCTTCATAAGTGAAGGAGAAATAAGATCCTTTTCAGACAAACAAATGCTGAGGAAATCTGTTATCACCAGACCTGCCTTATAAGAGTGCCTGGAAAAAGCATTAAATATGGAAATTAAAAACCATTACTAGACACTACAGAAACACCTTTATGTACACAGACCAGTGACAGCAACCACACAAACAAATCTGAATAATAATGAACTAATATAATTAAGACAGGATCAAATCTACACATATCAATACTAACCTTAAATGTAAACAGGTTAAATGTCCCAATTAAAAGGCACCGAGTGGCAAGTTAGATAAAGAAGCAATGCCCAATGTTATGCTGTCTTTAGAATACCTATATTCCATGCAAAGACAGCCATTGGCTCAAAATAAAGAGATGTATAATTACCTACCAAGCAAATGAAAAACAGAAAAAAACAAAGGTTGAAATTTTAATTTCAAAGGAAACAGACTTTAAATCAACAAAGATCTTCATAGACAAAGAAAGACATTACATAATGGTAAAGGGTTTAATTCAGCAAGAAAACCTAACCATCCTAAATATATATGCACCCAACATAATAGCACAAAGAGTTATAAAGCAACTTTTAGAGATCTTCACAGACACTTAGACTCCCCTACAATAATTGTAAGAGACTTTAACACCTCACTGACCATATTAGACAGATTATTGAGGCAGAAAATTAAAAAGAATTTCAGGACCTGATCTCAACACTGAATCAAATGGAACTGATAGACATCTACATAACTCTCCACTCAGAAACAACATAATCTACATTCTTCTCATTGTCACATAGCACATACTTTACTACTGACCACAAAATAAGACTTAAAACATTTATCAGTAAATGCAAAAAAACCGAAGTTATACCAACCTCTCTGTTAGAACACAGTGCAGTAAAATTAGAAATCAAGACAAAGAAAATCGCTCAAAACTATAATATTTCATGGAAATTAAATAACCTGATACTGAAAGGAAAGATTTCAGGGTAAATAATGGAATAAAGGCAAAAATCAAAGAATTCTTTGAAACTAATGAAAACAAAGAAAAAACATACCACAGTATCTGGGACACAACTAAGGCAATGCTAAGAAGGAAATTCATAGCACTAAATGCCCAAATCAAAAATTTAGAATGATTTCAAGTTAACAAACTAACATCATAACTACAAGAACTAGAGAATAAAAAGCAAATTAACCCCAAACCTAGCAGTAGAGAAGAAATAATCAAAATCGAAGCTGAACTGAAGTAGATTGATACACAAAAATAATTCAAAAGATCAACAATCCAGGAATTGGTTTTTCAAAAAAAATAAAAATAAATAAATAAATAAATAGACTACTAGTCAGACTAATAAAAAGAAAAGTGAGAAGTTCCAACTAAACACAAATAGAAATGAAAAAGGAGATATTGCCACTGACTCCAAAAAATACAAATAACCAACATATATTACTAAAACATCTCTGCACACAAACTGGAAAATATAGAAGAAATTATTAAATTTCTGGAAACATGTTCCTTCTCAACACTTAATGAGGAAAAAACTGAATTTCTGAACAGACTGATAACCAGCTTTTAAATTGAATCAATAATAAATACCCCACCAATCAATAAAAGCCTAGAAACAGATGGATTTTCAGCTATGTTCAACAAAATGTACAAAAAAGAACTGACACTATTCCTACTGAAGCTATTTCAAAAACAAACAAACAAAAAAATAGAAGGGAATGGCATTCTCTCTAACTCATTCTATGAGGCCAGCATTATCCTGATACCAAAACCTTGTGGAAACACATGCAAAAAAACAAAGAAAACAAAAAACTACTTCTGGCCAATATTCTTGATGAATATTGACACAAGTACCCTCAACAAAATATTGGCAAACCAAATTGAACAACACATCACAAAGCTTATTCACCAGGATCAAGTAGGCTTTATTCTCAAGATGCAAGTTTGCTTCAACATATGCAAATCAGTAAATGTGACTCATCGCATAAACAGAAGACATAAACAGAACTAATGACATTTTTGTCATAAACAGAACTAACAACAAAACCTACATGATTATCTCAATAGTTGCACAAAGGCTTTTGATAAAATTTAACACCACTTCCTGTTAAAAATTCTTAATCTAATAAACTAGGTGTTGAAGGAACACACCTCAAAATAATAAGAACCATCTATGGCAAACCTACAGCCATATCATAATGAATGAGCAAAAACTGGAAGCATTCCACTTGAAAACCATCACAAGACAAGAATGCACTCTCACATCACTCTTATTCAACATAATATTGGAAGTCCTGGCCAGAAAAACTAGGCAAGAGAAAAAAAAAAAAAAAAAGGAGCATCTAAATAGAAAGAAAAAAAGTCAAACTATCTCTGTTTGCAGATTATATGATTCTGTGTCTAGAAATCTCCACAGTCTTGATGCAAAAGCTCCTTAAGCTAATTAACAACTTCAGCAAAGTCTCAGGATACAAAACTAATGTACAAAAATCACCATCATTCCTATACACTACAACAGTCAAATCAAAAGCCAAATCTGAAACCCAATCCCATTCATAATTGCCACAAAAAGAATAAAATACCTAGGAATACAACAAAACAGAAAAGTGAAAGGTCTCTACAAGGAGAACTACAAAACACTGCTCAAATAAATCAGAGATGACACAAATGGAAAAACATTCCATGCTCATGGATAGGAAGAATCAATGTCATTAAAATGGCCATACTCCCAAATACATTTACAGATTCAATGCTATTCCTATTAAACCATCAACAACATGCTTCACAGAACTATATAAAGAAAAACTATTTTAAAATTAATATGAGACCAAAAAAGAGCTCAGATAGCCAAGGCAGTCCTAAGCAAAAAGAACAAAGCTGTAGGCATCATGCTACCTGACTTCAAACAATACTACAGGACTACAGTGAAAAACAACAACAAAAAACAGCATGCTACTGGTACAAAAACAGACACATAGACCAATGTAACAGAATAGAGAGCCCAGAAATAGGTCCACACACCTACAACCATCTGATGTTTGAAGAAGCTGACAAAATAACTGACTAGCCGTATGCAGAAGATTAAAACTAGACCCCTACTTACATCACATATAAAAATAAACTCAAGCTTGATTAAAGACTTAAATGTAAAACCCAAAACTATAAACACCCTGGAAAACAATCTAAGCCATAGCATTCTGGACATAGAAATGGGCAAAGTTTTCATGACCAAGATGTCAAAAGCAATTGCAAAAAAAGCAAAAATTGGCAAATGGGATTTAGTTAAGTTAAAGAGGTTATTCTCAGCAAAAGAAACTATCAGTAGAGTGATTAGACAACCTAGAGAATGGAAGAAAGTTTTTACAAACCATGCAATGGACAAAAGTCTAATATCCATCGTCTATAAGGAACATAAACAATTTACAAAAAAGAAACATTAAAAAGTGGGCAAAGGACATGAAGACACTTTTCAATGGAAGACACACATGTGAACAACAAGCACATGACAAAAGCTCAATATCACTGATCATTAGAGAAAAGCAAATCAAAACCACAATGGGATATCATTTCACACCATACAGAATGAATATTACTAAAAAGTCAAAATATAATAGATGCTGGCGAGGCTGGGGAGAAAAAGAAACACGTGTACACTATCCATGGGAGTGTAAAATTAGCTCAACTGTTGTGGAAAGCAATGTGACAATTTCTCAAAGATCTAAAAACAGAACTACCAATTGACCCAGAGATCTCATTACTGGGTATATACCCAAAGGAAAATAAATGGTTATTCATAAAGACAGATGCATATATTTGTTCATTGCAGCACTGTTTAAAATAGCAAAGACATGAAATCAACCTAAATACCTGTCAATGGGAGACTGAAAAAAAAGTCATACATATACAACACGAAATACTATGCAGCCATTAAAAAGAATGAGAAAGAATGAGATCATGTCCTTTGCAGGTACATGAGTGCAGCTGGAGGCCATTATCCTTAGAAAACAAACACAGGAACAGATAACCAAATACTGCATGTTCTCACTTAAAAGTGGGAGCAAAATGATGAGAATACATGGACATACAAAGAGGTACAACACACACTGGAGTCTACCGGAGGGTGGGGGGTGGAGGAGGGAGAGGATCAGGAAAAATAACTAATGGGTACTCAGCTTAATACCTGGGGATAAAATTATCTGTGGAACAAACCTCCATGACACAAGTTTGCCTATATAACAAACTTACAAATATACCCTTGAACTTAAAAAAAAGTTTTGTCAGAACATAAGAAACTTTTATTATCAATTATACTTGTATATAAAATGAAAATGGTAAAACTAATATTTATTTCACTGTTATTTAAAACATTAGAAACACTGAGAATTGAAATGTTTTATATATTTACAAGAAAACACTCAAGAGTAGCTTCTGTTGTACTTGCCTCCTTCTCATTTTATGACTAGTAATAAAGAGCAAGCATCCTTTCTCTACTCTGGAAAATTGTCTAGTCCTTTATAAGTTTGGAGAACCTCCCACCATTTTATCTTTTGTGTTATCAGTGTTGTAAAACCTTTCCGGCAGTCCCTTTAATGTGAAGGCTTTGATTGGTGTAACTTTCTCTAGGTCATCTTCATAATTTTTCTTTTGTTACAACTTTCCTCGCTTACATGGATAAATTTCCCTTCATTAATTTCCTCTGACTGCACAGGTAGACTCTCTCAGGCAGAGGTGGTGTTAACTCTCCCGTGGGTAGCTATATCTTCTATACTTCCATTTATGTTTGAGTCTAATTTTACTTTCAGTATTATCACCTCTTGTTTCTTTGCTATACTTTCATCTTTATTAGGTGATTCCCTATTTTAATTACTTTTGAAAAATGTCACAAGGGTTTATTACTAGGAGACAGGAGCAAACAAAACTACATGCTTTGCTGCTATGCGTTAACTGAGTAACACATGCAGTGAATAGTCACAGACAGACTTTAAAGGAGTGATATGATTGATCACCGGTCAAAATATACACGTTATTCGTGTAGTGATTTGTAAACTAAAATGCTAGCTGAAAAGTTTGTGCTTTACGCTATTACTCATAAGTAATATATCATAGTAACACTAAGATCTTGTATAATAATTTTCATGCAAGCATTAATGACAATAACTAATTGTGGAAAAATTCAGAATGTCCACCGACTGATTAATGGGTATACAAAATGGGCTATCTTTATACAATAAAGCATTATTTGACAATAAAGTAATGAACTACTGATACTTGTTGCAACATGGATGGATTTTTAAAACATTATGTTAAGTGAATAAAGCCAGTTACAAAAACCCCACATGTCATTATATGCCATTTATATGAAATGTCAAGTGTGGGAAAATCCATAGAGATAGAAAATAGATTCATGATTACCTAAGGTTGAAAGGACTAGGGGGAATAAGGAGTGACTGCTAATGGATACAGAATTTTTTATTTTTTAGATTGATGAGAGTATTCTAAAATTAGATAGTAGTGAGGGTTATATACTCTGAGTATACTAAAATTGTTGAATCATAAATTTTAAGTTGGTTAATTTATGGCACATGAATTATATTTCAATAAAGCTACAAATGCAGACACATGAAGAAACGTGTGTACATGCACACACACGCAGTCCAAAGTCTCATCTAAGACAAGGCAAGTTCCTTTCACCTATGGCCTGTAAAAATCAAAAGCAAGTTAATTACTTCCTAGATATAACAGAGGTAAAGGCATTGAATAAATATACCCATTCCAAATGGGAGAAATTGGTCAAAATGAAGTGGCTACACATCCCATTCAAGTCCAAAATCCAATGGAAATGTCAAATCTTAAAACTCTGAAATAATCTACTTTGACTCCATGTCTCACATCCAGGTCATGTTGATGCAAATGACGGACTCTTACAGCCTTGGAAAGCTCCACCTCTGTGGCTTTGTAGGGTACATAGCCCATCATGGCTATTTCACAGGCTGGCATTGAGCATCTGTGGCTTTTTCACATGGTACAAACTGTCAGTGGATCTACCATTCTGGGGTCTGGAGGACAGTGGTCCTCTTTTCACAGATCTATTGGGCAGTGCCTCAGAGCGGACTCTGTGTGGGAGCTCCAACCCCACATTTCCTTTCTGAGCTTCCCGGGCAGAGGTTTTCCATGAGGGCTTTGCTCCTGCAGCAGAATTCTGCCTGGACACCCAGGCATGTCTATACATCCTCTGACATTTAGGCAGATCCTGAAATTGAGGTTCCCAAACCTCAATTTTTGACTTTTGTGCACCTGCAGGCCCAACACCATGTGGAAGCTGCAAAGACTTGGGGTTTGCAACTTCTGAAGCAATGGCCTGAGATCTACGTTGGCCTCCTTTAGCCATGGTTGGGATGCAGGGCACCGATCCTGAGACTGCACAAAGCCGCAAGGCCCTAGGCCTGGCCCACAAAACCATTTTTTCTTCCTAAGCCTCTGGGCTTGTGATGGGAGAGTCTGCTGTGAAGACCCCTGACATACCCTGGAGACATTTTCCCCGTTGTCTTGGTGATTAACATTTCATTCCTCATTACTTATGCAAATTTCTGCAGGCAGCTTGAATTTCTCCCCAGAAAATTGTTTTTTCTTTTTTATCACATTTTATCACAGGCTGCAAATTTTCCAAACTTTTATGTTCTCTTTTCTTTTTAAACATAAGTTTAAATTCAAAACTATATCTTTGCGAATACATAAAACTGAATGCTTTTAACATTACCTAAGTTATCTCTTGAATACTTTGCTGCTTAGAAATTTATTCTGCCAGATGCCCTAAATTATCTCTCTCAAGTTCAAAGTTCCATAAATCTCTAGGGAAGGGGCAAAATGCCACAAGTCTCTTTACTAAAATACAGCAAGAGCCACCTTTGCTCCAGTTACCAACAAGTTTCTCATCTTCATCTGAGACCACCTCAGCCTGGGCTTTATTGTCTATATCACTATCAATGTTTTGGTCAAAGTCATTTTACAAGTCCGTAGGAGGTCCCAAACTTTCCCACATCTTCCTGTCCACTTCTGAGCCCTCTAAACTCTTCTAACCTCTTCCTGTTACCCAGTTCCAAAGTTGCTTTCACATTTTTGGGTATCTTTACAGCAGCACCCCACTCTAACGGTACCAATTTACTGTATTAGTCTGTTTTCATGCTACTAATAAAGAAATACCCAAGACTGGGTAATTTATAAAGAAAAGAGGTTTAATTGACTTACAGTTCCACAATCTATGAAGGCCTCATAATTATAGTGGAAGACACAGAAGGAGCAAAGTCACATCTTACAGGACAGTAAGAGAACTTGTGCAGGAGGACTCCCATCTATAAAACCATTAGATCTCATGAGACTTATTCTGTACCACAAGAACAGTATGGGGAAAGTCACCACCATGATTCCATTATCTCTACCTGGCCTCACCCTTGACACATGAGGATTATTGCAATTCAAAGTGAGATTTGGGTGGGGACACAACCAAATCATATCAAGGGGGATACAAAGAAACCATCATTGAGGTCTAGAACTGAAAATCAATGAGAATTTGGAGGTATTTATCCTAGATTACATTTTGGTTGGGGACCATTGGGTGTATTGTGACTACAGCCTCATTCATCCTTTGTAAGTCCTGGACTAGCCTGTATTCACCATTGCTTTTTTTTTTTTTTAGAGTTAGATTGCAGTGTTACAGGGTGAACTGCTGGGTATAAATAGCCTATGTTTAGGAGGCTTGTTAACCAGGGGCCTAAGTACAGCTTTGACCTCTACCTGAAGAGGAATTGCTTTTTACAATGATAGCTAGAAGGGATCTAGAGCTGAATACTACAGGCATTACCACTATAGCCTTCCTTGGTATTTCTGTGGCCCAGACTTCTGGGTTAATATGAAGGCTTAGGAGCAGATGATCACTGCATGGCTTTCTTGAAGTATAAGATTGCATTTGGAAAAGATGGAGTTGTCCCTGGAGGAAAGGTTAATTTAGGTAAGGAATTTGAACAAAATGTCTCAAAGTTCAAACTAAGAAGTTTGAACAAAATGTCTCTGCCCAAAAGGGTTGTAGGGCGTTCTGGCATTACTAAAAATAAATGGGAAAAGACAGTTCTCCTCCACAGGCAGCATAGAGCAGGAGTAAACCTCTGGGTAATAAGCAGCCCATTTGCCCTCATTACCTGACAGGACTTGGAGGAAAAGAAGTAATCACGAATAAGGTAGCTCCCATGTCCAAAAGGAAGGTTATTGTCTTATCTGCCATGTCCAAAGCAGTCCTTGCCTCCCTTCCTTCAATAGTGATATTGGATCTGGGAGCCAGCCAGAGTGTAGAGCTCCTTCAGCTCAAGGTTTTCAAGGCCTGCAATTTTGTCCTGAGGGCCCTTCAACCTTTAGGGAAGTCCGATTTTTAGTCACCAAGTTTCTGGCAAAGGGCGCAAGTCTTACGGGGTTTGTTTCCATTTACCCCTTTGGAGCAGTTTGCCTTCCAGTGGCCTGGCTTCCCACATTGATGGCAGTTGCCTGGGAGGGCTTTCTGAGGGCAACTTGGAGAGGGCTGGTGGGGCAGCCAATAGTTGGAACTGCTGCATTTTCTCTTGCTTCTTCCTTTCCTGAGTCCTTCCCTTTTCTTCCTGGTCCCAGTTATAAAGATCAAGGAAGTTATTTTGAAGATGTCAGGCATAGTATGGGTGTTTGGTCTCAGTGCTAGTTTCTTGAGTTTTTTCCAAATATTTGGGCTGCCTGAGTTAGAAAAAGCTCCTTTAGGGTCAATTGCTTTTCTGGTGTTTTTGAGTCTAGGTTAGTTTACTAAAGCCTCTTGCAGCCTCTCTGGGAAAGCAGTGGGAGCTTCAAGTGGGCCTTGATCTTTTAAGGCTAATTTATTGTAGTTTACTGGCTTTTTTCTGCTAGCTTTTACACACTGTATTAGAAAGAGTAACTTGTGGTTTCTTGCCCAAATATTCTCCTGGGCATTGTAATCTCAGTTGGAGCTAACCTGAGAAACTGTGGTGGCCCCCACAGGGTAGCCACTATGGTCAGTTATGTGCATCACATTTGCAAATTACAGAGCTACCTCCATAATGGAAAGTCTCCCTCAGAAAGTGACCCAGTATGGCTGTGAGGTCCCTCCAAGTGAGTTTAAATGTTAAGCCCAGTTTATGAAACATTTTTATAATGTATTTTTCAGGGTTACCCATAAACTTTCCTAGTTCTGTTCTAATCTGGCTCAGGTATTGCATAGGGAATGAAGTCTGAAACCTAGTGGGCCCACTAGGGTCACCAAACTTTCAAAGGAAACATAACTTAAAGGGGTGGTGTTCTGAGGATAGCCCTGGGATGAGAAGGCTCTGAGACTGGTAAACTTGGATGTAATGTGGGTAGAAGGAGCAGTGGGGTTTGAGCTAGGTTCTGCCTTTTGATCCTCTGGGGTTTGAGCTTTGGGCAAGCTTGATAATGGGTCTCCTAGACTAACTGGAGGAACTTGCCTGAGTGTGAATGTTTCTATTGCTGGATCCATTTTATAAGCCTGATAAAGGTCAGGATTGTCTTTCAGGGCCATGAATTGCTGAAAGGGAATCTGTGTCCATTTTCCTGTTGGTGGCAAAACAAATCTCATTGATGGATCATATTAGAATTTATGCTTCCATTTTGGGGCCAAGATTCCTGGTCCTGGAGCTTGTATTGACCCCAGGCTGTGTTAAAGAAAAATATTAGCCTTCTCCTTTTTAGGGGTTGGAAGTCAAACTTTTCCCAGTTCTTGAGGATATATCCATGGACATGTCCTGTGGTATGGAGATATGATTACTCATCCATGAAGTGAGAACAGAGGAGAGAAATGAAAAAGAAGGTGTCCCCTCTTATTTACCTATTATCCATGAAGACAGCATATCCCATTCATTCTTGGGGTAAAGGAATGAACCAGTCTCACTGGATACCCTAACCTTGGTTCCACATATTATGGAGGTGTGATTACCCACTTGAGAACAGAGGAGATAAGAGAATAAGAAAAGGCCCTCTATTTATCTCTGGGATTTCAGAATAAATCCATCTTACTGCATACTATGAAACTTGTCTTCATATCTGTTATCATGGTACTCTGTTATGTGCATGTATCCTGGATCAGCCTTCATCTCAGTCATACAGGTAATTTGTTTTCCTGCACCTGTGGTCTTGGGTTGGCCTATATTTTTGTCTTCAGGACCTTGCAGTGACTTTCATCTGGAGCATCTTAGTGATGAAATGATTCTCCATCCATTTTTGGTCCTATTTTGTAGGTACTGTTAGGTAGATGAGAACTCTGTGCCCAACCATAAAGAAAAGCCATAAACAAGCTGGGCTCCTTTACTCTTGCATGTAGGCTTACATGTGCATGTTGACAATGGCATGGAGGGAATCAGCAGAAAGCAGGAAAATCGCATCATATTGCTGGTGAAAGTGTAAAATAGTTCAGTCCCTTTAGACGACAGCTTGTCATTCCATAAATAGTTAAACATACAGTTACAATATTATTCAGCAATTCCAGTACTAGGCATACACCCAAGAAAATTTAAAACATATATGTCTATAAAAACATGTACATGAATGCTCATAGCAGCATTATTCATAATAGCTAAAAGGTGCAAACAATCCAAATATCCATTCAACTAATTCATGAATAAACCAAATGTGATATACAAATAGACTGAAATATTATTCAGTCATAAAAAGGAAGTACTGATATATGCTTCAACATGGATGAGCCTTAAGAATATTGTGTTAAATGAAATTACTCATACACACACAAAAAAACACATAAAGTGTGATTACATTTTTTTTTCACGTGGATCCTTTCTTTATGATTATGGTAGAACTTAAAATAAATGGTAGCTGTACATGCCAATGTGAGCATTTTAAATATTTAATGGAATAACGCTACAGTAATGATTATTAAAAACCAATAATGGATGAATAATAGAACACAACACAAATAATTGGATGATAGTAATGTAAACATTTGTAAAAAGACCCACAAAAAGCAAAAATCGTAAGATGTAACAAGATTATATTTTAATATGTAACTTTTATACAATCAAAAAGTAAAACATCAGAGTAAAATAAATGAGAAGTGACATGCTATTTCATTTGCAGTGCTTGACATAATGGCACTATCCTTAATCGTAAATGAGCTCTTAGAAATCAGTAACAAAAAATGTAATATTTTAATGGAAGTTAAAATAAAAGTAATACAGGAAAATTAGAATAATTTTCTATTATTAATTCTATTAGAATAACTAATAAGGGTGTAACGATGTAACTTAACATTAATAGATGAAAAGAAATTCCAGGATAGACAAATCCATAGAGACAGAATTAGTGTTTTCAGGGACTGGGAGTAGGGTATTTGGGGATTTACAGCAACAGGCATTTATTTTTTTGCTTTTTAATTTTAAGAGTGCTGAAAATATTCTGGAATTACATAGGGATTATTAGAGAACATACTAAAAAGCTTTTAATTTTGCACACTAATATGTGAATTTTATGGCATGTATTATACCTAAATTTAAAATAAATTAAAATCACAGAAAATTCAGAAATAATCTTCATTCTAAAACAAATTTACAGGAGGTGCCACAGTTTTTTTCTGGTATACTTTTCTCAGGTCTGACTTGTAAAATATGTAATAAATTACTTTTCTTAATGTGAAATTCCATCTATAGCAAGTTGCATTTATTTTTATGTGTATGTCTGTGATAACATCTCTATTTCCTCAGTTTGTATCTAATATGTGGTCACTATTGTCAACCTTATAATTATTATTATAAGGTCAGAAAAAATTTTATAATGAGATACTTTTACTTGGAATTTCCTTTTTGCAGTATCTTTATAATGTTTGCATTGTAAATATTTCATTTTCAGTAGGGGGAAAAATAACAATAGTACATAGAATCATAAATAAAACATAACTGACCTTAATGAGTGTTGATATAAAGCCATTATGTTAAGCGAATTTATATGTGTGAACTATGCTACAACTAATCCTACCTAAGGAAAAGAAAAAATTAAAAAAAAAAAAGATAAAAAAATAATTTTTAAAAAATTCCATGTCAGTATTTTAAAAACAAACCTGAATTTTAAAAAAATTAATAAAGTGCTTGTAATAATGCTAGAATAATAAGGACCCTCCAATTGTTAAAGACATTGTACTATTGCATTTAAACCACTTAATCCTGTTGTATTTTATGCAATCATTAATAGAGCTAATGTTAAGAGAGTTCCTAAAAATATTATTATTTTCTTGTAGAATTGCTGTGATAATTAAATGAATAAAAGTATATAAAGTGCTGAGAACACTGCCTCAGAAAATAATACCTATTTTCCTACCATAAGTGTATGAGCTTCTGATAACAGAAGTTTTGACTACTTCATTCACTGCTTTATCTGTGATGCTTATAAAAGTGGGTGACGTGAGGGACAGTCAATAAATATTGATTTAAAATGATATTGAATGAGTGAAGGCTCTAGGGGAAATTGCTGTAACCTCCTTTGTATCTCCAGTACTTGTGAAACTATTTTAAGAAAGGATGTTTAAT
Organism: Trachypithecus francoisi; assembly: GCF_009764315.1. Classification (NCBI taxonomy): domain Eukaryota; kingdom Metazoa; phylum Chordata; class Mammalia; order Primates; family Cercopithecidae; genus Trachypithecus; species Trachypithecus francoisi. The sequence continues at coordinate 55,399,620 of NW_022681471.1, forward strand.
TAATGTGAATTGAACTTTTCAATACAGTTCTTAGAATATTTGCACCTCTAAAAACAAAGCTATTTACTGACTTTATTTGGTCTCAAAAATTAAAGAAAAGAAGTTCCAGTGGTCAAAATGAAATGTTTTCAAGAAAGGCCTTGACATATTAGAAATATAACATGGAACAGTTTTCTCTGACATTTTCCAGGCCGTTACTCTAGAGTGATTGAAATGTGTCTTCACCTCCATTGTAAAGCCAGCCATCTACTTTAGCGACAGTTTTTCTTAAAAATACTTGAACAATAATAACCTTTCTTATTTCTCCAATTTCAAGTAGGGATTATATGTTTTACAAAATATAGCATTATCTGCCCAATATCTATGCCTGCCACTCTGATGATTAACGTTGTGATGCTCCATATTTTGAGGGAACAAGCTTTGGCTGTGATTTAGTAATGTCATATAAACAAAACAAAAATATTAAGCTGTTGTTGTCCTTTGAGTGGTGAGAAAAGTGACAGAAAAATGTCAAAGATAAGTACCTCAATTGGCAATGGAATTGCTTTTAGTTTTATATGAGGCATGCATCTGCCAAATAGAGAAACACCCACGGTGCACAGTAAGTGAATTTTGACAAAACAAATTGGCTTTCTCTCAACCATTGATGTTGTATTATCTAAAAGAAAAGCAACATGGTTGCTTAGAAAAGTATCAGAATGCCTGAGTATTTCTGGCAATTAAATGAAATCCATCTGAAATCTGAGGAGCTTGAGTCACAAACACAATAGCAAGTGATTACTCTCTTGCTCTGTTTCTAATCTAAGATGCCTGCACTATTGACTGCTTTTTTACATCATCTGATATCACATTCTTGATTCATGATTAATGCTCTCAACAAACCTCAATGAATCCTTTACATGTAATGTGTTTTTCCAAACTTCAGTACAATTCGTTTTAACAAAAGATCAAATATGTGTTACTAGAGATTGGCCAGTGTCTTGCACGTAGCAGGCACTTGGAAGCAGCATAGTATCATTGAAAGGGCAGTGAATCTGCTACAGAACAGTTATATGCCCTTGGGCAAGACACTTTGTAACCTCATTGAATGTTCACTCCTCATCTGTAACATGAATATGGCATTTTCTTTACAGGACTAATGTAAGTGACAAGTGAGGTAATTTATTGGAAAGTCCATTGAGGAATGTAAAAACGATACAGCAGTAAGTAGTAAGTGCTTATTACTATCATGTTAATTTGATTAATTTTCCAATTCTAAAAAAAACTATCAAATAAAGAAGATATTTCTGATTTTAAATATTCATGCATATATTTAAGATAATCTAAATTTTGAAATGTTTTAGATTATTATTTGAAAGTAATTTTAGACCTACAGAAAAGTAGCAAAAATAGTAGAGATTTTCTGTACACTCTTTACTTACTTTCACTTAATGGTAACATAACCATAGTATACTTATCAACACATACTGCACTTATAAACCTATAACATAACCACGGCGCTTATAAAAACTAGGAAATTAAATTGGGTACAACACTATTAACTAATGTACAGACTTTATTTGAATTTTGTCAATTTTCCTACTAATGCTTTTCATTGGATTAGAATCCAATTCCGGATCCTACAGTTCATTAGCAGTGATGTCTATTCAATTCAGTTTCCTACAATCTTGGCCAGACTCATGGTCTTTTTTTTTTTTTTTTTTTGTCTTTTATAATTTGACACTTTGGAAGACAATTGGTTAGGCATACCTTAGGGTGCCATTCCACATGGGTAGATCTGCTTTTTTTCAATGATTAGAATAAATGTAATACATTTTTTGGTAAGAATGCCACAATCACCCATCTTAAACGGTCCATATTAATGTCTATCTGCATCTTGCCTAGTAAGTCATGCTCACGTCTCATCTCTTTCTGCAAGATCTATCTCACCTTCAAATTGGGACCAGTTTGTTGTTCCACAACCTCAGAAATCAGAAAAATTTTGCTGTTTCTTCTTATTCCTTTTACTTTTCGTTGTAATGTTAGGAGTGGTACATCCCCAAGTGGATACGGAAAGTCCACATTTTGGATTTTTTGTGTAGCTTGTGCTTGCTTCTAGACAGGATTTTGTTCCTTTGGATTTTTTATAATTAGGGTGAACTTAGCCTTTTGTCTTTTGGCAGTGGTTTTATATCAACCCAAACCTCCATTGCCATCTCCCTTTTCTCTGCTCTATAGTTTTCTTGTTCTGCCTTTCAGTGGAGCCTTTCAGTGGAGCGAAGTGTAACAGATTATGTTTTGATAATTTATTGTTTTTCTTATTAGACTTACAGTTACTTTGAAATTTGGGTATTCTCTGTCTTCGAGTAATGCTAAGTGCATATTCTTCTAGTGGATTTATTTCTATTTTTCCTTCCTTTTTTGTATGTCTATAATGGATATCTTTGTCTTCAGTATTCAGAGTCCAATGTGTGTATATATTTATTCTACTATCTCTTCAAACTAACAAACTTTAACCTGTTAATCTTTAAAAGAGAAGTGTGTGCTTCTCATATAAGTTTGTAATAAGTGCTATGGGGATAAAAAATAATACAAAAATATGTTTAAATTTGTGTGCAACAATCATAGTGTCTCGTGTATTGAGAATATTTGCAGATGTTAAGCTATATTCTCAGCATAAATTAGGAAGTTGAGTGTTGCTGCACCATGCAGAGACGCTCATTCATATTGTATATTGACATAATGTTTATGCTATTATATTCTCTGTTGTACAGAGAAAGCGCTTATCCTGATTAATTTCAGTGTTATATTCTATGACTGCCATTCAATGTTTTTAATATAAAATTATCTATAATAATTTTGCAATATATGTAACAAACCTGCATTGTACTATAATGGGGAGTTTTGAAAATGCTCTGAATCATAAATATTTATTCCCTGTCATTGGGTGTCACCAAATTAAACTGACTAACTTCAAATGTCAACCATTCATCTTCGAGAGGTAGTAATTCTGTCATTTTGCAATGACACCAGAAAAATACAACTGAGGATACTCATTTAACTAAAATTAACTTATGGTATGTTTATTATATATGATTCAGTGATATATGCTACAAAATGGATTATTGTTACTTAATACTGTTACCTGGAGACATGTTTCTTACTAGTAAAAGGGGAATTAGTCTATTAGTTTTGGTACAATTTGTCATTTATTAGATGCCACTTCATTAGCAAATAAAGTACTTTTGAAAAATCTAAAAATATTTGGACTTAAAATATAATGATAATATGTTAGAAAAAAGAATAGAGGAATACTGAAAGATCAGTTTTTTTATTAAGGTATATAATAACAGAGGGTTAAAACACAAGATGCCCCAAAATTTGATTTCAATTTGATCACAGAATGGAAAAGAAAATGGAATTTTATTATAGTTTAATTATTGATTGTAAGTACTAGTAACCTTTAACTTCTGATAGTAAGAGGCCAGACTACTTATCTTTTGATAAGAAGATAAAGCACCAAGAAAAGCATAGCTGGCAATTACCACTTATTCTCTGCTAGGTATGGCTTTAAGTATTTGCAAGTATTGCCATATTTGACTCTCACAGCTGCCCTATGGTCTAATAATTAGAGCATCATCTTCATATATGATATTAGAAAACTAGAACACAGAAAGGTTAATTAAACTTTTCAAGGTTACATAGTGCTTGGCAGAATCCCCAATCTTGAATATTTTGTTCTGCTACCTCTTACTCTAATTTAAAAAGCAGGGTGGAGTGGGCTGAGGTAGGGCTGCAGAGAGCCCCTTAGTCAGGAAGGCCTGGTTTAAATATTCATTCTTCTGTGCACTAGCTATCTCCTAGCTATGTAAACTTGTATAAGTTGCTTAAGTACTGAGTCTCATTTTTTCTTCCATTTAAATGAAATGTTATAAGGATGAAATGAAGTAATGTGAGTAATAATCTAGCAGAGTTATTGGAGTTAGCTGCTTGCATTTTAATTCCTCTATGTTCTTGCTAACTAGATCTTCTCATTCTGAAGAGATTTATTCAAATATCATCCTCTAATTGAACATTTACCAGGTTCTTCGACATGGTTGTTTTATTTTATTTTATTTATCCTGTAGTTTTAAGTTTTTACATTTTAAAAATTTGATACATAATAATTGTACATGTTTATGGAGAACATATAATATTACTGTAATTGCATGCAATGCATAATGATCAAATCTAATCAGGGTATTTAGGATACCCATCATCTCAAATACTTTTCATTACTTTGAACCAGCAAATTATTGGTTTTTATTATTGGTAATATTTCAAATCTTCTCTTCTAGCTATTGTGAAACATACAATACATTGTTGCTAACTATACTTACCCTACTGGACTATTGAACACTAGGACATATTTCTTCCATCCAACTGTATGTTTATATCATTACCCAACCTCTCTTCATCCCCACTCCCCAACTTACATACACCCTTCATAGCCTCTGATAACCATAAGTGTCAGGAAGATGCAATCATTTAAGCAGAACACTCAATCTCTTCACATTATTGTAACAATTTGATAATATTTTATATTTGTAGGTTTTTTAAAATATAGCATCTTCCTTTGCTTTCACATATCATTAAGTTGCTTTATAAAGCTTCCACTTAATTATTTTATATCCAGGATAATTTGGAAATTTGTTAATTTCAAAATTTCACTGTACTTTTCTGGTTCCTTAAATGGCTTTCATTTTCAGCACTAGTAATCAGATGTATATTTTCTGCCCTTTCTACCATGTATCGGGTGTTGCAAAAGTTAAATGCAGTCTTTGCCATAAGTGTAATTGCAAAAACCACAATTATGCTTGCTTCATCTTAATATATTTTCTATAATATTATTATGTTGAAACAATTATTATTTTTCCCACCAAGTTGTTTGGGTTTTCCACTGCTCTTCTTTTAGCTTCAAAAGATAAAACTTCTGTAATACTTGCAGTTTCTATTCTTCTCCCATTTTCAGAAAAGGCATTTGGAACTATTTACATCCTCTCTTCATATCACAGCTCCACAAAATTGCTTTTAATAGTAATATTAAATAATAAATTACTAGAAATTCCCTTACATTAAATTACCTCTTCTATTTCATCATTGTTTAGTATTCATATTACACAATCCCAGATGGATTATATCTTCCATTTAGATGTAACTCAGTGTATTGCAACATTAATTACACACCATTATTTCTACTATTTTATATCTATCCTGATCTCAACACTTCAGTCCCCTTTTTTTCTATAGAAATTTTTTTCCTAACTGTTTTCTAGAGTTTTTTGTCTATATTATTGACCCTGAGTTCTTAACAAAAGCAGATACTGCATCTTTCTTTGATTATGATAGTTGAGTGTATCTTAGTAATGAATAACTTTTATAGGCTGAATATTATTTTTCTCAGTAGCTTCAAATGTTACAGGTTAGATGGCCATCACTAGTCTTGTAACTCTCCTTTATAACTGCCTTTTCTTTTGCCTAAATGTTTGTAAAACTTTTCGCATTATCCCAGAGCTGAAAACATTTACCTGGATTTTAGATTTTATGTGTGTTGTTTCTCACAATTCTAGCCTGAAACTTTACAAATCTGTTCATTCTCTGCTATTTTACATCTTTCCCCAATTTACTTAGAGAAAGTTTCTAATTTCTTCGATTATTTGTTCATTATAATCACATTTCTCCATTTTTTTCTTTGTTTCATCTTCCAGAATGCTTGTGAATTACACATCACTCCTTGACACACTTTTTAGTCTCTCATCTTTTCTTTCACGATTTACAATATTGTATTTTGTTCCGTGCTTGAGATTTTTTTCAATTTAAGTTACTGAATACCCCACAGTAACCATCACCTCCCTCAATTTTTCTATCATATTTTTGTATAGAAATAATGTTTTGCTTCTAGAAAGTCCCCATTTGTACAATGCTTAAATATTTTCAGTGCTTTATTGTCATTAATTTATCTATTTCTTCAAGTCATTCACTTTGTTAGAGTCTATTTCTGAATATTCCCTTTGTTCTTTCTTTCTCTGGCTAGGTAGCTCCATCTCTTGTCTGTTAAATAAAGTTTGCAAATGGCAAATAAAATCTTAGGACCCCAATTCACTATGCGAAAAGAAAAAAAGTAAGCTGAAAGCTGAGTCATGCAAAAAACTGACATTCTTTTTATTCTAAGCAGATAGCTACAGATAAAAGGTTAAACATCTCCACAGGAAGCTACTCTATGTTCACCTGATCTTATGTTCACCTTACAGAGCTTGAGACAAATACATAATTGACTTATGTATTAAGTATCCTCTTGCCTAATGTCAGACCGTTGGCAGTACTCAGAAAGAAGCTTCTTCTTACACAGGTCTTCTCACATCCCTGCAGTTTTAGGGGTGGATTACCAAAACAACAACTTTTGCTCATAGACGACCAAAGAAATCACATCAGTTCATGATAACTAATATCACCTTTGCCTTGAGAGAGGAGCTAGAGATAGATTTCTGAAAACCAAACTTTCCCTACAATCAGAACTTTTAATAAACTTTCCCAAGTATCTCCTCAGGACTGGAGAGGGGGAAATATGCTTAATCCTTTCTGCCAGGAGTCAGCCTGAGCCCTTTGGTGCTTTCTTCTAACTGACATGCAGTCACTTGACTCAGGAAAGTCAGATGGGTTACACTTGGGAGTGAATAGAGACAGAATATGTTTATCCCAAATTATCTGCAAAATGACCAAGCATACGCATTTTAAGACATCTGAAACAAACAACTTACAAATTACTCCCTCAGAAGAATTTATTTTACTTTCTTTTGTACAAGAAATACATGAGTGGCCAATTTGAATATTCTCACAACAGTTGTTTTTTTTAAAAAAAATCATTGTACTTGATTAAAAACAGTTTTCTCATTTTAATTTTTATTTCTTATATACTTATGAGGAAAGACAATAGCAATAACTTATTGAGAGCTTATTATGTGTCAAATATTATTTTAAGAAAATTACATTCTTTAATAATTCTCAAAACAGCAGTGTGCACTATTATTTTCATAAACCTTACTGGTATATTGTTAAGGAAAAAATTGACCTCAAAGCGTTTCACCCATTTTAAAAGATAAATATTTATGTTACAAATAAATATAAGCTATATGTTAATATATCTATATCTATATGAACAATTAGAAAAAACACAACAAAGTATGGGAAAATAGGTTTGGGATGGAGTGAGAGTAAACTTTTACTTTTTTATTGTATACACTTTTGTATCAACTTTTTTACAATGAAGGCACATTATGTATTACTTGTATAATTGACAAAATAAAATGATTTTAAAATAAATATGACATTTGATTTTAGGAACTCTGCTAAGCACTGTACATATATCACTTAATATTCAACAGAACACTTTTAGGAAAATGCTGTTATCATCCCCAGTTTACATGTAAGATAACTGAGAAAATAACCAGCTAAGTATCTTGCCCACAGGTCATGCTGTGAACAAATAGCAAAGCTCAGATTTGAACTCAAACAATCAGACCCTAGAGTCTATGTTATTGACTGCTATGTTATACTGATCCCTCAACTTCAGAAATAAGTATATGATGTTTACAAGACAGATTAATAAATAATAAGTTTACAAGACAGATTATTCTATATGAAAATCTTTTTATATTTCTTAGTATTTTGCTTTAGCTTATTAGCTAGAACTCATTTTATAAAACCATTGCATAATTAATCCTACAGGCTTAATTGGAGTGAAGAAAAAAAGAACATATGGGAAGCAAAAGTAAATCCTGTCTTATTTATGGATCCTTAGAACTGTCATAAAACGAAAGCAAGAAAGTATAGAAAGACAAAACAGGTATGTTTCTTGATTTTTTCTTTTACAGCCTAGAAAAATGTCTGCACATCCACATGAATATTAATTGCAATGTAAGAGTAATACATAGGAAAATCTCTTAAAAGTTAAGTGAATAAATAGCATCTGAATTTCATTAAATAGAATGCTCCATAATAATTAAAATAAATACATTATTCTAAATCTATTTACATAATTGGATCTCGAAATCATATTAAATAAAAACTCAAGTTGCTTAAATGCTGTCCCTGTATCTATTTAAAACATTGAACTCTACATTGCTCGTTAGTGGTTAAACACATCAGGAATTCTAGAATAAAACTGCCTGTGTTGGAATCTCAGTTCTTTCACTCTCATATTTACTATCTCTGTCACCTTTGACATGCTTTCTTGTGTCTCTACTCCTCATCCATAACTGAAAAAAACATGATAAATATCTAATAGGTTGTTGTGAGATTAAATTCGATTAACTATTTAACTTACTTAGAAGAGTACATTATAAATATTAAACAAATGTATTTTAAAAATTGTATGTTTAATGAAAGTATAAAACAAAAACTAACATAGAAACACAAATTCAAAATGAATGCATCAATGAATGCAGGGAATATGAAATTCATGAAGAACTGGGGATTTACAACTCAATCAGCACTGTTTATTTTAATTAAAAATTCTAAAGCAAAAGTGGCTTAATGGTAGCATTTAGATTGATGATCTCTAAATTACAGAAGATGGCAAAATGTGAAAAAACTGCAACAAACACCTATACATTCTGGATAAATATAAAAAACAAATTGTCATGTAGCGACTTTCTAAAAAAGAAAAATTGCCAGACTAACAAAACAATTGGAAACCATAAGCCAGAAATATAAATGTTTAAATTATTTTAATTTTTAATTTTTGTGAGTACATAGTAAGTATATATATTTATTGGGTACATGAGATATTTTGTTACAGACATGCAATGTGAAATAATCACACCATGGAGAATGGGGTGTCCTTCCCTCAAGCCTTTGTGTTAAAAAACAATCCTCTTTTAGTTATTTTAAAATGTACAATTGTTATTATTGACTGTAGTCATCCTGTTGTGTTATCAAGTAGTAAGTCTTACTCATCATTCCTAACAATTTTTTTTTGGTACCCATTAACCATACTAACCTCCCACCCAAGCCACCACTACCTTTCCAGCTTCTGGTTACCATCCTTCTACTCTCTATGTTCGTGAGTTTAACTGTTTTTATTTTTGGATGCCACAAATAAGTGAGAACATGGAATGTTTGTCTTTCTTTGTCTGGCTTATTTCACTGAATATAATGCTCTCCATTTCCATCCATGTTGTTGCAAATGACATGATCTCATTTTTTTTTTGTGGTCGAATAGTACTCCATTGTGCATATATACCACATTTTCTCTATCCACTCATTTGTTGAGGGACACTTAGGTTGCATTCAAATATTAGCTAATGTGAACAGTGCTGCAACAAACAGAGCAGATGTCTTTGACATACTGTTTTACTACTTTATTTCGGGTATGAACCCAGCAGTGAGATTGCTGGAAAATATGGTAGCTCCATTTTCAGTTTTTATGAGGAACCTCCAAACTGTTCTCTCTAGTGGTGTACTAATTTACAATTCCACCAACAGCGTATGAGGGTTCCCTTTTCTTCTCCTACTCACCAGCATTTGTCATCACCTGTCTTATGGATATAAGTCCATAACTTAACTGAGGTGAAATGTTATCTCATTATAGTTTTGATTTGCATTTCTCTGATGAGCCATGATGTTGAGCACTTTTTCATATGCCTGTTTGCTATTTCTGTGTCTTCTTTTAAGTAATGTCCATTTTTTGATCAGTTCATTAGATTTTTACCTATAGAGTTGTTGGAGCTTCTTATATATTCTGGTTATTAATCTCTTGTCAGATGGTTAGTTTGCAAATATTTTCTCCCATTCTGTTAGTTGTCCCATCACTTTGTTGATTGTTTCCTTTGCTGTGCAGAAGTGTGTCAACTTGATGTGATTCCATCTGTCCACTTTTATTTTAGTTGCTTATTCTTACGGAATCTAAAAGAATTTGCATTCTGCAAATTTTAGATTAAATGTTCTGTAAATATCTGTTACACCTAATTGTTCTATAGTGTGCATTAAGTTGGATGTTTATTGGCATTCTGTCTGGAAGATCTGTTCAGTGTTGAATGTGGCATGTTGAAGTCTCTAGTTATTGTATTGGAGCCTCTCTCGTTAGCGCTAACAATATTTACTTCATATACTTAGGTGCTTCAGAGCTAGGTGCATACATATTTAAAATTGTTCTACACGTTTGCTAAATTGACCCATTTATCATTACATAGTTACCTTCTTTGTCTCTTTTTATATTTTTTTCTTGAAATCTATTAGGCCTGTTATAAGTATAGCTACTCGTGCTCTTTGTTGTTTTTTATTGGCATGGAATGTCTTTTTCCACCACTTCATTTTCAGTCTATGTGTGTCTTTATAGGTGGAGTGTGATTCCTGTAGGCCACAGATCAATGGGTCTTGTGTTTTCATACCTACAGCCAGCACTCTACGTCTTTTGAGAGTTCAAAGCATTTATTTTCTTTTTCTTTTAATTTTTGCTTATATATATGCTTCTATATGTTTACATATATATATGCTTCTACAGGTTTTTATATATATTATATATATATATATATATTTCAATAACTTTTGGGGGACAGGTAGTTTTTGGTTACATAGATAAATTCTTTAGTAGTGATTTCTAAGATTTTGTTCCTGAGCAGTGTTTACTGTACCCAATATGTAGTCTTCATCCTTCACCCCCGTACCACCATTTTCCTCGAATCCCCACAGTCCATTATATCATTCTTATGCATTTGCATCCCCATATTTTAGCTCCCACTTATAAGTGAAAACATACTATAGTGGGTTTTTTATTCCTGCGTTACTTCACTTAGAACATTGGTCTCCAACTCCATCCAAGATGCTGCAAATGCCGTAATTTTATTTCATTTTATGGCTGAGTAAAATTTCATGGTGTATGTATACCACATTTTCTTTATCTACTTTTTGATTTATAGGGCGTTTAGGTTGGTTTTGTATTTGTTACTTTTTTTTTTTTGTATTTGTTAATTTTGCCACTCTAAATATGTATGTGCATTTGTCTTTTTTCTATAATGACTTCTTTTCCTTTGGGTAGATACCCATTAGTGAGATTGTTGGGTCAAGTGGTCGAGTGGTAGTTATACTTTCAGTTCCTTCTTTTCTTTTTCCTTTCCCTTCCCTTCCCTTCCTTTCCCTTCCCTTCCCTTCCCCTCCCCTCCCCTCCCCTCCCCTCCCCTCCCCTCCCCCCCTTCCCTTCCCTTCCCTTCCCTCCCTTCCCTTCCCTTCCTTCCTTTCCTTTCCTTCCTTTCCTTTCCTTTCCTTCTCTCTTCTCTCTCTCTCTCTCTCTCTCTCTCTCTTTGTTTCTTTCTTTCAACAAAGTCTTGCTCTTACCCCAGGCTGCAGTGCAGTGGCATGATCTCGGCTCACTGCAAACTCTGCCTCCCAGGTTCAAGTAATTATTCTGCCTCAGACTCCTGAGTAGCTGGGACTATAGGCATGCAACATCACGCTGGCTAATTTTTGTATTTTTAGTAGAGAGAGAGAGTTTCACTATGTTGGCCAGGCTGGTCTCGAACCCCTGGCCTCAAGTGTTCCCCCCACTTCAGGTTCCCAAAGTGCTGGGATTACAGGCTTGAGTCACCATGCCCAGCCTACTTTAATTCTTTAAGGAATGTCCATACTATTTTTCTTAGTGGTTACACTAGTTTACATTCCCACCAGCAGTGTAAAGGTGTTCCCATTTTACCACATCCATGCCAACATTTATTATTTTTTAATTTTTCAATTACGACCATTGTTGCAAGAGTAAGGTGGTAGCTTATTGTGGTTTTTATTTGCACATCCCTAATAATCAGTGATGTTGAATATTTTTATATGTTTGTTGGCAATTTGTATAATTTCTTTTGTGAGTGTCTATTCATGTCCTTAGCCCACTTTTTGATGGGATTATTTGTTTTTTTCTTACTGACATGTTTGAATTTCTTATAGATTTGGGATGTTAGTCCTTGGTTAGATACGCAGTTTGTGAAGATTTTCTCCCACTCTGTGGGTTGTCTGTTTGCTCTTCTGATTGTTTCTTTTGCTGTACAGAAGATTTTTAGTTTATTTAAGTCACAATCTATTTATCTTTGTTTCTGTTGCATTTGCTTTTTGGTTCTAGGTTACAAAGCATTTGCCAAAGACAATGTCTAGAAGTTGTTTTAACATTATCTTCTAGAATTTTTACGGTTTTAGGCCTTAAATTTAAGTCTTTGATTCACCTTGAGTTGATTTGTATAAAAAGTGAGAGATAAGAATCAAGTTTCGTTATTCTACATGAGGCTCACCAATTATTGCAGCATCACTTGTTGAATAGAATGTCCTTTCCTACTTTATGTTTTCATATGCTTTGTCAAAGATTACTTGGCTGTAAGTATTTGGCTCTATTTCTGGGTTCTCTATTCTGTTTCATTGGTCTATGCGTCTATTTTTATACCAGTACCATGCTGTTATGGTAACTATAGCTTTGTAGCATAAAGTCCAGTAAGTGATATGATGCCTACAGATTTGCTCTTTTTGCTAAGTCTTACTTTGGGTTTGTGTGCTCTTTTTTGGTTCCATATAAAGTTTAGGATTGATTTTTCTATTTCTGTGAAAAATGATGATTGTATTTTGATGGGAATTGCATTAAATATGTCTATTGCTTTTTGCAGTATGGTCATTTTTACAATATTGATTCTACCCATCCATGAGCATGTGATGTGTTTCAATTTGTTTGTGTTATCTATGATTTCTTTCATGAGCATTTTATAGTTTTCCTTCTAGAGGTCTTTTTCCTAAGTATTTTATTTATTCATTCATTTTTTTCGGTTGTAAAAGAGATTGCATTCTTTATTTGAGTCTCAGCTTGGTCATTGTTGGTGTATAACAATGCTACTGATTTGTGTATATTGATTTTGTATCCTAAAAATGTACCAAATTCAATGATCAGATCTAGGAACTTTTTCAATTAGTCTTAAAGTTTTATAGGTATACAACCATATCACTGGTGAACAGAGACTGGTAAACTTCCTCTTTTCCATTTGGGATGGTCTTTATTTCCTTCTCTTGTCTGATTGCTCTGGCTAGGACTTCTAGTACTACGTTGAATAAAAATGGTGAAAGATGGCATCCTTGTCTTGTTTCAGTTATCAGGAGAAATGCTTTCACCTTTACCCTATCAGTATGATGTTGGCTGTGGACTGGTCATAGATGGTTTTTATTTCTTTGAGATATATCCCTTCTGTAAAAAATTTATTGGCAGTTATTATCATAAAGGGATTCTGGATTGTGTCAAGTGCTTTTTCTGTTTTTTGAGATGATCAAATAATATTTGTTTTTAATTTTTTATGTGTTGCATCACATTTATTGATGCATACCTTAAACCATTCCTGCATCCCTTGGATAAAACCCACTTTATCATGGTGCATTTTCTTGTTGATATGCTGTTGAATTCAGTAAGCTAGTATTTTGTTGAGGATTTTTGTGTCTATGTTCATCAGGGACGTTGGTCTGTAGTTTTTGTTTGTGTTGTGTCCTTTCCTGGTTTTAGTATTAGGGTGATAATGGCTTCATTAAATGATTTAGGGAGAATTCCCTTTTTCTTTATCGTTTGGAATAGTTTCAGTAGGAATGGTACCAATTCTTCATTGAATGTCTGACAGAATTCAGCTGTAAATCCATTTGGTCTTGGACTTATATTTGTTGGCTTTTTGTTTATTACTGATAAAATCCCACTGCTTGTTATTGGTCTGTTCAGAGTTTATATTTCTTCTGGATTTAATCTAGGAGGATTGTATATTTCCAGGAATTTGTCCATCTCCTCTAGATTTTCTAGTTCGTACAATGAAATAGAACATAAATGATGTTCATATTAGCTTTGAATAATCTTTTTTCTATTTCTGAGGTATCAGTTGTAATATCTCTCATTTCATTTCTAATTGAGCTTACTTGGATTTTCTTTGTTCTTTTCTTGGTTAATCTCACTAATCTTACACCAATTTTTTTTTTAATCTTTTCAAAGAACCAGCTTATTTTTTTTTCACTTATCTGTTGTATTTTTTGCTTCAATTTCATTTAGTTCTGCTCTGATCTTGGTTATTTATTTTCTTCTGCTGGTTTGTTTGGTTTGCTTTTGTTTCTCTTGTTCCTTAATGTGTAACACTAGGTTGTCTATTTGTGCTCTTTCAGTCTTTTTGATGTAGGCATTTAATGCTGTAAACTTTTCTCTTAGCACAACTTTTGCTGTATCCAGGTGGTTTTTATAAGTTGTGTCACTATTTTTGTTCAGCTCAAATAATTTTTAAATTCCATCTTGATTTTATTGTGAACCTAAAATTATTCAAGATCAGATGTTTAATTTTCATGTATTTGTATAGATTTGGGGTTTCTTTTGGAGCTAATTTCTAGTTTTATTCCACTGTGGTCTGAGAAGATATTTGATATTATTCTTATTTTCTTAAATTTAGTTAGACTTGTTTTATGGCCTATCATGTGGTCTATTTTGGAGAATGTTTTGTGTTCTAAAGAAAATAATGTTTATTCTGCAGTTGTTGGATAGAATGTTCTGTAAACATCTGTTAAGTTTATTTGTTTCAGGTTATAGTTTACGTCAATTGTTTCTTTGTTGACTTTCTGTCTTAATTACCTGTCTACTGCTGTCAGTTTGAGTGTTGAAATCTTCCACTTTTATTGTGTTGTTGCCTATCTCATTACTTAGTTCTAGTAGTAATTGCTTAATAAATTTGGGAGCTCCAGTGTTAGGTGCATATATATTTAAGTTGTGATATTGTTCTGTTGGACTAATTCTCTTATTGCATAATATCCTTCTTTGTCTTTTCACACTGTGGTTGCTTTAAAGTTTGTTTTATATGTTAAAAAATAGCTACTTCTGATCGCTTTGGGTTTTCATGTGCATGAATTATCTTTTTTCACCTCATTATCTTTAGTTTATGTGAGTCTTTATGCATTATGTGGATTATTTGAGATAACAGATTCTGGGTTGGTGGTTTTTAAAATCCATTCAGCCGTTCTGTATCGTTTAAATGGAGTATATAGACCATTCACATTTATTGTTAATATTGAGATATGAAGTACTTTTCTATTCATAATGTTAGTTGTTACTTAAATACTTCATTTTCTTAAATTGTGTTATAGCTTTATAGACCCTGCTTTAAGGAAGTGTTATTTTGGTATATTTCAAAGTTTTAAGATTTAGAATGCCTTTTAGCATCTCTTGTATTGCTAGTTTGGTAATAGCAAATTCTCTCAATATTTGTCACAAAAAGACTTTATCTTTTATTTACTTATGAAGTTTGGTTGTGCTGGGTACAAAATTTTTGACTGACAATTATTTTGTTTCAGGAAGTTAAAGATGGAACCCCAATCCCTTCTGGCTTGTAATGTTTCTGCTGAGAAATTAGCTGTTAATCTGATAGGTTTTCCTTTATATGTTACATGATGCTTTTGTCTCACATCTCTTAGGATTTTTTTTTTCATCTTGACTTTAGATAGGCTGATGACCATATACATAGGTGATGAACTTTTTGCAATGAATTTTCCAGGAGTTATTTGAGCTACTTGTATTTCAATGCCTAGATCTCTAGCAAAGCCAGGGAAACTTTCCTCAATTATCCCCTTAAATAAGTTTTCCAGATTTTTAGATTTCTCTTCCTCCTCAGAAATGCCCATCATACTTAGATTTAGCCATTTAACATGATTCCAAATTTCTTAGAGATATTGTTCTTTTCTTTTTGTTCTTTTTTCTTTGTCTTTTGAGTCAGTTAGAAAGCCTTGTTATTGAACTCTCAAGTTTTATCTTCTACTTGTTCTAGTCTATTATTTAAACTTTCCACTGCGTTTTGTATATCCCTAAGTGTATATTTCATTTCCAGAAGTTGTGATATTTTTTTCTTTATGATGTCTATTTCTCTGGAAATTGTTTTTAACTCATGCTCTGTACTTTTTTTAACCTGGTTTTTGCCATCCCCTAGTATCTCCTTGAGTAGCTTAATAATCAAATTTCTGAATACTTTATCTTGTTTCTAACCTCCAAGGTGTTTTTGTTCATTCCTGAGCACAGGCTGAAGTAACTTTGGAAGATACTTGGTTTATAGTATGTAGTTTGAAACAAATACAATGACAGCCCTTTTCTCCACCCTGCCCCTCAAAAAAAAAAAAAAAAAAACAACCAACCAACCAAACAAACAAAAAACTCTTCTTACCTTGGGAAAAGACTGCCGTTGCAGGACTAGAAAATTAGCCAAGATATTTAAAATTATGGTGCAGGAATCATGCAGCTGAAGGCTATAAGATTCTGACTCTCCCCAAATTGTTTGTAGGGATAAAATCACTATTGTAAAACCTAAGATCAGTACTTGAAGTATTTCGCAGACCCTGCACTTGATGGATTATCTGACACCACCCGGATTGATTAACTGGTTCATCTGATCTTGTTGCCTCCACTCAGGGACAAACTCAGCACAAGAGGACAGTTTTGACTCCCTATGACTTCATCTCTGACCCAACCTGACTCACTGCCCCTCCCCCATGCCGCCCCACCACAGTCACCAAATTATCCTTAAAAACTCTGATTTCCAAATGTTTGGTGATATGGTTTGGTTCTGTGTCCCCATCCAAATCTCATCTTAAATTGTAATCACTGGGTGTTGAGGGAGGTACCTGGTGACTGGTGACTGGAGCATGGGGGCAGTTTCCACCATGCTGTTCTCATGACAGTGAGTGAGTTCTCACAAGAGCCAGTGGTTTAATAAGGCAGTTTTTTTCTGCTCTCTCTCGTACTCTCTTTCTGTCACTAGCTACCATGTGAGGCACGCCTGCTTTCCCTTCTACCATAATTGTAAATTTCCTGAGGCCTCTCCAGCCATGCAGAACTGTGAGTCAATTAAGCCTTATTTCTTTATAAATTACCCAGTCTCAGGTGGTATCTTTATCACAGTGTGAAAATGGTCTAATACACTTGGGGAGACTGAACTGAGTAATAATAAACTCTGATCTTCCTCACAGCCAGCTCTGCATGAATTATTCTTTCTCTATTGCATTTCCCCTCTATCAGGGTAACTAGCCCCCAATATTTCAAAGTAGGTTCTTTCTATTTTCCCTAAGTGTCAGCCGTCTGAGAAATAAAGAAAAAAGTACAAAGAGAGGAATTTTACAGCTGGGCCTCTGGGAGTGACAACACATATTGGTAGGACCGTGATGCTTTCTGAGCTGCAAAACCAGCAAGTTTTTATTAGGGATTTTAAAAGGGGAGGGGATGTATGAACGAGGAGTAGGTCACAAAGACCACATGCTTCAAAGGGCAATAAAGATCACAAGGCAAAGAGCAAAATTAGAATTACTGATGAGGGTCTATGTCCTGCTGTGCACATGTTGTGCTGATAAACATCTTAACAGAAAACAGGGTTTGAGAGCAGAGAACCGGTCTGACCAAAATTTACCATGCTGGAATTTCCCAATGCCTGAGGGTAGTGCAGGAGACCAGGGCATATTTCAGTCTTTATCTCAACTGCATAAGACAGACAGTCCCAGAGCGGCCATTTATAGACCTCCTCCCAAGAATGCTTTCCTTCCCCAGGGTATTCTTTGCTGGGAAAGGAATTCAGTGATATCTCTCTTACTTGTATGTCTGTTTATAGGCTCTCTGCAAGAAGAAAAAATATGTCTCTATTTGCCCAACCCCACAGGCAGTCAGACCTTATGGTTACCTTTCCTTGTTCCCTGAAAATCACTGTTACTCTGTTCTTTTTCAAGGTGCACTGATTTCATATTGTTCAAACACACATGTTTTACAATCAATTTCTGCAATACTGGTCCTGAGGTGACGTACATTCTCAGTTTACGAAGATAACAGGATTAAGAGATTAAAGTAAAGACAGGCATAAGAAATTATAACAGTATTACTAGAGAAGTGATCAATATCCACGAAATCTTCACAATTTATTTTCAGAGACTGCAGTAAAGACAGGTGTAAGACATTATAAAAGTATTAATTTTGGGAACTGATAAATGTCCATGAAATCTTCACAATTCATGTTCTTTGGCTACGGTTCTAGCCGGTCCCTCCATTTGTGGTCCCTGACTTCCCACAACATCCCATCCCCTTCTTGATAAATTGGTTCTGTCTAGGCAGTAGGCAAGGTGAACCCATTCAGCAGTTACAAATTTGGGGGCTCATCTGGGATCACCCTCATGGCTACTTGCCTGTGATTTAGTAGTCTCCCTCTGGTGATGAATCCAGAGGCCAGCACAAGTGGCTGCTTGGCTCTCTTAAACTGAGGGCTGACTCTGGCACTGTTTCTGCCAGTGTAGCAGCACTCCACTGGCAGTGATAGTGCCAGAGTCAGGCCCCAGAAGCAATAGAAAAATAATTGATTGCAATAGAGAAATAATTCCTCGAAAGACATCTTTAAACTAATCTGCTATGTATTTTAGTCACTTCAACCATCTCATTTCTTCTCCTATTTTTTTTTTTTTTTTTTTTGCCGTTTTCAGGGTCTTAGTTTGGCTTTTTCAGGTATTTTGGTTTATTCTCTCTAAACAGTAGAAAGAGTCTTGGTTTGGGAGATTTCTGCTCAATCAGGAAAATTGGGGGAGATTTTTCAGATGGAGAATAGGAGCTTAGTTTGGAAGGAATACTCTTGGAATTCTTGATTAGGGATCTTGGTTTGAACGGCTTTCTGTGCATCTTGTCTTTGTTGCCTGTGTGCTTGTAAATGTGGAGGCGATCTCTGAAGGAACTGTTGATGAAAGTCCAGCAAGCCTAACTCAGAGAACCCTCCTTAAGTCTGGTCATATTTGGGAGCCCTGAAGCAAAAGCTCAGCAGGCCTGACTCAGGATGACTGTCTGCTGTTTATGTTGCCTAAGACCACCCATTGAATTCTTGGTTGAAAGTCATCTCTCCCCACCTTGAGTGGGTCAAAGATGACAGAGATCATTGGTAAAAAGTTTGAGCCTTGCCAGGTTGATATTGGGTGCTGAACAATGTGAGTAGTATCCGTTTTGTTATGTGTATTTTACCTAGGCTGGAATGGAAAATGTTCATTTGGTTCCCCAGGAAGCTCCTTGGGCAGCACCTTGCAAAAATGAGAAGCTTTTTCTTATGGCAACATGAAACAAAAAAATGATGATTTTCTTTTGTAATATGGCTTGGCCCCCACAGCTATGACATAAGCAGGGTAATCAAAAGTCACTGCGTTCTTCTGGAAACTGCAGAGAAAGGAAAGCTGGAAACTTGGTATGCTGGCAAAAAGGGTAAGAATTTCTTACCAGCTGGGTTTCTAGCCTCTGTGTGTGTGTGTGTGTGTGTGTGTGTGTGTGAATGGTAAATATAGCTGTTTGTCTCCTATGCAAAGGTTGATTAATAGAAAAAACACATTTATGAGACTAGTCTTAGGCTATAACGAATGTTGTGTTAAGGATTTTGTGCTAAGGATTGTTTTTTCTGTATAATTCTCTAATGGATAGGGATGCCATAGGACAGAACATGGGCTTAGAACCCCTATGAGCCCACTGTTCAAGCCAGTCTATCCAAGTGGTCAGTTAGAAACTTTGTTGTCGGTCCCTGACATCAATACTGGATGTGGTTTTCGTCTCATCTTGTTTTATGTCCTTAAAAGCTTGACTTTGGGACTATGTTGGGGTCCTTTCTCTCAGTATTTGGCATACATAGGATAGGAATTTTGTGGTTTATGTCATAGGTAGCATTGAAACTTACTTTGATCAGGTAAGAGTCTTTGTAAGGTCAAAATTAGCTGCTCTAGGTTTTTTCTAGGAAGGGTAATGAAGACTACCCAATGCTGTAGCTCAGAAGCTAAGGCTTTACCTTTTCACAACAGCAGCTTGGGTTCAGTTCTCAGCCTAGGAAAGGAGTACTTTCTGATTGATATTTCTGTGACCTTTGCCATTTGTTGATTCTCTTCCCATCCATAAACAACTTCTGACTTCCTTTCTGAAATCTTCCTTTCTCTGAGATAGTTTTGTAGGCTTTAAATGTTGTAAAAACTGTTTGTCATCTCTGAAAATACTTCATACACCTGAGGTTACATCATAACCTTAGTTAAGGCTTATGACTTTCAACTCGGAGATTACTAAGCCAAAAATACTGGCCATGTGGCCTGACTAAAGTTGGATATTAAGAGATTTAAAGCTTTTTTTAAACAGTGCTAATATCCAGAACCTACAAAGAACTCAAACAAATTTACAAGAAAAAAACAAACAACCCCATCAAAAAGTGGGCAAAGGATATGAACAGACATTTCTCAAAAGAAGACATTCATACAGCCAACAGACACATGAAAAAATGCTCATCATCACTCGCCATCAGAGAAATGCAAATCAAAACCACAATGAGATACCATCTCACACCAGTTAGAATGGCAATCATAAAGAAGTCAGGAAACAACAGGTGCTGGAGAGGATGTGGAGAAATAGAAACACTTTTACACTGTTGGTGGGATTGTAAACTAGTTCAACCATTATGGAAAACAGTATGGCAATTCCTCAAGGATCTAGAACTAGATGTACCATATGACCCAGCCATCCCACTACTGGGTATATACCCAAAGGATTATAAATCATGCTGCTATAAAGACACATGCACACATATGTTTATTGCGGCACTATTCACAATAGCAAAGACTTGGAATCAACCCAAATGTCCATCAGTGACAGACTGGATTAAGAAAATGTGTCACATATACACCATGGAATACTATGCAGCCATAAAAAAGGATGAGTTTGTGTCCTTTGTAGGGACATGGATGCAGCTGGAAACCATCATTCTTAGCAAACTATCACAAGAAGAGAAAACCAAACACCGCATGTTCTCACTCATAGGTGGGAACTGAACAATGAGATCACTTGGACTCGGGAAGGGGAACATCACACACCGGGGCCTATCACGGGGAGGGGGGAGGGGGGAGGGATTGCATTGGGTTATACCTGATGTAAATGACGAGTTGATGGGTGCTGACGAGTTCATGGGTGCAGCACACCAACATGGCGCAAGTATACATATGTATACATATACATATGTAACAAACCTGCACGTTATGCACGTTATGCACATGTACCCTAGAACATAAAGTGCTTCCTTCAACAGCTCTTGCAAGGCAGGCTTGGTGGTGGCAAAATACCTCAGCATTTGTTTGTCTGGAAAGGATTTTATTTCTCCTTCACTTATAAAGCTTAGTTTGGCTGAATATGAAATTCTGCGTTCAAATATTTTCTTTAGGAATGTTGAACGTTGACCCCCAAAATCTTCTGATTTGTAGGATTTCTGGTGAAAGGTCTGCTGTTAGTCTTATAGGCTTCCCTTTCTAGGTGACCTGGCCTTTCTCTCTGGCAGCCCTTAACATTTTTTCCTTCATTTTGACATTGGAGAATCTGATGATTATGTGTCTTGGAGTTGATCTTCTCTTGGAGTATCTTAGTGGTGTTCTCTGTATTTCCTGAATTTGAATGTTGGCCTGTCTTGCTAGGTTGGGGAAGTTCTCCTGGATAATATCCTGAAGTATGTTTTCCAGCTTGTTTCTATTACCCCCATCTCAAATATTCCAATAGATAGTACGTTTGATCTTTTTATGTAGTCCTATATTTCTCAGAGGCTTTGTTCTTTCCCTTTTATTCTTTTTTTCTCTAGCCTTGTTTGCTTACCTTATTTCAGCAAGGTGATCTTCAAATTCTGATATCCTTTCTTCCACTTGGTTGATTCAGATATTGATAATTATGTATGCTTCCCAAAGTTCTCATGCTGTGTTTTTCAGCTCCGTCAGGTCATTTATGTTCCATTCTAAACCGGATATTCTAGTTATCAGCTCCAACCTTTTATCAAGACTCTTAGCTTCTTTGCATTGGGATAGAACATGCTACTTTAGTTCAGCAAAGTTTTTTAATTATACATCTTCTGAACCATACTTCTGTCAATTCGTCCATTTTATCCTCTGTTCAGTTCTGCACCCCTGCTGGAGAGGTGTTGTGATCATTTGGGTTTTCAGCATTTTTTCATTGATTTTTTTCTCATCTTCATGAGTATATCTTGTTTCAAACTTTGAGGCTAGTGACCCATGAATGGAGTTTTTGTGGGGACTTTTTGTTGTTGTTGATGTTGTTGTCTTCCGTTGGTTTTTCCTTCAATGGTCAGGTCCCTCTTTTGTAGTGCTGCTGTAGTTTGCTGGGGTTCACTTCAGGCCCTATTCATCTGGTTTGCTCTGCACCTGGAGATATCACTCAAGGGGGGTGGAGAACGGCAAAGATGGGTGCCTGCTTCTTCTTCTGGGATCTCTGACCTTGAGGAGCGCCAACTTGATTCAAGTAGAATTGCTCCTGTATAGGGTGTCTGACAATTCCTGTTGGAGGTCTCACCCGGTTGGGTGGCTTGGGGAACAGGACCCATTGAATGAAGCACTTTGACTGTCCTTTGGTGGAGGTGGTGTGCTTTGCTGGGGGCAAACCCACTCATCTGGGCTGCCTGGATTACTCAGAAATACTAGGAGAAAAGACTACCTCTGCTGGTCTGCAGCAACTGCAGCCACCCCTTCCCCTATGGGTGCTGGCCCAGGGAGATCAGGATTCTGTCCCTGAGACCCTGGCTGGAGTTGTTGGAGTTCCTGCAAGGAGGTCATGCTCAGTGAGGAGGGATGGATCAGGTCAGGCTTGAAGAGGTGCTCTGGCCACAGTCTGCCACAACCAGTATATTAAGCTGTGTGGGACACCTCTTGGGACCAAGCCATCCAGCCTCCATGGCTCCAGCAGCGGAAAAGCACTGCCTGGAGCTATAGAGATGGCTGCTACCCTTCCCCAACCCAAGGAGCTTAGCGTCTTAGGCAGCTGAATTTGAATGTTGGCCTGTCTTGCTAGGTTGGGGAAGTTCTCCTGGATAATATCCTGAAGTATGTTTCTGAAGTAACCCTACCCAGTGGGGTAGGGTATCCTGAAGTAACCCTAACCCAGTGCTTGTTGCTGCTCCTCTTCAAAGCAACTTAAATGGCTTAGACAGCAGGCAGCCATAGTTAAGGTGCTGGTTGTGCCTTGGGAATGTGGCAGATATTCTGCAAGGTTCTTGGGTTGGGACCCTAGGCCCCAGTGGCATGGGTTCACAAGTGGGATTTTCTGATCCGTGGGTTGCACAGTTCCGTGGAAAAAACACGGTTTCTTAAGTTGCGTAGCATGCTCACTTACAGCCTCCCTTGGCTGGGAGGTGGGGGCTCCCCTGCCCCATGTGACTCTCAGGTGGGCTGCCACACCACACTGCTCTTCCTTCCTCTCTGAGGGTCACACCAGCTACTTAGTAACTTGGATACCTCGGTTGCCAGTGCAGGGTTCACACGCTATTATGGTTCTTTTCAATGGGAGCCTCTGATTGCAGCACCTTCTAGTTAGCCATCTTGTCCCCGCCCCTACAAAAATAAAATTCTAATTCCCCCAACCTACTGAGTGGAGTCTCCTCTTGGCCAAGGGGATTCCAAAGAAACCTGAAAAACTAGATTAGGCCACGATGGAAAGGGAATGTCAATGGCACCTCATTATACTCTCCTCCCTTTAAAGTCCAAACTTAACTGACCAGCATTCACATTTAGAAAGAGATCTTAAGACTGACAAAACAGACTCTTTTTAGCAGTAAGACATTAAATTTCAACATAACTCTAGTATAATACCACATGAAAGATATGTCCAGAAAGAAATCAAACTATTTTAACCCAAAATGTATTTTTTGACACATACTTGCCAATGGCCATGCATAGCTATTTCTTGTTGGAAAAATGTACATTTTGTAGAGAAGCTTATTTCATTTTCAGGTTTTTTTCTCATCTTGAAGATGTTAGCTGAGAATCTGGAACCTTTTAAAGGCCTAAATAGCAAATATTTGCTATCTATTATCTCTAAGGGTGGCCACCTGTGAGACTACATAATAAGAACCTTGGTGACTGGGCGTGGTGGCTCACACCTGTAATTTCAGCACTTTGGGAGACTGAGGTGGGCATATATCTTGAGCCCAACAGTTGTAGACCAGCCTGGGAAACATGGCAAAACCCTGTCTCTCCCAAAAATAGAAAATATAAAAAAATTTCCAAGCATGGTGGCACATACCTGTGGTTCCAGTTACTTGGGAAGCTGAGATGAGAGGATTATTTGAGCCTGCAAAGCAGAGGTTATAGTGAGCTGTGGTCACACCACTGCACTCCAGCCTGGGTGACAGAAAGAAACCTGTCTCAAAAATAAATAAATAAATAAATAAATAAATAAATAAATAAAGAGAACCTTGGTCTTCACAACACCTTATCTTAACCAAGACACTCCTTTCTATCAATTCTAGGTCTTTAGATAACTCTTTCAACTGATTACCAATCAGAAAAACTTTTAATCCACCTATGACCGGAAAGCTCCCTTGCTTTTAGTTGTATCTCTATTCCAGACTGAACCAATGTATAACTTACATGTATTAATTGATGTTTTATGTCTCCCTAAAATGTATAAAATCAAGCTGTAACTCAACCATCTTACGCACATTTTCTAAGGACCTTCTGAGGCTGGATCACAAGTCATGGTACTCACATTTAGCTCAGAATAAATCTCTTCAAATACCTTACAAAGTTTGGCTTTTTTCATGGACAGTGTTATAATTGATAAGAAACAGACAGACAGTAGAAAAACTGATAAAATGTAAGAGCAGAACACTCACAAAACAGCAAATTTAAATTCCCAACAAATACATAGAAAGATAATCAGTATCACTTTGTAGTCAATAAAATACCAATCGAAACAATGAGATATGATTTCTGGTTTTCATATTACCAAAAATTTAAAATATTTACAGCATCTGATATTGATCTAGTTGTTGGAAATCAGATACTCATGCATTATATTTAGGCATGTGAATTACTAATGCCTATGTATTGTTGAAAAGTAGGAAGAACCTATTAATTTAAAATAACAGTCTTTATAACCAAGAAATTCTATGTTTTAGGAATGAAATATGTGAAAATCAAAGGATCAATACACAGTATTTTTTCTCATATAATTATTTGAAGATATAAAAATTGGAGACAACATAAATATATATATACATAGAAAATATAGAAGACTTAATGGAATAATTTGCAGTTAATTGAAATTATATATTATGTCTGTATGCATTAGCCTACAGAAGGTATCTATGATATAGTTATTTACAAAAGTAGAATAATAGTATAATGTAGCATTTTATACAAAATAGAAGTAAATATATAAGCTTATATGTTTTTAATGCAGGCAATATATGGAAAAATAAATTCTGAGTGGGATTGTATAGAAAAAGAGAGGTTATTTTCTTATCAATGTTATGCGTCTATTTTTTGTTTGGTTTGTATAATGAACCTGTACTGCTTTTGCAATGAAAAAATGAATAAACTAAAACTCTCAAAAATTTTAAATGTTATTCCATTTTCTGTAAAGTAATATTCTTTTTTACTCAACTGTTTTTGAAGACATTCAATTAGTCAGGATTCTGCTAATAAATGACTTCTACATTTAAAGCACTATGGTAGTCCTAAAAGGTCACATATATAGGTACAGAGGTGATAAGTATGCAGGCAACTTCTATCTTTATGGAAATCATATTGTAATTAAGACAAACATAGACATTTATTTTATCTCAGGTAATATGGTTCAAATATGTGCCCCTGACCAAATCTAATGTTTTATGGTAATCCCCAACGTTAAAGGAGGGCCTCGCGGGAGGTGACTGGATCATGGGAATAGATTTCTTCCTTTCTGTTTTCATGGTATTGAGTGAGTTCTCACGAGATCTGGTTGTTTAATAGTGTGTAGCACCTCCGCCTTTGCTCTCTTCCTCTTACTTCAGATGTAGAATGTGCCTCCTTCCCCTTCACTTTCTATCATGATTTTAAGATTTCAGAGACTTCCCTAGTCATGCCTCCTGTATAGCCTGTGGAACTATGAGCCTACTAAGTCTCTTTTCTTTATAAATTATCCAGTCTCTGGTAGTTCTTTATGGCAATGTGAGAATGAACTAATATATCAGGCATAATAGTTAACACTTTTTCTAAAATATATTAAGAAACATGTAATATTTAACCTAAGACAAAAATAAAGCAATTTTTCTAAAAAAATCTTTTAGACTTTTATGGAAGTGTTTATTTATCTCTTGCTTGTCTGTTGTTGTTGAGGTTTTCCAAAAATAAATCTACATCATCTGAAAAACGTTAAAAAATACCAGCAATAACAATTGGACTAAGTGTTTGTGGTTAGTATCTTGACCTAAAACATATTTTTGGGAGAAAAAGTTCCAAATAATTTCAACTTTTTTATCAGATAAGTAGCTCCCCTTTATGTTGAAAAATCACAGGAGACATGTATTTAAATTTTAATTACAAGAAAAATTTTTTTCTGGTAATATGCTTGTTGGAAATAGGGAGGTTTAAGAGTTGGAGATCATAGTAGCACTTTTTTTTTTTTAACTATCTGTAACTACTTTCACAAAATAAATGTAGGGTGCTGAAAGTTGGCCCACAGTATTTATTATCTACTCAAGAATAAGCTGGGACATTATTTAAACTTTTGAACATATTTGAATTATCTATTCTTAATATGCAAAGTGGGTATTTACAATATATGTTTTTAGCAATAATATAAGGAAAAACAATAAACAGTAACTTCCAGTGAAATAAAATTTAGAGATTTACAAATATTTCTTTCATTGCCCTGAAATAGTACTTCACATTTTTACAAAAATCAATTCTTAGGCTAAGTTCTAAATATCCTTGTTGAAATGCCCACTTGCTAACTAGGAATGAAATATATTTTGAGATGTCAGTATCTAGTAATCTTTGATTTGAATAAGCTAATACTCCTCCATGTTCCCATAGAATATAACACAATATGCCAAATTTTGATTGCTCTAAGAAAGTTAGGAAAGACCATGGTGATTCTGAGAAGTAAGGATGGCTTTCTAGAAAGTACTAAAAAAAAAAAGAAAATGTAAGGAGAGAGAAATCAAAAAAAAAAAAAAAAGAAAATTACATCAGCATGTTCCTTGAGTTTTAATGAGGCGAGAAAGCTGTAATCTCTGCAAGAAGGGCAAGTGACAGAGGATATTACGAGAACAACATGCTCTGTACTTGGATAATACTATAGAAATATTGCCTTCTTGTCATAGACTCTGAATTGCTGTTTATACAGGAAATAGGATTAAGATGCATGCTGGCCATCTACACTACACAGGTAAACTCATTTCAATTCAAGATGACTATTACAATAAAATATTACTTTGTATATATATACAAAGAAAAGAAAGTACTAGATATCTGAATAGCATTGGCTCTAAGCATCCCACAAAAGAGTGCACTTAAAATAAATTTAACCCCTTTACATTTTTACATTAGATTTGTGTAGTAATAATACATTTTCTCTTTCTATTAAAGCACCTGGGGGGACAGAAATGCTAGTAAATCTCTTTTCTATTTCTGGGTGTATAATGGACACAGTGGTAAAAACACTGAGCTTTTATGAGTGAGCAAGCTTACAGTCTTGTTTCTCCCTTAAAAAAAGAGTAAATGCAGTGTATAGTGAAAAATAAAGATAACTAAAGTAACAAAAATATACAAAAGATTTAGGAACACTATTTGTATGACCCACTCAATGGCTCAGAAAAACAGTTATTTTTAAAATATTTGCAATTAATTATTTACCATAAACAGTAGGTGATCTCTCGGATCATCTCCAGGTTTTTGAATTACCTATTCAGATTATACAGGCACATTGTATAATGTAATAAATCCTTACTAGCTCTTTGCATTTTCAGTCAGAAGACAAAGGGCAAGCAAACTGACTTTTTACATTCCTTTTACGTCATTATGATACATTGCTTGAGTTTCCAATAACAAAATACCATAGACTGGGTGAATTAAACAGCAAAAAAAACATTTTTTCCACATTTTTGGAGGCTGCAAAGTCCAAGATGAAGGTACTGGCTGACAACTAAAATGTGTGACTAAGTCAGGTGACCCAACACATAAAAGCTAGTTGAGCCAGTTTGAGGACATATCTGAAAGAAACACTAATCACAGATGCATCTGTGGCTGTTTTTTTTTTTTTTTTCAAAGTAGTTCTTAGGAGGTTTAGTATTCATTCATTTTCCTTTATAAAGGGGGCAGCGATGGGACAAATGTTTACATACCTGTGAGACTTTAGATAATGCTCATTAAATCTACATTTTACATAAGGTGAATCTTTGAAGAACAGGAGAAAAGAAGAAAAAGATGTTTCAGGGAGGAGCAAAGGCATGATTAATCTCATCTTTTCTTTGTTCTGTGCCTAGGAAGATAAGCTAGTAATCAACATTATTAGCATGGAGTCTTTTATTTAAGCCAGTCAAATTTTAGTGTGAAGTCTTTTGAAAAACTGGTTCCTGTTTATCTATTAGAGAAGAAAGCTTAATGACAGTAATCAAGGGAGAATGTATAGTAAAATGTGTCCAACCTCCTATTGTATTATGACTAGAAACTCAGCTATCAAGGTTTCTCTGGGGTCCTCTTGGCCAATAGGGTGTTTGTTCAGTCAGCTAGGGGCTTAGAATTTCATTTTAATTCTTATTGCTGATTCAGTTCCTTGAGAGTGTTCTTTCCCTGGATTGAGGACTGTTGACTTCTCATTGTGTCCTCACATGGCAGAGAAAGCTTTGATGTCTATTTTTCTTAAAAGGACCTTAGTCCTATCAAATTAGAACTTTATCCTTATGACATCACTTAACCTTTATCACCTTCTCAGTATTAGTCTGTTCTCACACTGCTATGAAGGAATACCTGAGACTAGGTAATGAATAAAGGAAAGACGTTTAATTGACTCACAGCTCCGCATGCTGGGGAGGCCTCAGGAAACTTACAGTCATGGTGGAAGGCACCTCTTCAAAGGGTGACAGGCGAGAGAATGATTGCAGACCAAAGGGGAAAACTCCTTATAAAACTGTTAGATCTCATGAGAACTCACTATCATGAGAACAACATGGGGGAAATTGCCCCCATGATTCAATTACCTCCCACCAGGTATCTTCCATGACACATGGGGTTTATGAGAACTACAATTAAATATGAGATTTGGGTAGGGACAGAGCCAAATCATATCATTTCAACCAAGCCCCTCCCAAAGGTCATGTCCTCACATTCTGAAACACAATCATGTCTTTCCAACAGTCCTCCAAAGTCTTAGCTCATTCCAACATTAAGAGTCTAAGTCCAAAGATATACCTGAGAAAAATCAAGTTCCTCTGCCTATATGCCTGCAAAATCAAAAACAAGTTAGTTACATTCTAGATAAAATGGAGGTACAGGTAAATACACCATTCCAAATAGGAGATCATAATAAAACCAAAATAAAGGGGTTACAGGCCTCTTGCAAGTCCAAAATCCAATGGGGAAGTCATTAAACCTCCTCCTGGCTGCTTTCATAGTTGTTGTTGAGTGTCTATGACTTTTCCAGGTGCATGGTGCAAGGTGTCAGTGGATCTAGCATTGGGGGGTCTGGGGGGTGGTTGTCCTCTTCTCATAGCTCCTCTAGGCAGTGCCTTAGTGGTGCCTCTGTGTGGGGGGCTTCAACCCCACATTTCCCTTCCACAGTGTTCTAAACAGAGGTTCTTCATGAGGTCTCTGCCCTTGCAGCAAACTTCTGCCTGGACATCCAGACATTTTTATACATCCTCTGAAATCTAGGTGGAGGTTCCCAAACCTCAATTCTTGACTTCTGCAAACCCACAAGCCACACTACATATAATATGCCAAGGCTTGGTACTTGCACTCTCTGAAGCAATGGCTTGAGATATACCTTGGCCCCTTTTAGCCATGGCTGGAGTTGAAGCAGCTGGGACACAGGACACCATATCCAAAGGTTGCACAGAGCTGGATGGGGGTGGTGATGGGGGGACCTAGGCCCTTCCCAAGAGACCATTTTTTTCTGTTTCATGCCTCCAGGCCTGTGATGGGAGGGGTTGACATGATGCTCTCTCACATGCCCTGGAGACATTTTCCCCATTTCTTGGAGATTAGCATTACTTATGCAAATTTCTGCAGCTGGGTTGAATTCTTCAGAATTTTTTTTTCTTTTTTATCACAACATTAGACTGCAATTTTTCCAAACATTTATGTTCTGCTTCTTCTTGAATACTTTGCTGCTTAAACATTTCTTCTGCCAGATACCCTAAATAATCTCTCTCAAGTTCAAAGTTCCACAGGTCTCCAGGACAGGGGGGAAATGCCACTAGCCTCTTTGAATGACATGAGCAACCTTTACTCCTTCCCAACAAGTTCCTCATCTTCATCTGAGACCACCTCAGCCTGGACTTCATTGTCCATATCACTGTCAGCATTTTGGTCAAAGCTATTCAACAAATATCTAGGAAGTTCCAAACTTTTTCTCATTTTCCTATCTTCTGAGCCCTCCAACTCTTTCAGAAATTCCAAACATTTCCACGTTTTCTTGTCTTCTTCTGAGCCCTCCAAACTATTCCAACTTCTGCCCAATACCCATTTTCAAAGTCACTTCCACATTTTTGGGTATCTTTAAAGCAGCATCCCTCTCTCTGTGGTACCTATTTACTGTATTAGTCTGTTCTCACATTGCTATAAAAAAATACTCAAGACTGGCTAATTTATAAGGAAATAAGGTTTAATTGACTCTCAGTTCAGCATAGTTGGGGAGGCCTCAAGAAACTTATAACCATGGCAGAGGGCACTTCTTCACAGGGTGGCAGGAGAGTGAATGAGTGCTAAAAGAAGGGGAAAAGCCCCTTATAAAACCATTAGATCTCATGATTACTCACTCCCTATGAGAACACCATAGAGGAATCTGCCTTCACAATTTAAGTATCTACCATGGGGTTCCTCCCATGACAGGTGGGGATTATGGGAACTACATTTCAAAATGAGATTTGGGTGGGGACACAGCCAAATCGTATCATCCTCATAGATACTATTTTCAAATACAATGACAATGGGCAATAAGTCTCCAACAAATAAATGTTGAAAGGACAAAAACATTCATACCATTATGGTCATCAAGTAGCAGTTGCTTTCCTCTTTCTTCCTACTTCAGCACCTCCTGGATTAAAAAGAAAACTCATCTAAGTTTCCAAGTTTCTCAATCAAAAATCATAGTCAAAGAACCAGGAAATAATAAGTAGGATAGATGGGAAATATATATATGTGTGTGTGTGTGTGTGTGTGTGTGTGTGTGTATGAAACATTACTCCTTACTCCGGCAGGTTCAATGCCATGTTTCTTCTTGCTAATCAGTGAGAAGTGACTAGGCATCAATTTTCTTTTGTTTCCATCACTCCTCAGGGCAGAATGCAAAATACAATTTTTAGCAATGCAGTTTTTCTAATAAACTTCCATTAGAATGAATGATAATAAGATAACTTTATTATGCAGCATTATTACCTATATGCCAAATAAAAAAAAAAAAAAGATCAGATGTGATGGGAGCAGCCAAAATATTTTAGTGAAGGAATAGCACTTGCCTATCTAGTTGTTACTGTTTATAAAACAGCATTGATAATGTGTTAGCAATAGTGGGTGGTGTTGTCACTAGCAGCAGCTTTCTAGCAAGGAAGCTGATTTAAAGAAAATCATTTCCAATTACATGCAACAAAGTACTTTTTAAAGCAGTGCACAGGGATTTAGCCATGTGACTTATATTAATATTAATGTGCTTCAAGCAGCAAAATCTCTATGCACTATTTTGTAAAAGTACCCTAGAGAGTTTACAAAGAGGCACTATTTTGCTTTATATACATGGTTTGACTACAAATTATCATGGTTATTAGAATAATTTGTAAAAGAGATACGGTGTTTCAGGATTCTAATATTTTATCTTTTGCTATATAAAATGATGTTTTCTGTCAATGGTGGCTTGAAGGCAGATTATAAGATGACAGAAGTTCATATTTCCCAAAAATGAGTTTATATGTGTATATATATATATATATATGGGGTTTTAGGTGCTGTATTTCCTCATGTGAGAGAAATACAAATAAAGGTTTGACTTTTTTTTGATATGTTAATATAAAGCTTCTCGTTTCAGCCCTTGAGTATGAAGAAGTTGATCAAATTATCTTTTGGCTATACCCTGGATTGAATAAACATTGAAAACAAAAAAAAGAATAAAAATTTTATCAACTATGTTAATAAATGCAGGTATATTTGAAACTAAATTGTATGTCTGATTATCTTCAAAATTTCCAGTTGAGTACTTGCCCCAGGATTCTATTTAATCAGCATTTTTAGCAGTTAATTGTATCATATTGTATGGAAAAATGCACCAGAAGAGTTGTTTTGTTGTACATGCAAGATTTCAGTAATTGCTAACTTAGCCCAAGTATTCTCTTATTATTTTATAATAATTACTACTTTACCACATTTTTTATAAGAAAATCTTCATCACACAAAAGACAGTTATGTACCAAAGAATTTAAAAGTTATCCAACACAATTATATAAAGGTAGGTGCCAGCCAACAGCAATTTTGTTGTTTACTCTGTAAAATCACTATACATTCTTCCTGCTCTACACAGTTTCATAGTTTAGTGAAAGTTTCAGATATAAAAATATGTCACAAGATAATGACATATTGCTTGCAGAAATATCTACAGAGTGCTAGGGAGGAAGATAAAAGAAGACAAAGGGGAAGAAAGTAAGAAATTTGAACTGAAACTTCAAAGCTGAAAAGCAGTTAGCCAGTTCTAATAATAGGATTGTCATGAGTAGAAAGGGCATTTCCAAGGGTAAAATCACATGTACAAAGGCAGAATGTGCAAGAGCATGCTGGCTTCCAACCTGACATTTTCTAAATGTTTTCTATAGTTAAGAACAAAGTTTGGGATACAGAGCAAGATAGTGAAATAGAAACTGCCACAGATCATTCCTCTCCTGCAAGGACACCAAGTTAACAACTATCTACACCAAAATAACAACTTTTAAGAATCAAATATTAAGTGGGCACTAAAAGTACTTGGTTGTAACTTCATATCACTGAAAGAGGTCATATCATTGAAACAGGAACTGAGGGAAGGAAAAAAGTCCTGAATTGCTGATGCCTTCACACCCCTACCCCCAGTTATAATGA
Organism: Trachypithecus francoisi; assembly: GCF_009764315.1. Classification (NCBI taxonomy): domain Eukaryota; kingdom Metazoa; phylum Chordata; class Mammalia; order Primates; family Cercopithecidae; genus Trachypithecus; species Trachypithecus francoisi. The sequence continues at coordinate 55,432,728 of NW_022681471.1, forward strand.
GTCAGTGCAGAAAGCATCTGTGGGCACTGGGGGAGAGAGAACACAGCAATTATGAGGCATTGAACTCAGTGCTGTCCTGTTAGAGCAGAAAGAAAAACTGGCCAATCTCAGCTGACATTTTAAAACAGAGGGAGCATTTAAACCAGCTCTAGCCAAAGGGGAATCTCCAGTACCAGTAGTTCAAACTCGGCTGTCTGCAAACTTCACCACTGAGGGCTACAGCACTCCATGTCTCCAAGTAAACATAAAAGGCAGTCCAGACCATAGAGATTTCAATTCCTAGGCAAGTCCTAATGCTAAACTAGGCCCAGAGGTAGTTGACTGAGGGGCAAGAGACATATTAACACACCGAGGGAGTGCTGGCTAGGGCAGCCAAGGGAGTGCTGGCATCGCCCCTCTTTTAAACCCAGGGCTCACAGCTCATGACTTCAAAAGTGATCCCTTTCTTCCACTTGAGGAGAAGAGAGAAAAGAGTGGGGAGAACGTTGTCTTGCATCTAGGATACCAGCTCAGTCACAGCAGGTGGTAATAATATAATAATAATAATAAATTAGCTGCACCTCATGTCACATGCATCGGGAGACAAAAGCAGAAGAATCGCTTGAGCCTGGGAGGTCGAGGATGCAGTGGGCCATGATTGTGCCACTGCATTCCAACCAGGGTGACAGAATGAGACTCTGTCTCATTAAAAAAAGAAAAAGAAAGAAAGAAAAGAAAGAAAGGAGAGAGAAAGAGAAAAGAAAGGAAGGAGGGAAGGAAGGAAGGAAGGAAGGAAGGAAGGAAGGAAGGAAGGAAGGAAGGATTGTGGAAATTTTTAAAATCATTGGACTGGGCAAAGAATTCTTGAGCTGTACTTCACAGGCACAGGCAACCAAAACAAAAACGGACAAATGGAATCATGTCAAGTTAGAAAGCTTCTGAACAGCAAAAGAAACAACCAAGTAAAGAGATGACTGAAAGAATAAAAGAAAATATTTGCAAACTACTCATCTGACAAGAAATCAATAACCAGAATTTTCAATATATACATATATTTTATATATAGCAGTTTTATAAACAACCCTATAGAAAAAATACAGTAATCTTATTTAAATATTGACAAAATATCTGAATAAAGATTTCTCAAAAGAAGACATACAAAGGAAAAAATTATATAAGAAAGTGTTCAACATAATTGATTATCAGGGAAATGTACATTAAAACGACAATAAAATATTATCTCACCCCAGTTAAAATAGCTTTTATCCAAAACACAGATAATAATAAATACAGACAAAAATAAATAAATAATAAATAAAATAATAAATAAATAAATAAATCTCACCCCAGTTAAAATAGCTTTTATCTGAAACACAGACAATAATAAATACTGGCAATGGTGTGCAGAATAGGGGATCCTCATATACTGTTGGCAGGAATGTAAATTAGCACAACCACTATGAAGACCAGTATGGAGGTTCCTCAAATTCTAAAAATATAAATACCATGTGATCCAGCAATCCCACTTTTAGGTATATACTCAAAAGAAAGGAAATCAGTACATCAAAGAGATATCTGCACTCCCATGTTTACTGCAGCTCTATTGAAAATAGAATCTGAAAGCAACGTTAGTGTCCATCTACGGATGAACAGATTAAACATAATATGATATGTATACACAATGAAGTACAATTTGACCATAAAAAAATGAGATCCTGTCAATGGCAACAAGATTGATGAAACTGGAGGTCATTTTGTTGAGTGAATTAAGCCAGACACTGAAAAAAAAACCCCATGTTCTCACTTATCTGTGAGAGCTAAAAAATAAAAACAGTGTATTCATAGAGATAGAGATAGTAGAGGATGGTTACCAGAGGCCGGGAAGGGTAGTTGGGGGCTTGGGGAGAGCAATGAGATGGTAATAGGTACAAAAAAGAAAAGAAATAGAAAGTGTGAATAAAACTAGTATTTTTTATCTAACTATGTTACTCAGGCTGGTTGCAAACTCTTGGGCTTAAGCAGTCCTCCTGCCTCAGTCTCCCAAAGTGCTGGAATTACAGGCGTGAGCCACCATATTGGATCCCAATGTTTTATTTTACCATTTTCATAGTTTGAGGTCTTAGATTTAAGCATTTAACTCATTTTGGTTTGAATTTTTAATAAGATGGGAGATAGGTGTCAAGTTTCATTCTTCTGCATATGCATATTCAGATTTCCCAGCACCATTTATTGAAGATACTATCCTTTCCCAATGCATATTGTTGTAAACTTTTTTGAAAATGAGTTCACTGTAGATATATAAATTTATTTCCGGGTTCTTTATTTTGTTCTACATTTCTATTTCTCTGTTTCTATGCCAGCACCATGCCAGTTTGGTTACCTTAGCTCTGTATTATAATTTATAAGCCAGGTAATGTGATTCCTCCAGTTTTGTTGTTTTTGCTTTCGATAGCTTTGGGTCTTCTGGGTCTTTGGTGGTTCCATATAAATTTTAGGATTGTTTTTATTTCTCTGAATAATGTCATTGGTATATTGATAAGGATTGTATTAAATATATAGATTGCTTTGTGAACTATGTACATATTAACATTATTGATTATTCAATCCATGAACATGAGACATCTTTCCATTGTTTTGTGTCCTCTTCATTTTATGAATCAAAGTTTTATAATTCTAATTGTAAAGACCTTTCACTTTTTTGGTAATTTCTAAATGCTATATTTTATTTGTATCTATTTTAAATGGGATTACTTTCTTGATTTTTTTTCAAATTTTTCAGTGTTGGCATAGAGAAATGATACATTTTTGTATATTGCTGAATTTGTTTATAAGTTCTTAATGTTTCTTTGTTGAATCTTTAGGTTTTTTTTCAAATGCAAGATTACACAAACAGCAAACAAGAATAAATTGACCTCTTCTTTTCATTTTGGATACCCTTATTTTTTTTCTCTTGCTTGATTGCTCTCACTAGAACTTCCAGTATTCTGTCAAATAAGAGTGGTGAAAGTCTGCATCTTTGTGCTCCAGATCTTAGAATAAATAATCAGTTTTTTTTCATTCATTATGAAACTTAATGTGGGTCTGCCCTATATAACTTACATTATGAAGAGGTATGTTTTTTTCTATACCCAGTTTATGGAGGGTATTTATCATGAAGGGATGTTAAATTTGATGAAATGCCTTTTCAACATCAATTGAAATGATCATATAGATTTTGTTCCTTATTCTATTTCCATGATGCATCATATTGATTTGCATATGTTGAACCATCCTTGAATCCCTGGAATAAATTTCACTTGGTATGATAAATGATGTTTTAAAACTTTTTTATATTTAATTTTTGTTGGTATATGATAGGTATATATTTTGGGGTATATGACTTATTTTGATACAAGAATACAGTGAAAAACAATCACATCATAAATAATAGGGTATTCATCCCCTCAAGTATTTGTTTGTTTTGTTACAAACAATCTAATTATACTATTTTAGTTATTTTGAAACATACAATTATGTTATTTTTAACTATCAGCACCCTGTTGTGCTATAAAATAGTAGGTACTCTTCATTTTTTCTATTTCTTTATACCCATTAACCATCGGTACCTGTTCCTGTGCTAGTTTGCCGAGGATGATGATTTCCAGCTTCATCCATGTCCCTGCAAAGGACATTATCTCATTCCTTTTTATGGCTGCACAGTATTCCGTGGTGTATATGTACCACATTTTCTTTATATCTAGTCTATCACTGATGGATATTTGGGTTGGTTCCATGTCTTTGCTATTGTAAATAGTGCTGCAATAAACATATCTCTGCATTTGTCTTTATAGTAGAATGATTTATATTCCTTTGGATATATAACCAGTAATGGAAGTGCTGGCTCAAATGATATTTCTGGTTCTAGATCTTTGAGGAATCTCCATACTGTCTTCCACAATGGTTGAACTAATTTACATTCCTACCAACAGTATAAACGTGTTCCTATTTCTCCACAGCCTCGTCAGCAAAAGGTATTTTCTTAATACAGTTGAACACATGCACAGACATATTCTTAACAAAATAAGTTGTAAATAATCATGACTATTACAGTCCTCATTTCTGCAACTGGTCACATGATTGTAGCTGATATTGGTAACTACCTTTTTCTTCTACCCATTCTGTATTTCCTTTGCCTTCAGAAATCATCTCAGCTAATCTTTGTTTTTCACTTGGTAGAGTGACCCAAACATTCATCCCTAAAGGTTCTGGGCTATTTGCAGTCATGCCTGCATTGAGTTGTTGTAGTAGCTCATTGACCTTAATCACAGGGCAAGGTGATAACAAACGGATGCCCTAAGGGATCTCCTGTGTTACAAACATAATCTTCCTTACTTTAATTGTGTAGTGGTGCCTGATTTTATCTTGATAGCCTGGGTCAATTATCCTAGAAAACACTGTACCTTCCTTCTTAGCCTGTTGACTTGGAGCCAGAAAAAGCCCAAAGTGGCCAGGTGGCAGTCTTACTTTCAGTTTAATGGAATCATTGTTGTGTCTCCTCGTGGCAGCATGTCTCTCTCTAGAAATAACACTTTTAGGCCAGCAGAAGATAATGTCATGGAAACAAGCAGCAAAAATTTTCCTAATGGGTCACTAGGGGTGACAGTGAGTGGCACCACCTCCACTTTTACTCCTTGATTTCTGGAACCATGAATCCTTGCTATGGAAGGAACAGTGCCACATATTCTATGCCAATCCAGGGTATACATAACCTTCCGGAGTACTTTCTCCCAGCCCTGAAAAGCATTGTCACCTGATGGGCATTGAAATCGTTACTTCAAAAGGCCACTCCACCATTCTAACAAGCCAGCTTCTTTAGAATAATGGGAAACATATTGAGACTACTGAATGCCATGAGCACAAACCCACAGCTGTCTGTCACACCTCCTTAGCTGTGAAGTGAGTTTCTTGATCAGAGACAATGCTGTGTGGAATGCCTTGACAATGGATAAGGCAACCTATGAGCTATGGATGGTAGTCTTGGCAGAAGCATTGCATGCAGGATAGGCAAACCCATATCCAGAGTAAATGTCTATTTCAGTAAAGACAAACTGCTGCACTTTCCATGATGGAAGAGGTCCAATGTAATTAATGTAATCAATCTGCCACCAGGTAGCTGGCTAATCACCCCAAAGAATGGTGCAATATCGAGGGCTCAGTGTTGGCCTCTGCTGCTGTCAGATGGAGCACTCTGCAGTGGCCATAGATAGGTCAGCCTAGGCTCAGGGCGCCGCCCGTTGAAAGACCACATTGCTGAGCCCACGTGTAAACTTCATTTGTGCCACCATGGTCACTTTGTTCATGAGCCTATTGGACAATGACAGGTTTGGCTGAGGAAAGAGGCTGAGTGGTGTCTGCCAAATGGATCATCCTATCTACTTGATTATTAAAATTCTCCTCTGCTGAGGTCACACTTAGGTGAGGATTCACATGGGACACAAATATATTCACAGTTTTTGACCATTCAAGGAGGTCTATCCACATACCTCTTCCTCAAATTTCTTTTTTACCAGTTTTCCAATTATGGTCTTTTGAAGTCCCTGACCAACCAGCCAAACCATTGGCTACAGTCCATGAATGAGTATATAATTGCATGTCTGGCAATTTCTCCCTCTAAGAAAAGTGCAAAAAAGGTTCACTTCTTGAAGTTCTGCCCACTGTGAAGATTTTCCTTCACCACTGTCTTTCAGGGATGCCCTAGAAATGGGCTATAGTGCCGCAGCTGTCCAGTTTCAGGTGGTGTTGGCATATCATGCAGAACCATCTATAAACCAGAACCTAGTCTTCTCTTTCTCTGTCAACTTTTCATGGTGAACTATATGAGGCCATTAGTGCAGGACTGGAGAGAGAAGGCAGGGTGGCTGGAGTAGGGACCATGGGCATTTGGACCACTTTCTCATTAACTTACTTGTGCCTTCAGGACCTGCCCAAGCCTAATCATGTATATACCATGTCCATTTGATGATTAGATGCTGCTGTGCACACCCAACTTTATGGCTAGATGGGTCAGAAAGCACCCTGTTTATGATAGGCAGTTCAGGTTACATCATAAATTGGTGATCCATGGTCAAACGTTCAGTTTCTACCAAGGCCTAGTAAAAGGTCAAGAGATGTCTCTCCAAAAGAGAGTTGTTATCTGCAAAAGATGACAGGGCGTTGCTCCAAAATCCTAGAGGTCTCCACTGCAATTCACCTATGGGGGCCTGATAACGGCTCCAGACAACATCCCTATAAGCAACTGACACCTCAAGCACCATTGGATCTGCTGAGCCATATGGCCCAAGTGGCAGAACAGCTTGCACAGCAGCCTGGACCTGTTGCAGAGCCTTCTCTTCTGGGCCTCACTCAAATTTAGAAGTCTTTTGGATCACTCAATAAATGAGTTGAAGTAACACACCCAAATGAAGGATGTGTTGCCTCCAAAATCCAAATAGGCCCACTAGGCATTGTGCCTTTTTTGGTTGTAGAAGAGGCCAAATGGAAAAACTTCTTCACCTTAGAAGGAATATCTCGACCGGCCCCCCTCCATTGTACCCATGGCAATTTCAGCATGGTAGAATGTCCCTAAATTTTTATCAAATTCATTTTCCATCTTTTGGCATGCAAATATCTCAACAATAAGTCCAAAGTAGTTGCTACTCCTGGCTTCCTGGTTTCAGTCAGCATTATTTCATCAATGTAATAAACCAGTGTGATATCTTGTGGAAGGGAAAAGTGAGCAGGATTTCAGCAAACAAGACTATGACAAAGAGCCAGAAAGTTGATATAGCCCTGAAGTAGGACAGTGAAGGTATATTGCTGGTCTTGCCAGTTAAAGGCAAATTGCTTCTGGTGGGCCTCATTGACAGTGATGAAGAAAAAGTTATTTGCCAAATTAATAGTTGCATACCAGGTACCAGGAGATGTGTTAATTTGCTCAAACAATAAAACCACATCTGGTACAGAAGCTGTAATTGAAGTCACCACTTGACTAAGCTTATATAACCCACTGTCTTTCTTTAAGATCTATTATTCTTCTGCACAGGCCATATATGAGAGTTAAACAGGAATGTGGTGGGGATCACCACCCCTGCATCTTTCAGGTCCTTGATGGTGCAAGAATCCCTGCAATCTCTCCAGGGATGTAATACTGTTTTTGATTTACTACTTTTCTACATAGTGGCAGCTCTAATAGCTTACATTTGGCCTTTTCCACCATAATAGCCCTCACCCCACAGGTCAGGGAACAAATGTGGAGATTCTGTCAACTGCTAAGTATGTCTATTCCAATTATGCATTCTGGCACTGAGGAAATGACCACAGAGTAAAGTTTGGGGACCAGGCCGGGCGCGGTGGCTCAAGCCTGTAATCCCAGCACTTTGGGAGGCCGAGACGGGTGGATCACGAGGTCAGGAGATCGAGACCATCCTGGCTAACACGGTGAAACCCCGTCTCTACAAAAAATACAAAAAACTAGCCGGGCGAGGTGGCGGGCGCCTGTAGTCCCAGCTACTCCGGAGGCTGAGGCGGGAGAATGGCGTGAACCCGGGAGGCGGAGCTTGCAGTGAGCTGAGATCCGGCCACTGCACTCCAGCCTGGGTGACAGAGCAAGACTCCGTCTCAAAAAAAAAAAAAAAAAAAAAGTTTGGGGACCCACTGGACCCACTGTAAGTTGGGCCTGAGCCACAACTTCATTAATTAGTTGACCTCCACAAGCTTCTACTCTAACTGGAGGGCCACAATGACATTTTGGATCCTCTGAAATTGATGTCAGCTCAGAGCCAGTGTCCAGTGATCCCCAAAAGGTCTGATCATTTTTATTTTCTGAATGAACAGTTACTCTGGTGAAAGCCCAGGGGTCTTCCTGGGTAAAGATAAGAGAAAAATTAACAGTATAAATTTTCAGTAATGTAGTGGGGTCCTTTCTCAAGGCAACCCAGCCTTTCTTTTGTTCAAGAGGTTCTGGATCTGTAAATTGGCTCAAGTCTGAAAATTGAGGGGCTGTGAGTCTTTGTTTTTTATCATTCGAATTAGTCTTTTGTTCACTTGGCCTGGAAGTTTTCTGCTTATACCAATCAAGTAAGAATATAGTAGTCTTCCTATCAGTTTCACTTCTAGGAACACCATGATTAATTAGCCAATGTTAGAGCTCTACAAGAATCAGAGTATTCTGATTGCTGTTTTGTCTCTGCTGTCTATTACTGCAACTATGCCCACCTTGCCTTTGATGGTTGAGTGCTGCCACTTGACCCTTGCCACCTCAGGGTCCAATTATTCCCATCGCATTTAAGTTTTCCTATTGAGTGACTGTGGTTCTCACTGTAAGATCTGGCATAAAGAGAAGAGATATCACACAGCTCTTCAAGGATGCCATTGCTCTTCTGACAAATCTATTTCACAAGGTATTGATGAAGAAAATGTCTTCTGTACTCTCTCAGTTGGAATTAGTAGGGCTAAATTTATAAATCCACTCTGGCATTCCAATCTCCCTAAGCTTTTGGATTCCTTTTTCTACATTAAACCAAGGGAGATCAGGCATTTCCAGCTTACTCGCAGTGGGCCATCTTTTGACCCATGTTTCAGGTATCAAAGTGAATAAACTATTAGAACATTTTTTAAAATTCCCCTAGCTGCAACATTAAACGCAGAATCTCTGCTTGATGAGCCCATATCAATAAATTCAGCCTGATCCAACTTTGTTTCTTCCACAATTATCCCACTCTTAATATTCATTCTCATATCTGTTCTCCAGATTTCTGCTTATATAAATTAGAAAAATCAAGTAGTTCTTTTGTAGTATAGTGAACATCCTAATGGCTCAAACTCTGAGCATCATCTCTATGGGCCTGCCAGGACTTCAGTCTAGTTACAGGTGTAGAAGTAAAGAGAGGTGTTGAGGTGGGTCCTGAAGAGAATTTGCATTGTCTTGCCTGGCAACTGCCTCAGGAAAGGCCATTGCTATTTCCTCAGGCAATGCATGGTTAATCTCCTCACGCAAATGTGGAAAGGCTCGTAGCAGCCTGTGTGGAAGAGGGAATGCACACACCACTGGGTGTGAAGAGCCCATTTCCACTGGCAAAAACGGCTCAGGAGAATTTAGGAAGTTGGCATCCCCAGCTTCATTGGGGTGCTTCCACATGTCCCCATCCCAAGTTACAGGGCCTCATTCTTTCCCAGTTAAGGCCCTCAATTTAACTGTAGACACCTGACAAGGCTAAGCCTGCATGTTTCCTTGTAGATTAGCCACTGACATAATAAAAGATTCTGTCTGATTTTCAAAAATTTCAGCCCTGTGTCTAAGAAAGATGCTCTCATGAAGGGCAATCTTAGAAGAGTTGAGGCTAAGTATGTGGTGCTGGAGCCTGAAGATAGAATTCCTGAATTATCATTTTCTTTCAACACTTTGTCCAATGAACTCAGAGACAACTAAGCAACTTTACTATATTCTTGGTTCTCTACAAATATTGAAAGGTATCATGTATAGATTCGCTAACCTCCTTGCCTCTAAGGAGCAGTGAATCAGGAGTATCAAACGCATTTATTTTGCACAACCCTAAACAACTCACACCAAGGACTATCAATGTTCTCTATACTATTAAAAGTAGAGTCCTTAGCACTTTTAGGTCTAATCAGATTAAAGAGCCAAATCCAGAAACCCCAGAACCAACCAAAGAAATCCATCACTAAAATTCTGTTTGTCCAGAACTACTCCTGGCAGTAAAATCTGTATTAGTCAGGGTTCTCCAAGGGAAAAGAACTAACAGGATGTATGTATATATGACGGGGAGTTTATAATGTAAAATTGGCTCACATGATTACAAGACAAAGTCTCACAATAGTTGCTCTGTTAGCTGGGGAAAAGAAAAGCTGGTAGTGGCTCAGTACAAGTCTGAAACCCTCAGAACTAGGCAAGCTGACAGTGCAGTCCTCATTCTGTGGCTGAAGGCCCACGAGCCCCCAGCAGGCCACTGGTACAAGTTCAAGTGTCCAAAGGCCAAAGAACCTGAAGTCCTATGTCAAAAGGCAGGAGGAACGGGAGGAGGCATGCAGCACTGTGAAAAGAAAGAAGCCAAAAGATTTAGCAGGCAAGGTTATCTCACCTTTTTCCACCTGCTTTTTTCTAGCTACAATGGCAGCCAACTGGATAGTGCTCACCCACATTGAGTGTGGATCTTCCTCTCTCAGTCCACTGACCCAAATGTCTGCTTCCTCTGGCAGCACCTTCACAGACACCCACAGACATAATACTTTATCAGTCATCTAGGCATTCTTCAATCTCATCAAGTTGGCACCTAATATTAACCATCACAGAATGTCTCCTTTTGTATTTTTGGTTTAATTTATTCAGGTATGCTCTGTATTTCTCTTAGTCTGGCTAAATGTTTATCAACTTTAACTTAAAAATAAATAAATAAATAAATACCGAACTTTTTATTTTATTAATCTCGTGTTTTTTTTTTTTCTCCATTTCAATCTTTACTTCTGCTCTGATCTCTATTATTACTTTTCTTATACTAATGTTTAGTTTGGCTTGGTTTACCTTTGCTTTTCAAGTTATTTCAGATGCATTGTTAGATTATTTATTTGAACTTTATCTTATTTTTTAATGTAGGGATTTATAGCTATAAGCCTCCCTCTTATTACTGCTTTTGCTGTATTCTTCAGGTTTTATTATGTCACATTTCCGTTATCAATTGTTTCAATTTTTTTTATTTTTTAAAATTTTTCACAGACTCTTTGATCAGGAGCATATTGGTTAATTTCCACGTGTTTGCATTGTTTTCAAAATGTCTTTTGCTTTTAATTTCTAGTTCTGTTCCATCATTCTTCAGATTAAATATGCTTAATATCATTTTAATTTTTTGAATGTTTTAAGATTTGTTTTGTAACATAATGTGGTTTATCCTAGGGATTAATCCATGTGCTGAGAAAAAGAATGTGCGTTCTGCAGCTGTTGGATGAAATGTTATGTAAATAGCTATGATGTTCATTTGTTCTATAATGAAGCTTAAGTGTAAAGGTTTTTTTTTTTTTAATTATTAATTTTGTATCTGGAAGATCTCTCTAAGCTAAAAGTGGGGTGTTGAACTTACCATCTATTATTGTATTGGGGTCTTTCTCTCTCTTTAGCTCTAAACATATTTGCTCCATATATCTTTATGTTGCAGTGTTTGACTCATTTATATTTATAATTCTTATATCCTCTTGCTGAATTGAGCTTTTTTATTATGGTGTAATGACCTATTTTTTCTCTTCTTATGGTTTTTGTCTTGAAATACATTTTGTCTGATATAAGTATACTGATTCCTTCTTTTTTTATTCTATTGGTATTGAAAATCTTTTTTATTCCTTTATTTTCAATTTATGTGTATCTTTACAGATGAAGTGTGGTTTTTTTGTAGGCAAAAGTTCATTTGGTCTTTATTTTAAAAACTCTATGCCAGGCGCGGTGGCTCAAGCCTGTAATCCCAGCATTTTGGGAGGCCGAGACGGGTGGATCACGAGGTCAGGAGATCGAGACCATCCCGGCTAACACGGTGAAACCCTGTCTCTACTAAAAAATACAAAAAAACTAACCAGGCGAGGTGGCAGGCGCCTGTAGTCCCAGCTACTTGGGAGGCTGAGGTAGGAGAATGGCGTGAACCCTGGAGGCGGAGATTGCAGTGAGCTGAGATCCGGCCACTGCACTCCAGCCTGGGTGAAAGAGCGAGACTCCGTCTCAAAAAAAAAAAAAAAAAAAAAAACCTAATCAGTGACTCTATGTCTTTTTATTGTAGAAGTTAGCCTATTTACATTCAATATAACTGTTGACGAGTTAAGACTTACTTCTGCTATTTTGTTATCTGTTTTCTGGTTGCTTTATGGTCTTCCCTCTTTTCTTTCTTCCTGTCTTCCTTTTAGGGAAAATGATTTTCTCTAATGATATGATTCAATTTATTTTTCTATTTTTTCTGTGTCTGTTTTTTTATCTCTGCTTTTGAGGTTATCATGCAGCTCACAAATACTATTTTATAACCCATTATCTTAAGCTCATAACAGTTTAATACTGTTTTCATAAACAAACAGTTGAAGAAGAAAAATAAAGTCCAATAAAAACTTTGCACCTTAACTTTATGCCTTGCCTCTTAATTTTTTGTTGTTTCTATATAAATCTTATTTTACTATGTCTTGACAAGTTATTGTGGTTATTATTTTGATTGGTTCATCAATTATTCTTTTTACTTAAATAAGAGTAGTTTACATACCAGAGTTACAGGTCCAACAGTAGCACCTAGGAACCAGGTACTAGAGTCAAAAAACATAGATGTCTACCTGATGTTTTATTGTACCACAGCTGAGCTGGAACTAGAACCACAAGACATAGTTTTTCTAACTCTTGCTTTCTCTTTCCAAAGAAAAAGGAGCCTCACCTTGTGGACACCACCACCATAGACCCTTGGGGACTACTACTACAAGCTTACTGCTTGTAGTAGATTAACTTTCTTAATTACCAACAGCTCTTCAATGAGCTTTTGGTGAATGCTGCCTGACCTGAGACTTACCCTTCAGTATGGTGGGATCCTCCATGGTCCATGGCAGATCCAGAAATACCAGCCAAGAGACAAGGCTTGAAATCAAGGACCCTAACAGCTAACTTGGTTTTCTACCTCTTGTGGCAGAGGTGGTACCTATGGTGCAAGACAAAGTCTCCTTCACTTTTCCCTCTTCTTTTTTTTTTTTTTTTTTTTTTTTTTTGAGATGGAGTCTCGCTCTGTCGCCCAGGCTGGAGTGCAGTGGCCGGATCTCAGCTCACTGCAAGCTCCGCCTCCCGGTTTACGCCATTCTCCTGCCTCAGCCTCCCGAGTAGCTGGGACCACAGGCGCCCACCACCTCACCCGCTAGTTTTTTGTATTTTTTTTTTTTTAGTAGGGACGGGGTTTCACCGTGTTAGCCAGGATGGTCTCGATCTCCTGACCTCGTGATCTGCCCGTCTCGGCCTCCCAAAGTGCTGGGATTACAGGCTTGAGCCACCGCGCCCGGCCCCCTCTTATTTTTTTAAGCAGAGTCTCTTTCTATAGCCATTATTGATGGAAATGTGTTGAGCCTCACCTAAAATCAGCAATTCTCTGAGTTTCACCCAAGGCTGATGACATACCTGAGTACTGCACTTTGATCTCAGACTATTATATGTACATAGATTTTTTAATTTAAGAGAAATTTTATGGGTAAATTAATTTGAGGGAAAGTATATTTCAAAGGTGTGCCTTGGACTCCGTTTAGTACATAGAGTTTCGGAAAGGTAATAAGACCTCAGATGGTTTTGTGGAGACACAGGAAGAATTAGTCCTTGCACATCAGAGACTCCTATGCTTCAATGAAGTAATGAAACACCTGAGTACTGCTGCCGATTATACAGAACCCAAGGGCTCTTCAGTTAGCAGGTGATAAATTCTGCCAGGACTGTGCCATTCCCTCCAAGGCAGCAGGTTCTCTTCTAGCCCAGGGTGTGTCTAGAAATGTTGTTTGGGAGGCAGGGCCTTGAATGAGAGTCTCACAACTCTGACCAGTATCCTATCCTGTTGTGGCTAAGCTGGTATCCAAGATACAAAACAAATTACTCCCCACTGTTTCCTCTCATCCCCTTAAGCAAAAGAAAGGAGTGTCTTTTGATGCCAGGAGCTGTGCAGTCTGGAGTTAGAGAAGGACTGGTGTCAGCACTCCCCTTACCACTCCAGCCAGTGTCTCAGTAGGTCATGTACCCTTACAGTCCACTGGCTCTAAGCCCAGTTCAGCCCTAGAACTCTCCTAGGACTTGCAGTCTTTGTGGCACAGACTGCTTTTTAAGTGTATTTAGAGCCAGATAGCACTTTAGCATTAGGTGGCAAGGCTTCCTGGAGCTCAAGTTCTGACAACTGGGATCAGCAATTCTCCTCTGGCTAGGGCTGGTTTAACTACTCCCTCTATGGGTTGGCATCAGCTGAGTTTGGTCTGATTTTGCTTTCTGTTGTAACAGGGCATCACTGAGATTTATACAATGTCTCACATTGCTTTACTCTCCCTCTCCCAAGTGCAAAGATTCTTTCTCTTTTCCTGCTGCATGGCCACTGTCGGGGATGGAGCAAGGGTTGTGTCAGCAATTTAACACTGCCATTTTTACCTTCTAAGTAGCTCTTTCTTTCTTTTTTTTTTTTTTTTTTTTTTGAGGCGGAGTCTCGCTCTGTCTCCCGGACTGGAGTGCAGTGGCCGGATCTCAGCTCACTGCAAGCTCCGCCTCCCGGGTTTACGCCATTCTCCTGCCTCAGCCTCCCGAGTAGCTGGGACTACAGGCGCCCGCCACCTCGCCCAGCTAGTTTTTGTATTTTTAGTAGAGACGGGGTTTCACCGTGTTAGCCAGGATGGTCTCGATCTCCTGACCTCGTGATCCACCCGTCTCGGCCTCCCAAAGTGCTGGGATTACAGGCTTGAGCCACCGCGCCCGGCCCTAAGTAGCTCTTTCAAGTGATATGAAGTTAAAACCAGGTACTGTAATTACACATTTGATTTTTGGTTCTAATTAAGATATTTTGTTTGTTTGTTTGTTTGTCTTTTCTGTGTAGATAGTTGTTAAACAGGGTCTTTGCAGGGAAGGTAATTGGTGGGTCTTCTATTCTGTCGTCTTGACCCACCCTTCAGATTTCTTCTTCTTTTTTTTTTTAACTTCAACTGTTTCTATTTATTACTTTAGTTAATCTACTTCATCTGTTCAACTTGGGCTTGAAGCACAGGCTACTGCTTTTGCCTAATATTTTATTTCCTATAGCTGGGTTTTTGTCTGACCTGATTTATTTATCTGACATTTGTGTATAATGAAACCATACTTATTAATTTTATTTTCCATAAAACTTCTCTCTACTAACTTATGGTCACAGAACATTTGTTCTAAACAAACTTGAAATAAGAATTCATCATTGGATTTCTCTCTTAGTCATTTACCTAGTAAGGTAAGGCCTAGAAATCAAGAACAAACTATTAATGTGTGTGCACATGCACATGTGCTTATAAATAGATATGTAGGTAGTCAGGTAAATTATGCATTAATATGCTATTTTTATTAATTGAATGATAATTTTATGTCATGTTACTCCGGATAGATCAGGTAATGCTACAATAACAAGCAAATAACAAAACTTTAGTGACTTAACAGTACAAATATTTATGTTTCATTCATACAAAGCTCAATGAGTCTTCAGAGCAGTTGCCCTTCATATATGACTTAGTTACTCCTGTGGTTTCAATGTTTGTGTTTCTCCAATATTCATGTATAAACTCAGTTCTTAATGCAATAGATTTAAGAGGTGAGGTCTTTAGAATGTAATTAAGAAATGAGAGATCTAGTCTCATTAATTGAATTGGTGCCCATATAGAAGGGTTTTAGGAATCCTGATTGGCTATTTTTCCCCTTCTTCCATGTGAAGGAACCACGTTTGTCCCCTTTTCCAAGGCACCACCTTGGAAGCAGAGACCAAGCCCTTCCCAGACACTGAGTTTGTTGACACTTTGATCTCAGACTATTATATGTACATGGATTTTTTAATTTAAGAGAAATTTTATGGGTAAATTAAATTGAGGGAAAATCAATCTCAAAGGTGTGCCTTGGACTCTGTTTAGTACATAGAGTTTCAAAAAGGTAATAAGACCTCAGATAGTTTTGTGGAGACACAGGAAGAGTTAGTCCTTGCATATCAGAGACTCCTATGCTTCAATGCAGTAATGAAAAGCATAATTATTAAGTCCCTATGATGACATTAAAGTAGAAAAAGAAACGGATCTGAGAAAATCTAGCAGAAAAGAAAGAATAACATCAATGTAGTGATCTATGTAGATTAAAACAAAAGATTACCTGAAATAATAAATGCACTGATGAACACTGGATATAAAAATATTTTTTAAGAAACCTGTAATCCCATTATAATGACTTGAAATTACATCTACCCCTGGAGTTTAGCCTGACTGTGGTGAAGTGGAAAACCTCAAACTGTTCTCAACATAATAAGGACTTTAAATTAAAAGAAAAATAATTAAAGTTGTATTTAGAGCTTGGCTAACTTGTTGATTGAGGTTAAAAATAGCTATGTTAGCACACATACAGACAAATAATCATGTACACACACACATATCAGAAAAGAAGGACATTTCTGACTTTCATGGCTTCATAGGCATTATTGTTTCTAAACTATTTCAACCATTTTCTACAATATATTAACATAATGTCTACTATTCCCTCTTTTATGATTCTGATCTTCCACCTCCAGAGAGGAAGTACATTGGTGAGCATCACCAACTTGATTTGTATAAAAAGGTAGAATATGTGTTGACAGACACTAAAATGATAGCTAAATTTAAAATATACAGTGACTTTGGTTAAAATCCCCTCTAATGATTAGTTAGATAATGATATTAGATAATGATTAGTTATCTAATGATTAGAGTAAGATAATCTCTTCCCACTAATAGCAAGACAGGATGGATATAAATGTAGGTAAATGACTTGATGCATTCTCCAACTTTCTAGATTACTATTTTTTTTTTTTTTTTAGAGGGAGTCTCTCTCTGTCACCCAGGCTGGAGTGCAGTGGCGCGATCTTGGCTCACTGAGAGCTCCATCTCCCGGGTTAACGCCATTCTCCTGCCTCAACCTCCCGAGTAGCTGGGACTACAAACGCCCACCACCACGCCTGGCTAATTACTATTTGTATTTATACCTTAGTCTAGTTTATCCAAATCTTGCTTTGAAGCCTTTAGTGGGTTGAATAGACAAAAACATATGTCTACATATTAACTGCCTATACTAGTCAGAGTTATTTATAGAAACAGAACCAAAAGTCCAATAGACTACAATATATAAATATTTGATACATTTATGAATATCTGGCATATATAGAAATGCATTATAAGATACATATTTATATGTATATATGTATACCACTCAATATACTAGGTTTGCAATGTTTTTGAGTTCTTCATTATTTACTCAGTCATGCCTTACCTGTCAAAATCATTCTGCTATTTAATGACAGATATCTATAAATCCTAATTTGTGAGTACAAGGATGGTTCTGTTTGGTAACAGTAAAATGAAACTGCGTTAATAACTCAAAGAAAGAAACCAATGTAAGCATTTTCTTAAATGATAAAAAAAAAATAGCATTTGATGAATAGTAAGACACATTTCTCCAAACACAGAGTAATCAAAGAATAGAAAAGCACTTAAAATACGTGCTCTAGAAACAGATTGATCTTCTTTCTTGAATTTTGGCTCTATTGCTTAAAGTTATGCAGCAATGAACATACTAGGAAACATCTCTTGCCTCAATTTATTCTAGAGTAAAATGAGGAAAAAGATAATTATATCATATGATACTATGAAAAATTCATACAATAAAATAATTGTTGTAAAAATGTTTAGAACTACAGAACTATAGAACTATAAACTAATAGTCAAAAAATATTATTAGTGAAAACATAGTGACAAAAATTTTTATTAAAATCAGAAACACAGTAGAAATTGCCACTATCAACCATATTATGAAATACATTTCTGGAAATTTTAGTCAATGTTTTGAGACAGAAAACTGAAACTAATAGTATAACAAAGAATTAAAATGTGATTCATATACATTAAATAGTATATACCACTTTGCTTAGGATTGCTTGGGTATTCAGGCTATTTTTGGTTCCACATGAATATTAAAACATTTACTTCTAATTCTATGAAGATTTTTATTGGTAGTTTGATAGTAATAGCATTGAATCTGTAAATTGCTTTGGGCAGTATGGCAATTTTAATGATATTAATTATTCCTATCCATGAGCAAGGAATGATTTTCCATTTTTTTGTGTCATCTCTGACTTTTTTAAAGCAATGTATTGTAATTCTCATTATAGAGATTTTTCACCTCCCTGGTTGGCTGCATTCCTAGGCATTTTATTTTTTGTGGCAATTTTGAATGAAATTGTGTTCCTGATTTGGCTCTCAGTTTAGACGTTGTTGGTGTGTAGAAATTCCACAGATTTTTGTACATTGATTTTGTATTGTGAAAGTTTTTGTAGTTGTTTATTAGATCAAGGAGCTTATGGCAGAACCTATGGGGTTTTCTAGATTCAGTATTATATTATCTGCCAACAGGATAGTTTGGCTGCAACTCCTTATTTTATTTCTTTCTCTTCCCCAATTGCTCTGCCCAGGAGTTCCAATACTATGTCAAACAGGAATGATGAGAAAAGACATCTTTGTCTTGTGCTGAGGGGTTCCATCTTTTGTCCATTTAGTAGCATGTTTGAAATGGATTTTTCATAGATGGCTCTTAATATTTTGAAGTATGTCTCGTCAGTATCTGGTTTACTGAGGATTTTTAACATGAAGGATGTTACATTTTATTGAAAGTCTTTTGTGGATTTATTGAGTTGATCAAGTGGGTTTTGTGTTTAGTTCTGTGATTGTGGTGACTCTTATTTATTGTTTTGCATATGTTGAACCAAGCTTGCATCTCAAGAATGAAGTCTACTTGATTATGATGGATTAGTTTCTTGATAGGCTGCTGAATTTGGTTTGCTAATATTGTGTTGAGGATTTTTGCATCTACAGTTATCAGATATATTAGCCCGATATTGTCCTTTTTTGTTGTGTCTTTGCCAGGTTTTAGTATTGGGATGATGCTGGCCTCATAGAATGAGTTGAAGAGGAGTCCCTCCTCCTCAATTTTTTTTTTGAATCGTTTCTGTAGAAATGCTACAAGTTCTTTATACATCTTGTAGAATTCAGCTGTGAATCCTTCTGGTTCTGGCTTTTTCTGATTGGCAGGCTTTTTTATTACTGATTTGATTTTGGAACTCTTTGTTGATCTGTTTAGAAATTTAGTTTCTTCCTAGATTAGTCTTTGGAAGTTGTATGTGTCTAGAAATTTATCAACATTTTCTAGATTTTCTGTTTGTGTGCACAGAGGTGTTGATAGTGCCGGGCGCAGTGGCTCATGCCTGTAATCCAAGCACTTTGGGAGGCCAAGATGGGCAAATCACCTGAGGTGAGGAGGTCAAGACCAGCCTGGCCAACATGGTGAAACCCCATCTCTACAAAAATAAAAATTAGCTGAATGTGGTGGCAGATGCCTGTAATCCCAGCTACTCAGGAGTCTGAGGCAGGAGAATCGCTTGAACCTTGGAGACAGAGGTTGCAGTGAGCCAAGATTGTGCCACTGCACTCCAGCCTGGGTGACAGAGCAAGATTCCATCTCAAAAATAAATAAAATAAAATAAAATAAAACAAAAAAATTTAAAAAGGTGTTATTTGGATGTTCTCTCTTTTTTTATTAGTATAGCTAGTGATTTATCTATCATTCGTTTTTTGTATAGTTTTCCAAATCTCAGTTTCATTCAGTTTAACTCTAATTTTGGTTATTTCTTTTCTTCTGCTAACTTTGAGGTTGATTTGCTTTTGTTTATTTAGTTCCTCTGGCTATGATGTTATCTTGATAAGTTGAGATCTTCTTAACCTATTGATGTGGGCATTTAGTGCTATAAACTTTCCTTTTAACATTACCTTAACTGTATTCCAGACATTCTGGTATAATATTTTGCATCCTAGTTCTCTCGAGTTTCAAATAATTTTTTCTTTTTGACTTAATTTCACTAATTACCCAGTAGTTATTCAGGAACAGTTTGGTTAATTTCCATATAATTGTATGGTTTTGATAGATTTCTTAGTATTGATTGATATTTTTGTTGCATTAGAGTCCAAGAGTGTAGCTAGTATTTCAGGGTTTTTTTTTTCAATTTTCTGAGGATTGTTTTATGTCTGACTGTGTGGTTGATTTCAGAGTATGTGCTATATGGCAATGAGAATGAGAATATATATTCTGTTGTGGGTTTTGGTGGAGAGTTCTGTAGATGTCTATTAGGTCCATTTGGTCAAGTGTTGAGTTCAGGTTTTGAAAATCTTTGTTAATTTTTGGCCTTGATCATTTGTCTAGTACTATCAGTTGGGATACTGAAATCTCCCAGTATCACTGTGTGGAAATCTAAGTCTCTTCATGGGTCTCTAAGAACATGCTTTATGAATCTGGGTGCTCTTGTGTTGGGTGTGTTTATATTTAGAATGGTTAGGTCTTCTTGTTGAATTGAGCCCTTCTTTGTCTTTTGAAATCTTTGTTGGTGTGAATTCTACTTTCTCTGAAATTAGAATAGCAACCCCTTTGTTTTTGTTTTCCATTTGCTTGGTAGATTTTTCTGTATTCATTTATTTTGAGCCTATGAGTGTCACTGTATGTGAGATGCATCTATTGAAGACAGCATACAATTGGATTTTGCTTCTTTATCTGCCTTGTCACCCTGTGCCTTTTAATTGGCCATTTACATTCAAGCTTAATATTGTTATGTGTGAATTTGATCCTGTCATTGTGTTCTTAGCTATTTATTATGCATACTTGTTTGTCTCATTGCTTGATGGCCCCTGGTCTGTGTACATAAGTGAGTTTTTGTAGTTACTGGTAACAGTTTTCTTTCTATATTTAGCACTCCTTTCAGAATCTCCTTTAAGACAGGTTTATTAGTAATACATTTCTTTAACATTTGCTTGCCTGAAAAAAAATCGTATTTCTCCTAAACTTATGAAGTTTAGTTTGACTGGATATGATTCTTGGTCTAAAATGTTTTTTTTTAAAGAATGCTAAACATGCCTCCAATCTCTTCTGGCTTGTCATACTCTCCTGAATGGTCCACTGTTTGCCTGATGGGATTCCCTTTGTAAGTAGCCTGCCCATTCCCTCTAGCTATCTTCAGCATATTTTTGTTCTTTTCAACCTTGGAGAATCTGATGATTGTGTGCTATAAGGATGGTTGTGTAGTATCTCACTGGGATTCTTTGTATTTCCTGCATTTGAATGTTGGTCTCTGTAGTGGGGTTTATACATTTTCATGAATGATAACCTGCAATATGTTTCCTATTTACTTGCTTTCTCTCCCATCTCTTTCAGGGATACCAGTGAGTGGTGCATTTCATCTCTTCACATAATCTCATATTTCTCAGAGGTTTTCTTCATTCTTCTACGTTTTTCTTTATTTTTGTCTGACGTGGTTGTTTCAGATAGCCAGCCTTCAAGCTGTGATATTCTTTCCTCAGCCTGGTCTATTCTGCCATTAGTAACTGTGATTGACTTATGAAGTTTTTTAAGTGTGTTTTTCAGGTCCATCAGATCAGTTTGGTTCTTTTCTACAATGGCCATTTCATGCATCACCTCCTGTATCTTTGCTTTTGTTGTTGTTATCCTTAGCTTCATTGGACAAGATTTGGACATTCTCTTGAATCTTGATGATCTCTTTTCCTATCCATATTCTGAATTATATTTCTTCATTTTAGACAGCTTAAAAACTCTTGCTGGGATAGTGAGACCCTTTGGAGTAAAGAAAACACTTGCTTTTTTGAATTTCCAGAATTCTTGTGCTGATTCTTTCTCATGTGTCGGAGCTATTGTTCCTCTAACTGTAGTGTACTTTGAGAAGTCAGTGAATTTCCTTTCTGGATGTTTCTAGGGAGTTGAGGCTTTGTGCAATTTCTTTATTTGAAGCTAAAGACCTGTCCTTGGCTTCACAGGGAAATATATTAGCAAAGCATTTTTGGTATTGAAGTTTTGGTCTGTGATTCAGTATGTGGTGCTTACGTAAAATGGCCAGCTTTTGCTCAGCTACATGGCTTCTGTGTATTTTCTCGTGGTGGCAACCATGCTCCCTCTCAGTGCTTTGAAAATAGGGGCATCTCTCCCACTTGAGGGCTGGATGCAGATCTCAGCTTAGGACTTCTGGGCTGTACACCATAGCTCTGAAGCAAACTCTGGCTTTATGTTTCCTCCCCAGCTGGAAGGCAACAGGGGAAGGGAACTTAGCTGTGGTTGTGGCAGAGGGCCTTTCCTTTATCTCTTAATGTTCCATCACAAAGAGATGTGGAGCTACTCTCTATCAGTGTGATTGGTCCAGAATGGGACATCTGTGCTGTGGTCCCAAGCTGAGGGGGCCCTGCCTGGTGATGAGCAGGGGAATGTGTGTGGGTTATGGGGGAGATAGACTGGCCTCCACTCCTTAGGACAACTTGTACTTGTTGGATATGTGGTTAATGCACTCAAGATCTTTGTTCCTTCCCCAGTCTGAGGGCAGCAAGGGCAGTACCACTGCAGTGGCTGTGCCAGAAGTGCTTTAAGTGGCGTATGGGAGCCCTACCTCAGATAAACGTGGAGCCACTGCTAATGGGAAGATTCAGCCAGGGAGTGAGTGGTGTGCTGCTGGCCCAAGCTGGAGGCTCTGCTTGGTAAAGTGTATAGGCTTGAGGGTTCACAGGGATAGGAGACTAGGATTCCCTTCCTGTGGTGACTGTGATGTGCTGAATGCTGGAGTAAACCCCTCAGGCTCTTTGTTCTTTCCCCAGACGGAGGGCAGCAGGAGCAAAACCATTGCTCTAACAGGGCAGAGGAGCTGTCAATTGCCTCTGGGAGTTGATCCCCAGGGAAACACACAACTACTACCAGTGGGTTGCTCAGCTGTGGGTGAGAAGCAGTTCTGTGAACCAGAGCCAGGGGGCTGACCTGGGGAAGAGAGAGGAGTGGAAGCTCACCAGAAAGAGACAGTGGAAACCTCTGCATATAATGGCTATGGAGTGCTGTAGGTGCTAGTCTGGCAGCTAGGTTCTTTGTTTCTTTCTCCACCTCAGGGCAGTTATGGTGGTACCACTGCAGCTGTGATGGTGGAGGGATTGTGGGTTGTCTCTGGAATTTTTCTCCTCAGAGAAATGCAGAGATGGGGACAAATGAAGAATTCAGGGGCAGGGTAGTTGTTCTGCAGTCCCAGGTCAGGAGGCCTCACCAAGTAAAGAGAAGTGGGAATGGGACACATGCGGAAAACTGTCCAGCCACTTTTCTGTGGAGCAGCGATGCTGTGTTGGGGCTCCCTGTCATTCCCTAATCACCATGGACTCTCTAGAGCCTGAAGGCAATAGGGATAGGGGCTGTGGAGCAGCAAGTATGGAGGCTTGCCTCTCCCTCTGGGAGCTCCATTGCAAGGAAGTGCAGAGCTACTACCAGCCCAAGGGCCCTGGTGAGGGGCGCCTATAGTCCCAGGATAGGGTACCCACCCAGTGAAAACTGGGATTCGGTACCCACATAAGGAACAGTCTAACCACTTTTCCATGGATGGCTGCAGTGTGCTGAGGATTCATGCAACTCTCTAACCACCATGTACTCTCCAGAGCTTGAAGACTATAACGGGGGAGGTTGTGAGACAGCAACAAAATCCACCAGCCTCCCCTCCTGGGAACTCTGTCCCAGGAATGATCAAAACTGCAACTGTCTGGAGAGCTTAAATGGGGGGTTGCTGGAGTCTCAGGTCAAGGTGTCCTACCCAGTGAGGAAAAGCAGGATGAGAAACCTTCAGAAACGAAACAAAACAAAAAGTTTGGCCATTTTCTTGTGGGATGGCTGCACTGTGCTGGAGACCCACACCAATTCCTAATCATCATGTAAAATCAAGACCCTGAAGACTGCAGCCATGGAGGCAGCAAGACAGCAAAAACTGGTGGTCAGCCTCTCCCTCTGGGAGCTCTGTCCCAGGGAAGTGCAGAACTCATATCATTCTGAGAGCTCTGGCAGGGGTGGCTGGATTCCCACGTTGAGGGGAGGGTCCTGCCCTGTGAGAAGAAGCGGGATCCAGACTCATATAAAAAACAGTCTGGTCACTTTTGTGCAGGATGGCTGCACTGTGCTGGGAATTCCTGCCACTCTCTAGTCGCTGCATACTCTCAAGAGACTGAAGGCTGCAGCAGTGGGAGCTGAGAGATAGCAAAATGGCTGTCAGCTTCTCCCTCTGGGAGCTGCCTCAGGGAGATACAAAGCTGCTGGCTGGATTCCCAGGTTGGGTGTTCTGTCCACTGAGAAAAAGCAGAATTGAGGACTTGTGGGAAAAAAAGAAAAGAAAAAAAAAAATTGTCTGGCTGCTTTTCCATGGGATGGCTGGGCTGTGCTGGAGATTTGTGCCACTTCCTAATTACTATATACAATCTAGAGCTTGAAAGCTGTAGCAGTGGGGGCTGTGACATGCCAAAAATGGCGGCGAGCCTCTCCCATTAGGAGCACTATCCCAGGGAAGTGCCGATCTGCTACCAGCTGGTGAGTCCAGATTTGGGGTGGCTGGAGGTCCAGGCCAGTAGGCTTTATTCTGCTAGATGCAGTGGAGGCAAGGTCTGCTTTCTGTCACTGCTCAGTCAGCTTGATTCAGCCCCTTTCCTGGGGGCATGCAAGAGAGCCTGGCCTCCCTCACTGCTGCAGCAGCAGCCATAAATGACAGGATGTCTGGGAGTTTAAGGCTCCCAGGACTCAAAGCATGCATGAATGGTGACTGCCTAGCCTCCATATAGCTCTCCGTGTTACTCTGGAAGTTCCAGTGAAAGGGGCACGTGGGGAGATCACCTGAGCCCAGGGTTGCAAAAGTCTATGGCAGAAGTGTGGGTACCCAGGAACTCTCACTCACTCACTTTTCCCCAGGGTGGAGAAGCCTCCCCTGGCACTCTGGTACTTCTGGGTGGGCAGTCATCCTGCCTTGATCCTCTCTGTTCTCTATGGGTCAAGTTGTTTACCTGATAAATACTGATTCGTTCACCGGGATGTTCCAGTTTAAGATCAAGTAATTACTCACCACTATTTCTTCTTTTCCTGACAGCAGCATACAATAGCAACTTCTAGTCAGCCCTCTTGGCCTCTTCCACAGTTGTAACCAATAATTTTGTTTTGTTTGTTTTTGTTTTCATTCTATTTTTAATACTAATAAAAAAATACCTAGGAATAAACATTACATAAGATGTTCAGGGCCTATTTGAAGACAACGCAAAAACTTTACTGAAGGAAATATAATAAGATCAAAATATATAAAGAATGCATTATTTTTTAGAATGAATAATTTAATATCTGCTAAATGTTAATTCTCTGTATATATTTCTTCATTAATTTAATGAAAATGAATATTAAAATAATCATTTTAAGCTTTATCTTGGAGAATGATCTGGCCTAGACAAAATATTTTTGTAAAGGAAAATAAATTGAAACAATTCTGTCATACCAAGATATTCAAGTGTGCTATAAAGCTAATAATTTAAACAATGTGTTGTGGTACAGAGTTAAGAACAACTTTTATTTTTTATTTTTATTTATTTATTTATTTATTTGAGATGGAGTTTCGCTCTTTTTGCCCAGGCTGGAGTGCAATGGCATGATCTCGGCTCACCGCAACCTCCACCTCCTGGGTTCAAGCGATTCTCCTACCTCAGCCTCTCGAGTAACTGGGATTACAGGCATGCGCCACCATGCCTGGTTAATTTTGTATTTTTAGTGGAGATGGGGTTTCTCCATGTTGGTCAGGCTGGTCTTGAACTCCCGACCTCAGGTGATCCACCCGCCTCAGCCTCCCAAAGTGCTGGGATTACAGGCGTGAGCCACCGCACCCCGCCAAGAACAATTTTTAAAATACGAAATAAAATAAACATCCCAGAAGTGAACTCCAAAACATATTTGATGGTGGACAGGGACCGTATTTATTTGTTTATTTGCCTGTGTGTTTCATTATTATTACTATTTAATGCTTTTCTTAAATAATGAAAATATGCAAAGATTAAATAAAAAATTTTGTGGGGAAACTACTTGCACCCACTATTTCAGAACTGCAGCATTATTGTCAAAAACACTCTCAAACTCTATCAAAGTCAGTATATGGCCTGACTTTATATTATTTTTCAATAATTTTATTACATTTCTTTCTGTCTTCTCTGGATCTTTTACTCTTATAAAACATCTCTGTCTTCTATGTTATTAGTAACTTCTTCCCTACTATTTCTCTTTCTATAAAGGGGTTCTTATGCAAAAAGAACCCAAAACAATCAAATTACGTTTTTTTTTTTTTTTTTTTTACCTAGTACTACCTCTATTGTACAGCCTCTTTATTTTCTTAGCTAAACTTCAAAGAATTGTAGCGAACACATACTGTCTCTATTCCTTATTTATTTGCTTACCAATATTTATCAAGTGAGATTTTATGTCACATGCTGTTCCAGTTGCTTTGATGTAACAATAAACAGGTTCTCAACATCAAAATAAGCTATTATTAGATGAAATAGATGAAATTAAGTTTACATAGTACAATAGCAAATGTTTTCCACTTCATAAAATAATTATCAGTACATAAATATAACACAAGACTACAGTTAAAATGGGATATCCAGGTGATGAATATATATTAAATGTAGTTAGCTACTTAAGATGCTTATAAAGTTTACAATATTATATCTGAATATAGACATAATTGGTGGTCTGCCTACAGTTAAATGTCTTTTTGAAAATAATTTAAAAACTCAGGGCAACAAAATAAAACAATAATTATATAGAAAATAATAAAATTACAGTTTATAAAAAAAGGAAAAATCAGGAATCTCAGTATTCAGTCCAGTATGTAAGGAAATTGGAAGTGATCACTCCATCCTAACAACCAAAAAACTGAACAGACTAAAAAATTAACAACTCTTTTTAGATCCATCCAAGCATTGACATCACAGGGAAAATCTCTATCACCAAAATTGAAGGAATAGACAGGTGTATACAGTAAGCCACAACTTACTTGAGCAGAAACTGATGAGAAAAACTTCAATGGGAACCAGTACCACAGGATAAAAACTTGAACTACAATTATCAAATTTATGTAAGTTCAGTCTGAGAACTGAAGACTGCAGGAGGGCCTCTTCTTAGGGGTATACCAACACTTTTATGACTTTCAACTCCAGACACTATGTTAGTTCTTACAGTGAAGAAAAATCTTCTCATGCTTCCTGAAGCAAGAGGATGAAAATAACCATTTGTAAATATGCCTTCCCATTCTGTTATTCTAAACAAGGCCTATGTGCAATTTTTTTTTTTTTTAACTGAGTCTGACTTAATGCGGGGTTTATGAGAGTTGAACCAACTTGGGTGAAGAGAAACACTCATCCCAACCCCTCTCTACACATTCAGTCCCACATAAGTGAGAGGTGGGACTGTGAAACACTTCTAAGGTCCATGGCTCAGTGAATAGGCTCACTAGAAGACTGAGGACTAACCATAGGACTATAGAATGATACCTCACCACTACTTCCATTATACCACTGCATCACTAAATTCTTACCTACCACAATTCCTTTTACTTAATACATTATCTCTAGCTTCTATTCAAGACTACAGGACATACTAAAAGATAAACAACACAGTTTGAGGACAAAAAGTAAAAATCAGAACAATATTCAGATATTGCAAAAATGTTAGAAGAATGAGACCAGGAACATTAAAAAAAAGAAAAGAAAAACCTATCATCAATATGCTAAGAGCTCTAACAGAAAATGTATGTAGCATGCAATAAGAGATAAGTAATGTAAACAGAGAGATAGAAATTCTGACAGAATAAAAAATAAATCTTAAAGTTAAAAATTATAAGATAAATGAATGTCTTTGAAAGACTCATTTTAGTAGATTCAGTTCAGCTTAGGAAAGAATCTGCGATCTTAAAACTATGTCAATAGAAACTTCCAAAATTTAAAAGCAAAATAGTTACTACCCATACAAAAGTAAAGACTAGATTTATATCCAACATTTTCTCAGACACTATACAAGCAAAAAAATAATAATAATAAAGAAAAATATTTAAAGGATTAAGAGAGACAAAACAAAACTGCCAACTCAGAATTCTGTATTATGCAAAATTATTCTTCAAAAGTGAAGGAGAATAAAAACTATCTAAGTCAAACAAAAATTGAGAGAATTTACTACCAGTAAGCCTTCCTTGCAATAAATGTTAAACAAAGTTAATCTGACAGAAAATAAATTACATCCGTCAGAGGTTTTGGCCTACATAAAGACAGGAAGAGTGTTGGAAAATAAATAAGTGAAAGCAAACCAAAAACTTTTACATTTCTAATTTTTACATGATCTAACAGATAATAGTTAGTTAAAAATAATAAGGGCAACAATGTACTCGTAATTTTAGCTTATGTAATAGTGAAAACAGATAGTAATGATACAAGGAATGAAACAGAAGAATTAGGAATACTGTGTTATTATAAGTCTCTTGCATGACTTATGAATCAATATAGTGTTATTTGAAAGTGAATTTAGATTAGCTGCAAATATATGTTGCAAGCTCCAAGACAATGACTTTAAAAAGAGAAACCAAGAAAAGAAATATAATTGTTATGCTAAGAAAGATGAGAAATTGTCAGCATGGATCACAAAACAAATCCCAACTACATTTTGTCTACAACTAATACACTTTAAATATAAAGACATGCATATTTTAAAAGTAAATAGATGGGTGAAGGTATACTATGCTAATAGTGATCAAGTGGGAATAGTTATATTAATTTTAGCCAGCATACTTTAGAGAAAATATAATTATTGGAAATTAAAACAATGTATTTCCTAATAATAAAGAGATCAATTCTTCATGAAGTCATAACAATTCTTAACATTTTTGTGCCTAAAGGGCACAAAACACATGAACCATAAACTGATAAAACTGCAAGAAGAAATAGATGAATTTACTATTACAGTTGGAGACTTCAACATTGCTCTCTCAGAAATGAAGATAAACAACAGACAAAAAAAACTTATGAGGACATATTTGTACTCAACAGCATTATCAATCGACTGGAAATTATCAACATCTGTAGACCACTTTATCCAACAACAGGAGAATATACATTATTCTCAAGCACCCCTGGAATAGTCACCACAATTGTTCACATTCTGGGCCGTAAAACACACTTTATGAAATTTAAATTATAAAATTTAAAAGAATACAGATTATATAACGTATGCTCTTAGATGATGATGAAATTACATAAGAAATCACAACAGAAAATTAGTTGCAAAACAAACAAAAATCAGTATTGTACATACCAGTAGTCCCCAAAATGAAATATGTAGGTATGGACCTAACAAACTGTGTATAAGATCTTCATGAGAAAAACTAAAACAAATCTGATAAATGAAATCAATTAACTAAATAAATGGTGAGATATTCCATGCTCATACATAGGAAGTTAGTATTGTCAAGATGTGAAGTCTTCCAAACTTGACCTACAGATTTAACTCAATTCCCATCAAAATCCCAGCATGTTACATTTTTTGGATATTGACAAAATATTCTAAATTTTATAGGGAGAAGCAAAATATCAAAAATAGATAATACAATATGAAGGAGAAGAACAAAGTTAAAGATCTAACACTACCTAATTTCAAGATTTACTATAAATCTTCAGTAATTAAGAGAGTGTGATACTGGGAAAAGAAGAGACAAATAGATCAATGGAAAAGAATAGAAAGCCTAGAAATATGCCCTCTCAAGGATAGTCAGTTACCCTCAACGAGTACAAGAACAAGAAGAACAAAAAGTAGAAGAATCTAGACACAGACTGTGTGTGTTTCATAAAAGTTAACTCAGAACGGATTGTAGGCCTAAATGTAAAACGCAAAAGTCTTAAACTAAACTCCTAGAAGATAACATGAGAGAAAATCTAGACGGCATTGTGTTTGGCAATTACATTTTAGATACACCACCAAAAATATGATCCATGGTAACTAGACTTCATTATACAGTTGATCCTGGAACAACATGAATTTGAAATGAGTGGGTCAATTTATACCCAATGTTTTTCAATAAATAAAGTTGGCCCTCTT
Source organism: Trachypithecus francoisi (assembly GCF_009764315.1). Lineage (NCBI taxonomy): Eukaryota > Metazoa > Chordata > Mammalia > Primates > Cercopithecidae > Trachypithecus > Trachypithecus francoisi. The sequence continues at coordinate 55,462,462 of NW_022681471.1, forward strand.
TGTTAGCAGGTTCTGCATCTAAAACCAAAAATTAATAAAAAATATGGTATTTGTGAGATGCTAAACCTGTATATATGGAAGGCCAAATTTTTTAAGTGTGGGTTCCACAGGGCCCACTATGAGACTTGAGTATGGAGAAATTTAGCTATGTACAGGACGTCCTGGACCCAAATATCTTTGAATAAAAACTTATGTTCTGTGAAAGACACCGTCAAGAGAATGAAAATAAAAACCACAGATTGGGAGAAAATACTTGCGAAAGATATATGAAAAAATGACCATTAAGCAAAATATACAAAACCTCTTAAAATTCAATAATAAGTAAATAAGCAGCCCAGTTAAAAATGTTTAAAAGGTATTTTCTACATCAGAGGAAGAAATCAGGTATGCATATGCCTCAGAGGCAAAATGGCCTACTAGATGCAGTTGGGAGGAACATTTGCCATGGAGGAACCAGGACACTGAAAAAACTGGCAAACTCCCAGATCTTCAGAAGGGAGGCATTGAGAGTGTATAGAGGGAATACACAGATGGTGGGCTGAAGTGGGAGGAAGCTGGAAATCCTGCATGGGACTACCATGCACCAGGACTCATTCCTAACCCCCAGTGACTCCTGGAGAAAGCGTGGGTTGAGCAGGCAAGAAAAAACTGGCTATTGCCATTGGTCTCTGCAAACCTGCCATTAGGAGATTCCATGATCCTCATGGCTACTTGAGCAGGCAGGTAAAGCTGCTTAGGGAAGTGGTGGGAGCAGAACACTACCTAGTACAGAGCCCAGAGGGTTTAATGTGGGAACATCTTTATTGGAGTCCAGCCAGGGGTGCCAATCTTCAAAGGCTTGCCTTGCTCCCCTAGGAAACTTTAGCCCTAGGGAAACTGGTGAACCTAAACAGAAGGGTGGTCTTGCCCACAAAATGGGGCTGGTCTGATCTGAGTACCCCTCAATCTGCTGGCCGCTCCTAGTGCCCCAGACTGTCCACATCTGCTTGCAGTGTAGCCTGAGATGCCCAGATAGGATGAGTCTTGGGGACCCACATTATAGCTTCTGTGCTGGAGAGCCATACTTGACTGATGGAGAGTCCAATAGAGCACTCCCTTGGATGTGCACCAGCCCATACATTCTCTCTCCCCACCACATCCTCCCCTGAGCTTCTTTGCCTGCAAGCACTTGCCCATAGGCACCCTCACCATTGCTTTTCCAGTGAGTATGCATGCGGGTAGACCTCACCACCTCTTTCCTGCTTGTGCACATGTGTGTGCCACCCGCTATGTCATAGCTGTTGACATGAGTGCACCCAACCCCACTCCCCTGATGCACCTTCATTGCCATCAGAGCATTTATGAGCGTGGAGACCACAGCTGCGTGGCTGCCAGTGACTCGTCCCCATGTTAACACTGCCACCAGTGCAAAACTACTTAGAAAGACCTGTAGACAAAATCCCAAATTTAGCAGCAGCTGCTGCCAATTTGAATACATGTATGAAACCACATACAGTCCTGTGCCAGCCATCACCCCACCCCTATGCTAACACCATTGCTGGTGCAGATAAACACACAGACAGCAGAAAGGCCCCTACCCTGCTACACAATGCTTCCACCACTGTCACTGTGAATGACTACAAGTCATCTGGCACCTGTCTACCTGCCAGCTCCCCACTGAAGCCAATGAGCATGCACCTCACTGTGCTGCCACTGCCACTGGCACATGAAAACAAGGATAGGTCCCTTTGCCACCAACCTGTGAAGCCCTGTGGCTGACACCACACATTGGGGTGTTGTGATCAGAGGTCTGGGAAAAATATGGCCACTCCAGTGTGGCATGGAAAGTTCCTAACCTCCAAGGGATACAGTACAAAGCTGGGGGGCCAATAACCGTCCTACAGAGTTGGAACATGCAGTCCAGGAGTCCTGAACTGAACCCTGGCTCAATAAAATTTTCCAGAAATGAACACAGTCAACTTATTCCACCTTATACCACAATGAAACCCACAAGGACATCAAATAAAATAATAATAATAAAAAAATCCGAAGGTCAGCAACTTCAAAGATTGAAGAAACATCAGCAAACAAAGTTGAGAAAGAACTAGTGCAAAAACCATGGTAACTCAATAAGCTAGAGTGTCTTCTTATTTCAAAATGACTTCACTGGTATCCCAGCAATGGCTCCTAACCAGGTTGACATGGCTGAAGTGACATAAATAGAATTCAAAATATGGACAGGAATGAAGATCATAGACATACAGAAGAAAATTGAAACCCAATGCAAGGAATTTTATTGTAATCTAAGGATTGAAAAAAAATTATACAGGAGCTGATAGACAAAATGGCCATAATAAATAAGAATGAAACTAATATGATAGAGCTGAAAAACACTCTACAAGAATTTTATAATGCAATCACAAATATCAACAGCAGAAATGACAAAGATGAGGAAAGAATCTCAGGACTTTAAGGCTGGCTATCAGAAATAACTCAGAGAAAAAAGCAATAAAGAAGAATTAACAAAACCTCTGAGAAATACGGGATTATGTAAGCAAACCCAATTAATGACTCATTGATGTGCCTGAGAGACAAGGAAAGAAATCAAGCGATTCTGGAAAATATATTTTAGGATATTGTCCATGAATATTTCTCCAACCTTGCTAGAGAGGCCAACATTCAAATTCAAGAAATACAGAAAAGCCCTGCAAAATGCTACACAAGAAGATTGTCTTCAAGACACATAGTAATCAAATTCTCCAAGTTTGAAATGAAAGAAAAGTGTTGAAGACAGCTAGAAAGAAAAAGCAGATAACCTACAAAAGAAACCCCATCAGGTTAACAGCAGACCTGTCACCAGAAACCCTACAAGGCAGAAGACGTTGGGGGACTGCATTCAACATTCTTAAAGAAAAGCATTTTCAACAAAAAATACTATGTTCAGCCAAACTAAGCTTTATAAGTGAAGGAGAAGTCAGATCCTTTTAAAAAAGAGCAAATGCTAAAGAAATTGTTACCACTAGACCTGCTTTACAAGAGGTCATGAAAACAGTGCTAAATATTTTTAAAAGACCATTACCAGCCACTACAAAAACAAACTTAAGTATATAGACCAGTGACACTATAAAGTAATCACACAAATAGGTCTCATAAAACCAGCTAATGACATGATGACATGATCAAATCTACACACACCAATACTAACCTTGAATGTAAATGAGCTAAATGCTTCAGTTAAAAGGCACACACTGGCAAGTTGGATAAAGAAGCAAAACAAAATAGTATACTGTCTTCAATAGATCCATCTCACATGTAATGACACTCATAGGCTCAAAATAAAGGAATGGAGAAAAATCTACCAACCAAATGGAAAACAAAAAGCAGCAGGACTTGCTATCATAATTTCACACAAAACAGACTTTAAACAAACAAAGACTAAAGATGACCAAAAATGATAAAGAAGGGCATTACATAATGGTAAAGGATTCAATTCAACAAGAAAACATAAATATCCTAAATATAAATACACTCACCACAGGAGCACTGAGATTCATAATGCAAGTTCTCAGAGACCTACAAAAAGACTGATTCTCACACAATAATAATTAGAGACTTCAATATCTATCTGACAGCATTAGATAACCAAGGCTGAAAATCAACAAAAATATTCAGACCTGACTCAACACTTTATCAAATGGACCTGATAGACATCTACAGAACTCTCCATGAAAAACACAAAAGAGTATACACTATTTTCATCACCACATGATACATATTTTGAAACCAACCACACAATTGGACACAAAACAATCCTTAGATTATTAAAGAAAAAAAAACTTAAAATGACTACTACATTATTGGACCACTATGCAATAAAAATAGAAGTCAATCATAAGAAAATTGCTCAAAATCATACAATTAGATGAAAATTAAACAACCTGCTCCTGAATGCCTTTTGAGTTATTAATGAAATTAAGTCAAAAATTAAGAAATTATTTGTAACTCATGAGAAAATAGATACAACATACCAGAATCTCTGAGATACAGCCAAAGCAGTGTTAAGAAAAAGCTTTATAGCACTAGATGCCTATATCAAAAAATTAGAAAGACTTCAAATTAACAACCTAACTATATCTAGAGAAAATAGAGAAGCAAAGAAAACTAATATAAATCTAGCTGAAGAAATAACCAAAATCAGAGCTGAAATCAAGAAAATTTTGATGCAAAAAAATAAAACTATATTTTATAAGTACCCAGGAGCTTGTACTTAAAAAAATTAATAAGATATTTAGACCACTGGCTGTTGCTAAACTAATAAAGAAAAAAGAGAGGTGATACAAATAAACACAATCAGAAATGAAAAAGCAGACATTACCACTAATCCAATAGAAATACAAACCAAAAAACCCCACAGAGACTATTATGAATTCCTCTATGCACAGAAGTACCAAACTTAAGGGAAGTAGACAAATTCCTAGACACACACTACATGCCAAGACTGACCCAGGAAGATACTGAATCCCTGAACAGACCAAGAATGCGTTCCAAAAATTGAATCAGTAATAAAAAGCCTACCAACCAGAAAGAGCCCAGGACTAGAGGGATTCACAGCCATATTCTCCTATATGTATAAAGAAGAGCTTGTACCAATCCTACTCAAACTATTCCAAATAATTGAGGAGGAGGGATTCCTTCTCAACTCATTCTATGAGGTCAGCATCAACTTGATACTAAAACCCGCCGGAGACACAACAAAAAAAGAGGTAATGTTAGGCCAATATCCTTGATTAACATAGATGCGAAAACTCTCAACACAATACTAGCAAACCAAATCAAGCAGCCCATCATAAAGCTAATACACCATGACCAAGTAAACTTCATTCTTGGGATGCAAGGTTGGTCCAACATACATAAATCAATAAATGTTATTTACCACATAAATAGAACTAAAAACATAAACCACATGATCATCTCAATAGATGCAGACAAAGTTTTTGATGAATTCAACATTCCTTCACATTTGAAACCATCAACAAAAAAGATATTGAATAAGCATACTTCAAAATTATAAAACCTATCTATTAAAAACCCACAGGCAACATCAAACTGAATGAGCAAAAGCTGGATGCATTACCCTTGAAAACCAGAACAAGAAAAATATGCCACCTTTCATCACTCCCATTCAACATGGTCCTGAAAGTCCTAGCCAGAGCAATCAGGCAAGAGAAAAAAAAAAAAAGGCATCCAAGTTGGAAAAAAGGAATTCAAGCTATCCCTTTTTGCAGATCACATAATTATATACCTAGAAAAACCCTTTAGTCTTGACTCAAAATGCCCTTCAACTGATAAAGAATTTCAGTAAAGTTTCAGGATACAAAATTAATGTACAAAAATCTGTAGGACACCTATACATTCCTATAGCATCCAAGCTAAAAGCCAAATCAAGAACTCAAGCACATTTGCAATAGCCACAATAAGAATAAAATACCTAGGAATACAGCTGACCAATGAGGTGAAATATCGCTACAATAAGAATTACAAAACAGTGCTGAAAAAAATCAGATGACACAAACAAATGAAAAAAAGAAAAAGAAAAAAAACTCCATGCCCATGGATAGGATGAAATAATATTGCCAAATTGACCATACTGCCCAAAGCAATTTACAGATTTAATGTTATTCCTTTCAAACTATGAATAACATTCTTCACAGAACTAGATATCTATTTTCAAATCCACGTGGAACCACAAAGAAGCTCGAATAGCCAAGGCAATCCCAAGCAAAAAGAATAAAACTAGAGACATCACATTACCCGACTTCAAACTATATTACAGGACTACAGTGACCAAAACATCATAGTGCTGGTGCCGAAACAAACATATTGACCAATGGAACAGGATAAACAGCTCAGAAATAAGGTCACACACCTACACCAATTTGATCTTTGACAAAATTTATACAAACAAGTGCTGGGAAAAGGATTCCATATTCAATAACGGTGCTAGGAAAACTGGCAAGCCATATGCAGAAGATTAAAACTGGACCCCTTTGTTACACCATATACTAAAATTAATAAAATGAATTAGTGACTTAAATCTGAAACCAATAACTATAAAAACCCTGGTGGAAAAAAAAAAAAAAAACTAGGAAATACCATTCTAGGCATAGGATCTGGCAAAGACTTAATGATGAAGTCACCAAAAGCAACTGCAGCACAAACAACAATTGATAGATGGGACCTAATTAAATGAAAGAGCTTCTGCACAGCAAAAGAGAGAAATGATCAAAAGAGTTAACAGATGACCAACAGAATGGGAGAAAACATTTTCAAATTATGCATCCAACAAAGATCTAATATCCAGAATATGTAAGGAAATTAAACATATTTATAAGCAAAAGCCGAACAAAACTATTTAAGCGTGGGTGTATTAGTCCGTTTTCACGCTGCTGACAAAGACATAGCCGAGACTGGGCAATTGACAAAGGAAAGAGGTCTGTTGGACTTACAGTTCCACATGACTGGGGAGGCTTCACAATCATTGCAGAAGGCAATGACGAGCAAGTCACATTTTACGTGGATGGAAGCAGGCAAAAGAGCTTGTACAGAGAAACTCCCATTTTTAAAACCATCAGATCTCGTGAGACCCATTCACTACCACGAGAACAGCAGGGAAGACCTGCCGCTATGATTCAATTATTTCCCACTGGGTCCCTCCCACAACAAATGGGAATTAGAGGAGCTACGAGATGAGATTTGGGTGGGCACACAGAGCCAAACCATGTCAGTGGGCAAAGAACATGAACAGGCAATTTTCAAAATAAGACATTAGTGCAGCCAATAAGCATACAAATGCATGGTTAGTATAACTAATAATTAAATAAATGCAAGTCAAACCAGTATGCCATATCATCTCACACCAGTCAGAAGGGCTATTATAGAAATGTCAAAAAATAACAAATGCTGGTGAGGCTGTGGAGAAATAGGAATGCTTATGCACTACTGGCAGGCATGTAAATTAGTTCAGCCATTGTGGAAAGCAGTTTGGCCATATTTCAAAGAATTAAAACAGAATCATCATTTGATCCAGCAATCCCATTACTGGGTATATACCTAAAGGAATATAAACTGTTCTACCATAAACACACGTGCATGCATATGTTCATCACAGCACTATTCCCAATAGCCAATACATGGAATCAACCTAAATGCCCATCAAGTGTAGACTGGATAAATAAAATGTGGTACATATACATCATGAAATATTATGCAGCCATATGAAATGAGATCTTGTATTTTGTAGCAACATGGATGGAGCTGGAGGCCATTATCCAAAGTCAACTAATGCAGGAACAGAAAACCAAATACCATGTGTTCTCACATATAAGTGAAAACTAAATATTGAGTACATATGGAAACAACAAAGGGGACTATAGACACTGGGGCCTCCTTGAGGGTGGAGGGTGAGAAGTTACTAAGGATTGTAAAATCTATCAAGTACTATGCTTATCACTTGGGCAAGGAAATAATTTGTGAACCAAATCTCTGTGACATGCAAGGTACCTACCTATGCAGCAAACCTGCATATGTACCTTTGAACCTAAAATAGAAGTTTTAAAAATTTTAAAAGATATAAACGGACATTTTGCCAAAAATGTTACACAGGTGACTAAATAACCATATGAAGAGATGCTTAATACATATGTCATGAGGGAATTATGATTAAAACAACAATGATATTTCAGTAGATACCTATTAAAATGCCAAATTTAAAATACAACGACAAATGTTGATGAGGATGCGGACCAACAGAAACTCTCATTCATTGGTGGTTGGAAAGAAGAAGAGTCCGGTTACTTGGAAGAAAGTTATAGCAGTTTCTTATAAAAGTAAATATACTCTTATCATATTAGGTTGGTGTAAAAGTAATTGTGATTTTTGCCATTACTTTTAACAGAAAAAACACAATTACTCTTGCAGCAATCTAATACGGTCTAGTAATCACTCTCTTTGATTGTTACTCAAAAAAAGTAATATAAAGGAATATAAAGCGGTAATGAAAATCTATGTCCATTACGCTAAATTAACTAAGCCAGTAACAGAAAGACAGATATTGTATGACCTCACTTATATGCGAAATCTACAAAAGTTTATTAATTCATTGAAGTAGAGAGCAGAATGATGGTCACCAGAGGCTGGGGATGGGTATGGGGAAAGAAAAGATGTTGGCCAAAGGGTACAAAATCTCAGTTAGATAAGAGGAGTAAATTTTAGTGTTCAATTGCAGAACATGTTGACCATAGTTAAGAGTGTATTATGTATATCAAAATTGCTAAAAGAGCAAATTTTAAATGTTCTCCCAAAGGGGAAAGAAAAGATAAGTAGGTGGATTAATGAATACGTTAATTTGCTTGATTTAATTATTCCACATGTATACATATGTTTAAAAATCACATTGGACTGCATAAATACATACATATATTTTTAATTAAAATGTTTAAAAAGAAAATCTATTTTCACACAAATATCTGCACACAGGTGTTTACAGCAGCTTTATTCATAACTGCTACAAATTGGAAGCAAGTAAAATCTTCTTCGGGAGGTGAATGAATGAACTGTGGTTCATCTAGAATCTAAACAATGGAATATTATTTAGCGGTAAAGAAAGTGAAGTATGAAGACATTGAAAGATGTAAAACAAAATGGCAGATAATAATCAAGTTATGTCTCTTTCTTCTACAGCCAGGATGGTCTTCTTCTTCTTACCTTGAACATCAGAACTCCAGGTTCTGTTTTTCCTTTTTTTTTTTTTTTTTTGACTCCAGGATTCCCACCAGTGGCTCTCTGGGTTTTTGGACCTTCAGCCTTGAACTGAGAGTTACACCATTGTCTTTCTTGATTCTGAGGATTTTGGACTCAGACTGAGCCACACTATTGGTTTCCTTGGTTCTGTGTAAATTAGTGTGTTTACTATAAAAGTAAGGGCAATTATTGGGAAAGAATATGACCCTCCAAGTTGAGATGCAGATGTGAAGGATGACTCTATTGAAGCTGCAAACATTGTGCTCCCAAATTCTGATGAATATTATTTTTTTGCCAGTGTAGGTAGGCTTTACACCTTATTTTTTAACGGCTTTTCCAAATCTAATACAGTTGTATGAGACTTTTTGCCTCTGTTCCAGAGAATTAACTCTGTATTGCCTGAGGAAATGAGGAAATGATAACGAATTCCCCTAAGGCAATTTCCAAGAAAGGCAATGCCGGCTATTTTCAAGATTCACTTCTTCCATTCTCTTCTATTTCTAGACTAAACTAAACTCAAAACTCATGACTAAACTCAAAACCCAGCAGGCCACTAAAGGTGAGGTACAAAGTGTGACACACTCCAAAATGTGCCATACTCCAAAAGAATTACTTGAGTTTTCTAATTAATACAAGCATAAATCCAAGGAACATGTGGAGGAATAGATATTAAGGGTGTAGGAGAATGGCAGAAAAAACATTTAGTTGAATCAAGCTGAATTTATTTATATGGGCCTACAAAGCAGAGATTCTACAATTAATGTTGCAACTCAGTGAGTTAGAAAAGGCTTCAACAGTTTGTTTGCTTGGTTGGCTGAAGTGTGGATCAAAAGATGGCCCACCATGATAGAGTTCAAGATGCCCAATATTCCTTAGTCTAATGTAGAATAATAGATTTAAAGGCTTAAGGAGACTGAAATGCTAAAATGTATTTGTCACTTAAAACTCACTCATTCAGTTAGAGGGTTCAGAAGACATACCTTTCAAGAATCCTTTGAGAAAGATTTGTCAGTGGTACCCTAGCATTCTTGAAGAGCTTCGTGACTGCTCTTCTGTGTAGGTCAGACCTGACAGTGGAAATTGCAGTAATTTAATTAGAAAACATAAATGTGATGGGGATAGTTGGGTCTCAGTGTTGCAGGGACCAGTTGGCAGCATTTACCACCAAAGTCAAGGGAGGCATAATTGCCATAACAAACAACAGAGGTGGAGCAACAATCAGAATAGTATGACTGACCAGATGTAGTGGATCACGACTATAATCCCAGTGCTTTAGGAGGCTGAGATAGAAATATCTCTTGAGGCCAAGATGTCAAGACCAGCTTGGGCAATAGAAGTGTGATCTCCTTCTCTCCAAAGGAAAAAAATATACATATTAGCCGAATGTGGTGGTGTGCATGTGCAGTCCCAGTGACTCTGAGGCAAGAAGAAGGATCATTGCTTGATCCCAGGAGTTTAAGGTTGCAGTGAGCTAGAATTATGCCACATCACTTAAGTCTGGGTGACAGTGTTGATCCTATGGCAGAAAAATAAATATTAATTACAATCTGACTTATGCAGAATGATGGCATTGGCTAATTGATTTGATGTTTCTAGAAGTGAAATAGGAATTCTCACTTAATCTTTATAAGCAGAAAACTTTCCTGTTAAATGAACAAATGTCTAATTCAAATTATAAAAACAGAAAACCATTGTCTCTTAATCAATTCCTGATAAAGCATTATCTATTTTCAATCATTGCATTAACTCTTGTCAATGCTTCAGTAAGTACTAAGGCTGTTACTCTTCTGCCAAAAAAAAAAAAAAAAAAGAAGAAATACAAAACAGGTTGTTTGGCATTCTATTACAATGATTGGGCTGTCCATGTGTGTTTTCAGAGGAGATAAGCATGTAAGTCAGTGTACTGAGTGGGAAAGATTCACTCTCAATGTGAGTGAGCACCATACCGTCAACTGGCAACCAGAATGGACTAGAAAGGCAGAAGAAGCACGCATAGTTCTGCCTGTCTCTTCCCCCAGTTGATATACCCTCCCTCTCTTGCCCTTGGACTTGAGAACTCCGGGTTCTATGGCTTTTGGACTTCAGGACTTGCAACAATAGTCTCTGGACTCTGGCCTTTGGCCTTGAACTGAGAGTTGCACCATTGGTTTCTTTGATTCTGATGCCTTTGGACTTGGACTGGGAGCCATGCTAGCTACTTTTCTAGTTCTTCAGGCTCCAGATGGCATATTGTGGAAGTTCTCAGCTTCAATAATTGAGTGAGCCAATTCCTCTGATAAATCTATCTATCTATCTATCTATCTATCTCTCTCTCTCTCTCTCTCTCTCTCTCTCTCTCTCTCTCTATATATATATATATATATATGTCTATATAGATAGAGATATATAGATATCTGGAGAACCTTGACTAAAACAGTAGGTGAATGACTAAATAAATTAGTCATTCATCCAGACAATGAAATATAATTCAGCACTAAAAATAATAGACATCAACACATGAAAATATATAGAGTAGCTTTAAATAAATATTAACAAGTGAAAGAATTCAAGCAAGCTAAAATGATACATACTTCATTATTCCAACTATATGACATTCTTAAAAAGGCAAAACTGTGAAGAAAGTATAATAATCAATGCTTCCCAGGGGCTACAGGAGAGGGAGAGACGCAGAGGCAGAATAAAGAAGATTTTTAGGGCAGTGAAACTATTCTGTATGATAAAATAATGGATACATGTTAATACAAATTTGTCAAAACCTGTGCAATTTACAGAATTGTGATTAAATCCTAATGTAAACTATGGGCATTGGGTGATAATAATAAGTTAATGTAGGTTCATAGGTTGTAACATATATACCACTCTTGTGTGTGACGTTTTTAGTAGAGGAGGAGACTCTGCATGTATATTGGAAGGAGGTATATGGGAGCTCTCTGTTTTTTCTTGTCAATATCACTGGGAACCTAAAGCTGTTCTAAAAGTAAAGTTTTTTTTTTTTTTTTCTTTGTTTTTTTTTAAGGCGGAGTCTCGCTCTGCCGCCCAGGCTGGAGTGCAGTGGCGCGATCTCGGCTCACTGCAAGCTCCGCCTCCCGGGTTCACGCCATTCTCCTGCCTCAGCCTCCTGAGTAGCTGGGACTACAGGCGCCCGCAACCGCGCCCGGCTAATTTTTTTGTATTTTTAGTAGAGACGGGGTTTCACCATGGTCTCGATCTCCTGACCTTGTGATCCGCCCGCCTCGGCCTCCCAAAGTGCTGGGATTACAGGCGTGAGCCACCGCGCCGGCTAAAAGTAAAGTTTTATTTCTAAATAGAAGACTTATTTTTAATATAAAAATACAGTCATCCTACAACATCTAATTTTACTTTTTAATTAGCTAGCCCAGTTACCATTCGAGAAAAATATGCTAATCTATGATGTTTGCTTTTATTTTTTAGCTGTTTCCACTGAGACTTAATGAAAAATTTTTAAAAGAATCCTTGACTTTTGACGGCTTGTAAATATTTTCCATTTTTCTTTTGTCTCTGTGGGTTTTAATTTTAACGTTTTATTTAACTTGTTATACTTAGGCTTCTGTGTGCTATTTAAATGAGTATAATTTATCTGTTACATTTAGTGGTTTGCCTGCTATTGGGGAAAATATCATTTTCATAACTCAGCATTTCCCAAATTTTGTTGCATATAATATTTTAGATAACCTTTTATAAAAAGAATTGGAAATGAATTCTACATTGTGAATTAACCATAGTCTTCATAAATCAAAAATATGTTTTGTTTAGTGACGTTTAACATTTATGGTATAGCTAATATTTCTGAGCAATAAATTACTCCAACATACAACAGGTTAAAATAATCATTTTATTACGTTACAAAGTCTTTGGATTTTAAATTTGAATAGGGCATAAAAGGAAGGGATTATCTTTGTTTCTCTCTGAAGGTGAGTCAGATGCTGAGGCAGGAATCATCTGAAAAAGTTTTCACTCATATGCTTGGCAGTTAATATTGGTAATGGCCTGGGAACTTCACCCACAAAATCTAAAAGATTAACTACACAGATTTTCACAGATAAGCTTTGCTGACTCTTAGTTTAGCTTATTGATTTAAAACCCTTTTTATTTTCTATTATAAGCATTTTAAGCTATAAATTACTCTCTACTCATTTACTGTGATCTACGTATTTATTAAACATTTTAATATGAAAACATAATTGCAAAACAAATGAAATAATGGTGCAGTAATAATTTACATTTTAACTTCCTAAATTTTAAAATTAACATTTTGTTTCCCAGTAGACCTTATTCCCACCACATATGCATGTAATCTTAGCTATAGGAGGATAACTGGACCCTCTCAGGCTCTGAGCCTAGTAGAAGAAGCTGCCTAAAGTCTACACAACTACACTATAACAGATAAAAAATTCTCACTAGATCTGACCTACCCCCAGGATCCTAGCTGCTGCAGCATGTCACCATTTGGCCCAATGGAATCAACACCAGACTATATCTTGCCCCAGGTTCAAGAAACCTTGCCTCTCCAAATCCCCAGGGTCACACTAATATTACCCCATATCCACAAAAAGTGTGGCAGCATCACAACACTAGCTAAATATGACAGTGTGCCTATGTTCATGACATCCAACCTACGTAATGTCCTACACCCCAGAAAACAGATGGTCCAAGACCTCAGGGTTGTTACCCTCAGAAAACAAGAAGTCAAAACTTGTGCTTTCTATAGCCTAAGAGCTGCCTCTCTGGGGCTGCTGCCACCTATAGGAACCAGGCCTTCTCAACAGCAAGGCTGCCATGCACCAACACATGCCATTGCCACTTAGAAATTCCAAACCCAGCCTATATTGATTGCTGCCACCAATACTACTGGTGCCCGCATGCACTATGCAAGAATCTGATGACTGGCCTGCCTGGCCCACCACCACAACAACCGGTGTTCAGGCACCCTAACCAGGGATCTAAGAATTGGTCCACTTGGGATATTCTTCTGCCACTGCCCAACCCAACCTGCATGCTCCCCACCACATACACACAAAAAGAAAATAACCAGTCTGACTTAAGCCTCTCACCAGTACAACTGGTTTTCAGGTATATCATAGGAGCCTGAGAACCAGCCTTCTCAGTTCCCCTGTCTCCAGCAAAGCCTCACCATTGTCTCTACCAACATACACAGCCTAAGCCACTGAGAAACTCATAGACACCACTGACATTGATTACAGACCATAAACAAAAATTATATGGGGATTAAATTATGGCACCTACTCAGAACTGAAACCAAAATACCCTACCAAACTGACACTGTAGATACAACTTCAGGCAAAATATTTCCTCCATAAAATTGGAAAAAAAATGACTGTTACACCAGATGTAAAGATATTGATGTAGAGACACAAGAAATACAAAAGGCAAGAAAACATGACACCTCCAAACAACACAATAATTATCAACTAATAACAAACTCCAAAGAAAAAGAAATGGATAAAATGCTATAAAAATAATTAATAATTATTATCTTAGGAAAACTCAGTGAAATTAAAAAAAAAAAACACAAACATAGACAATACAAAGAAATTAGAAAACCAATACATTATTTGAAGAATAAATTTAAGTAAAAGATAGATGTCATAAAAGAGAATAAAACAAATCATGAAACTAAGAAAATCAATGCATGAAATAAAGCTACATTAGAAAAATTCAACTATAAAATAAGCAGAAGGAAGAATTTCTAAACTTTTAGACACTTTTTTTACAATAATACGGTCAGATAGAAGAAAAGAAAATGGAAAAAGAGAATGAAGAAATCCTACATGACATATGGAATACCATCAAGCAAACAAAGGTGTTGCTTGTTGGCAGTGGTAGCAGAGGTAGAAAAAGGCATAAAATTTTCAAAAAATAATAGTTGAACACTTCCTAAGTCTTGAAATATGGATAGATGATAGATAGATAGATAGATAGATAGATAGATAGATAGATAGATAGACAGACAGATAGATGATAGAGAAAGGTCAAATATTTCTAAATAGATTCAACTCCAAAATGTCTTTTCTAAGGCACATTAGAATCAAATAGTCAAAAGTCAAAAACAAAGAGAGATTTCTAAAAACAGCAAAAGAATAGTAAGCCACATAAGAGGGAATGTCCACCAGACTAGCAGCATATCTCCCAGCAGAAACTTTACAGAACAAGATAAAATAATATATTCAAAGTGCTGAAAGGGAAAAATTTTGAGCCAGGAATACTATAACTAGCAAAGCTTTTTTTTGTTTTGTTTTGCTTTTTTTCAGAAATGAAAGACAAAGTTTTCCAAAGACAAGCAAAACCTGAGGAAATTAATCTCCACTAGATTGGCCCCATAAAAATGTTACAAGAACTCCTACAGTTTGGAAGAAAAGAACAATATCTATCATTATAAAAACACAAGAAGGTATAAAACTCAGTAGTAGAGCAGATATACATATGAGAAAGACAAAATAATTAAACCTTATAAGTAGAGAAAAGGACCAAATTGCAAAGAGAAGCAATAAGAGGAAAAATAGGAAAATGAATATACAAAACAATCAGAACACAATTAGCAAATGACAAGAGTAAGTCCTCATCTATCTATAAGAAGCTTAAGTATAAATAATTTAAATTCTCAAATAAATGTGTATAGGCTGGCTGAGTGGATAAAACAAAAAGACGAAACTATATGCTGCCTACCAGAAATTCACTTTACCTGGAAAGGGACAAATAAAATAATTTTTAAGTGAAAAAAACAGAGATATTTTATGCAAACAAAAACCAAAAGCATGAAGGAGTAGCTAGGAGTAGCTATAATTATGTCAGAAAAAGTAAGCTTCAAGTAAAAAAAAAAAAAAAAAAAAAAACATAAAAAGAAGACAGAAGGTTATTGTATAATGATAAAGGGATAAATTCAGCAAGAGGGCATAAAAATTATAAATATTTATGCATTCAACACCAGAGCACTAAGGCATATAAAGCAATATACTTAATGCTAAAGAGGTAGACCCTGATATAATAATCATTGAGAATTTCAACTTCCTGCTTTCATATAGGACAAATCATCTTGACAGAAAATCAACAAAAAATATAGCACTTAAACTGCATTATAGACCTGATATGGTTAGGCTTTGTGTCCCCACTCACATCTCATCTTGAATTATAATCCCCATAATCCCCACATGTCAAGGAAGAGACCAGGTGGAGGTAATTGAATCATGGATGCAGTTTTCCCAATGCTGTTCTCATGATAGTGAGTGAGTTCTCACAATATCTGATGGTTTTATAACTGTTTGGTAGCTCCTCCCGTATTGATTTTCCCTCCTGCCACCTTGTGTAGAAGGTGCCTTGCTTCCCCTTTTCCTTCCACCATGATTGTTAAGTTTCCTGACGTCTCCCAGCCATGTGGAATTGTGAGACAATTAAACCTCTTTCCTTTATAAATTACCCAGTCTTGGGAAGTTCTTTATACAAGTATGAGAACAGACTAATACACACCAAAGGGATCTAATAAAAATTTACAAAAAAAATTTCTTCAGTACCCGTAGAATACATTCTTATTGTCAGAACATTGAACATTCTCCAAAATAGACCATACGTTAAGCCACAAAACAAATATAAACGGCCATAAAAACTCAAAATAATATCAAATAACTCTCAGACCACAATTAAAAAAACCTGGAAATCAACAACAAAGAAAGCTCTGGAAACTGCCCAAATACTAGGAAACTAAATAGCATGCTCCTGAAGGGCCATTCATCAATAAAATAATGATAAATATAAATAAAATTAATGATAAAAATAAGGATAATGAAAATATGGCATGCCCAAAGCTGCGGGATATAGAAAAAGCAGTACTAAAAGGGAAGTTTATAGCAATAAGCAACTATATTTTTAAAAGTGTAATGATTTCAAATAAACAACTTAACAATGCATGTGGAGGAACTAGTAAAGCAAGAAAAAGCCAAACCATGAATTAGCAGAAAAAAAAAGAAGAAATAAACATCAGAACACAAGTAAACAGAAGAGAAACTAAAAAAAAAAAAAAAAAGATAAAATACATTAAAAAAAAAGTCAACAAAATTAAAATTGTTTTTTGAAAAGATAAAATCAAACCATTAGAATAATTAAATAAAAAAGAGGCAATACCTCAATAAATAAAATCAGAAAAAGAGGATATTACAACTGACACTACAAAAACACAAATGATCTCTAGTGAATGCTATAAACAAATACACATGAACAAATTATAAAACCTAGAGAAAATAGGTAAATTCATGGATATATATAAAATACCAATAAAGAAACAGAGAAAAACAGAAAACCTGAACAGACCAAAACATGTACTAAGATTGATTCAGTAATAAAAAGTTGAACAACAAAGAAAAGCCCAAAACAAGATGGCTTTACTGCTCAATTCGACAAAACTTTTAAACAAGAGATAACATCAACTCTTAAAGTATTTAAACAAACTGAAGGCAAGGAAATTCTTTCAAACTTATATTACAAGGACAGTATTGCCCTTATAGCAAAACTGGAGTATGATACAACCCTCCCACCACCAAAAAAAAAAAAAAAAAAAAAAAAGAAAAGAAAAAATTACAAGCCAATAACCCTGATGAACATAGATGTAAAAGTCGTTAAGAAAATAGTAGCAAACTGTATTCAACAACACATCAAAAAGATAATATGCCATGAGCATGTAGAAATTTTCCCACAAATACAAGCATGGTTAAATATATGTAACTTGATAAATGTGATATATAACTTCAAGAGAAAGAAAAATAAAAAAAAAAAAAGAAACATGATCATCTCAATAAACACAAAAACCATTTGATAAAATTCAATACCCCTTTGGGATAAAAGCTCTCCACAAATTGAGTCAGAAAAACATACCTCAAAACAATAAAGGCCATATATAACAAACTCCCAAGTAACATCACACTGAATGGGGAAAAACCAAAAGTCTTTTCTCTAAGAACTGCAACACGAAAAGAATGCCCACTCTCATCACTCTTATTTAACATAGTACTGGAATTCCTAGCAGAAGCAATTGGGCAAGAGATAAAACAAAGAAAAGTGCAATTGGGGGAAAATAATGAATGTCAAATTGTCCCTCTTTGCAGAAAAACCTATGGACTCCCCCCAAAACTCTTAGAACTAACTGATAAATGAATTAAGTAAAGTGACAGGATATAAAATCGACATACAAAAAATAAAAATTATAATAGTTACAAAAAAACTAAAAATAAATTAACCAAGGAAATTAACTACCTATACAATGAAACCTACCAAAAAAGGATTAAAAAATTGATAAGGACACATAAAATAACAGCAAAACATCTGATGCTTCTGAATTCGTGTATCTAATACTGTAATCTTGACCATACTTGACCAATTCTGAAATCTAATACTGTAAACTTGACCATACTTTCCAAAGCAATCTACCTATAAATGCAATTCTTACCAAAATAGCAATAAAAATTTTCAAATATAAAAAAAACTTCAAAAACTCATGTGAAAGCACAAAATGCTCCAAATAGCAAGAACAATACTGAGAAAAAGAACAAAGCTGGAGGTGTCAAAGTACCTGACTTTAAATTTACTGCAAAGCTATAGTAACAAAAGCAACATGGTATTGGTATAAAAACAGACACATAGACCAATAGAACAGAATAGGAACACAGAAATAAGTCCGTGTTTATAGTCAATTGATTTTTTTTTTTTTTTACAAAGGTGCCGAGGGCTTACACTGGGCAAAAGACACCATCTTTAACAAATACTTCTGGGAAAACTGGATGTCCACGAGGAGAATGAACCTGGACCCCTGTGTCTAACAACATACAAAAATCAACTCAAAATGCATTAACGACTTAAGCTTTGAAACTATCAGAAGATAATATAACAGTAATCCTTCAGGGCATTAACATAGGCAAAGATTTTATAAGTAATGCTTAAAATAACAGAAAACAAAACAGAAATAGACAAAAACGAACTAAAAATCTTCTGTATAGCAAAGAAAAAAAAATGAAGGAAAACCTTGAGAATGAGAGAAAACATTTGTAAACGATCTATCTAACTATAGACTAATAGCTAGAATATACAAGGAATTTAACTCAACAGCAAACAATAATAATCATTGTCATTATCTGACTAACATTAGACAAAGGATCTGAATAAATATTTCTCAAAAGAAGACATACAGATGGTCAACTATATATATATATATATACACACACACACATACATATGTATGTATGTATTTTTAAAGCTTCTCTAATCTTTAGGAAAATGCAAATTAAAGCCATAATGAAATATCATCTTAGTCTAGTTAGAATGGTGACCAACAAAAAGACAAAAAAAGAAATTAGTATTAGCAAGAATATGGAGAAAAGGAAACTCTTATGCACTGTTGTAAAAATGTAAATTAATAAAGGTATGAAAAGCAGCATGGAGGTTTCTCAATAAACTAAAAATAATACTTCCATGTGATCCAGCAATTCCACTGCTGGATATTTATTCAAAAGAATTATAATAAGTACATTAAAAACATATCTGCCCCATCATGTTTATGGCAGTTTTATTCATAATTGCCAAGACATAGAGACAGCCTAAATGTTCATCAGCAGATGAATGGTGTAGTTTTAGTATGCATACAAAATGGAATATAATTTACCTATTAAGAAAATATTATTTTATTCATGGCAACATGGATGAGTCTGAAGGACATTATGTTAAATGAATTATATAAAGCACAGAAATGATTAGCGCATGTTCTTACTCACATGTGGGAGCTAAAAAAAAAAAAACATTGCGCCGAAAGAAGTAGACAATAGAATTGTGGTTATTCGAGAGTTAAAATGGTGGCAGGGAAGGCGATAGACAGTGGTTAGTTAATAGATACAAAGCTACAGCTAGATGAGAGAAGAAAGTTCTGGTGTTCTATAGGAATGTAAGGTAAATATAGTTAAAAATAATTTAGTGTATATTTTTTAAAAAGCTAGAAAAGAGGATTTTGAATATTCACAAAACAAACAATTATAAATCTTTGAAGTGATGAGTGTGCTAATTACCCTAATTTGGTCTACCAATTTTATATACATATTAAAATATTACTCTGTGTCTCATAAATATGTACAAATAGGTGCCAAGAAAATATAGAAAGGAAAGAATAGAGCTAAAGTCACTCAAAAAAAAATTAAATGAACAGTTTCTTTTATTTTCCTGGTTATGTACTTATACCTATTTCTATTTTTTCTTCAATACATTTTACTTTTTCATGTATTTAAGAGAAATTTTCAGACACCTCAAACATGTATGCATATAATAAACTTGAATTCAATAGGAGATAATAGTTCTTTTTACAGGAAGGTAATATTTATAAAAAGTGTAATGTGCAATTTCTATGTGTACCATTTAATGATATTTTAAAGGAGTTTTATTGAGATATAATTTATGTATTATATTATTGACCCAATTAAGTTGTACAGTTCAACTGTGTTTAGTATATTTAGAGATATTTACAAGCATCAGCACAGCCTAACTTAGAACATATTAATCACCTGAGAAAGAAACTATGCTCTTTGGTTACTACTACTATATTTTCGTCCCTCCCCCACACCCACCTATAGGCAAATATTAATCTACTTTCTGTCTTTATGTATTTCCCTATTCCTGGCATTTTATGTGATTGAGAGGATATAATGTATGGTTACTTGTGTCTGGCTTTTTCACTTAGCATAACATTACCTAGGTTTATACATGTAGTAGTTATAATTACTTAATTTGTAATGACTGAATAATATTCAATTAAAGGATATATCACAGTTTACTTATCCATTAATCAATGGATGAACATTAACAATTCATATGTTTATTCATTGATAAATGGATAAGTAAAATGTGGTATATCCTTTAATGAACAATTATTGCTGTAGATATTCATGTACAAGTTTTTCCATGAATATATGTTTTAATTTCTCTTGGGTATATACTTAGGAGTACAATTGATTAATTGTGTAGCAGTTATAAGTGTTATCATTTGAAGAACTGTTGAAAGTTTTCTATAGCAGCTACATCATTTAACATTCCCAACAGCATTATATGAGGGTTCTGTTTTTCACAATGGTTGAACTAATTTATATTCCCATGACAGTGTATATATATATTTCTTTGTCTCCGCAACCTTGCCAGCACATGTTACTTTTTACTTTTTAATACTAGTCATTCTGACTGGTGTGAGATGGTATCACATTGTGATTATGATTTGCATTTCCCTAATGATTAGATATGTTGAGCATTTTATCATATGCTTGTTTGTTGTGTGTATCTCTTCTTTTGACAAATGTCTGTTCATAGTCTTTGTCCACTTTTAAATGTGATTGTTCATTTCTTGCCTGCTAATTTGTTTAAGTTTCTTATAGATTCTGCATATGAGACCTTTATTGGATGCATAGTCTGCAATAACTTTCTTCTATTTTGTAGGTTGTCTGATTACTCTGTTGAGAGGTTTTTTCATCTGTGTGTGCAGAAGCTGTTTGGTTTAAGTAGATATATCTTTTGTTTAATTCTTGATTTTGTTGTGATTGCTCTTAGTATCTCGGTCATAAAATCTTTGCCCATTTCTGTGTACATAATGGTATTGCCTAAGTTGGTTACCTGGTTGTTCGTAGTTTTGGGTTTTACATTTAAGCTTTAGTGCATGTTGAGTTGATTTTTGTATATGGTGTAAGTAAAAGGTCCAGTTTCAAACTTCTGAATATGGCTAGCCAGTTATTCCAGCACCACTTATTGAATAGAGAGGACTTTCCCCATGTATTGTAATTAGATCTTTGTCAGATGGATAGATTGTCAAAATTTTCTCCCATTCTGTAAGTTGTCTGTTTACTCTGATAATAGCTACTTTTGCTGTGCAGAAGCTTTTCAGCTTAATTAGGTCTCATTTATCAATTTTTCTTTTGTTGCAGTTCTTTTGACTTTTTTTTATCATAAAGTCTTTGCCTGTATGATCTGATTGATATAGCCTAGATTTTTTTTAGGTTTTTATAGTTCTGGGTTTCACATTTAAGTTTTTAATCCATTTTGAGTTAATTTTTGCATGAGGTAAACAAAAAAAGGTGCAGTTTCAATTCTCTGCATATGGCTAGGTAGTTTTTTCAGCACAATTTATTAAATAGGGGATGCTTTTCCCAATGCTTGTTTTTGTCAGGTTTGTCAAAGATCAGATGGTTGTATATGTGCAGTTTTATTTCTGAGTTCTCTACTTTGTTCCATTTTTCTACATGTCTGTTTTGTACCAGTACCATGCTGTTTTGGTTACCGTTGCCTTGTATTATAGTTTGAAGTTGCATAGCATGAAGCCTCCAGCTTTGTTCTTCTTGCTTAGGATTGTCTTTGCTATATGGGCTATTTTGGTTCTACATGAATTTTAAAATAATTTTTTTCTAATTCTGTGAAGAATGTTAATGTTAGTTGAATGAAAATGACAATCTATAAATTACTTTGGCCAGTATAATCATTTTTACAAAATTATTTTTTTTCTATCCATGATCATGGAATGTTTTTCCATTTGCTTGTATCCTCTCTGATTTTCTTGAACAGTGGTTTGCAGGTCTCCTTGAAAAGGTCATTTACTTTTCTTGTTAGCTGTATTCCTAGGTATTTTATTCTCTTTGTGGCAACTGTGAATGAGAGTTCATTTATGATTTGACTCTCTGCTTGTCTGTTGTTGATGTGTAGAAATGCTGGGACTTTGCTGAATTTGCTCATCAGCTTAAGAAACTTTTGGACTGAGATGAGGGAGCTTTCTAGATATAGGATTATGTCATCTGCAAACGAAGAAAATTTGATTTCCTCTTTTTTATGTGAATACCCTTTATTTCTTTCTCTTGCCTGATTGTTCTGGCCGGAACTTCCAATACTATGTTGAATAGGAGTGATGAGAAAGAGAATTCTTGTCTTGTGCCAGTTTTCAAGAGGAATGCTTCCTGCATTTGTCCATTCAGTATGATATTGGCTGTGGGTTTGTCATAAATGGCTCTTATTATTTTGAGGTATGTGCTTTCAATACCCAGTTTAATGAGAGTTTTTAACATAAAGGGATGTTAAATTTTATCAAAGGCTTTTTTCTGCCTCTATTGAGATAATCTTGTGGTTTTCGTCTTTAGTTATAAGCTTTTTGATGTGCTGATGGATTCGGTATGCCAGTATTTTATTGAGGACTCTTGCATTGATGTTCATCAGAGATATTGGCCTGAAGCTTTCTTTTTATGTTGTACCTTTGCCAGGTTTTGGTATCAGGGTAATGCTGGCCTCATAAAATGAGTTAGGGAGGACTCCCTCCTTTTCAATTGTTTGGAATAGTTTCACAAAAAAATGGTACCAGCTCCTCTTTGTACTTCTGATAAAATTCAGCTGTAAATCTGTCTGGTCTTGGGATTCTTTTGGTCAGTAGACTATTTATTGCTGCCTTAATTTTAGAACTTGTTATTAGTCAATTCAGAAATTCAACTTCTTCCTGGTTCAGTCTCGGGAGGATATATGTGTCCAGGAATTAATCCTTTTCTTCTACATTTTCTAGTTTATTTGTGTAGAGCTGTTTATAGTATTCTCTGATGTTTGTCTGTATTTATGTAGGTTTAATGGTGATATCTCCTTTATCATTTTATTGTATCTATTTGATTCTTCTCTGTTCTCTTCTTTATTAGTCTAGCTACAATTTACTTTTTCAATAATAGCTAATAGTCTACCTTAGACTATTAGCTAATAGTCTATTTTATTATTTTTAGAAAATAGTCTAATAGCTAATATTCTATTTTATTATTTTTTTTTCAAAAAAATCTGCTTCTGGTTTCATTAATTTTTGAAGGGTTCTCCTCTCTCTATCTTCTTCAGTTCCACTCTGATCTTGGTTATTTCTTGTCTTTTGCTAGCTCTGAGATTTGTTTGCTCTTGCTTCACTAGTTGTTTTAGTTGTAATGTTAGGGTGTCAATTTGATATCTTTCCAGCTTTCTAATGTGGGCATTTAGTGCTATAAATTTCATAGCACCTTGGCTGACAGTACCTATCCATGAAAGAGCTCCAACAGACTGGCCACCACCATGTCACAACCACTCAAATGTAGCCTCCCCCAACTACACCCTCCTCCACTGCTTTGCTGGCATATACTCACCACAGTCACCCCCAAGCGAACTGCTGGTGTGAGTACATAAGTGGAACTCAACCTGCCTCCCCCCAGTGGTATGTGTGTGCATGAATTTGGTCACCGTCACCACTCCCAGCATGAGCACATGCATTCATGCCACCACCTTGCCACTATGGGCATATTATAAGCACCCTGCCACACCATCAACACAAGTGTGTGCCTAAATACTGCCCCAGCCAACACATACACATCACAGATCCTGCTGCCAATTCACTCCAAAAAGTGTTTTAGCTGGTATTCCCTCCATCAGAGTGCTATTGATAGTGGGCTTAGATTAGCTCAGCCCTCCATTGCAGCAGACTCCTAACCTCAAGGGGCCAGAGAGCAAAGCTGGGGGTAGAATAACAGCCCACCAGGGTTAGAGCATGCAGCCAATGAGTGATAAGCTGAGTATTGGCTCTGTGAAATTTTCCAAAAATAAAGCCAATAGACTGGACCCACTTTATACCACAATCAAACCCTTAAAAGCATCAAAAAGATAAAAGTGAAAGACCACATCAAAAGCACAGCAGCTTCAAAGATTAAAGGAACATCAACTTACACAGATGAGAAAGAACCAGTGAAAGAACTCGGGCAACTAAAAAATCAGAATGTCCTCTTACCTCCAAACAATTGTGAAACCTCCCCAGCAAAGGCTAGAGATCACTGGCAATATAGTCTGCATAATAATCAGCTAACAAAACAAAGACAAGATAAAATCCACATATATCAGTATTAACCTTGAACATAAATGGGCTAAATACCTCATGTAAAAGGCACAGAGTTGCATGTAGGATAAAGAAGTAGACCCAAATATATTCTGTCTTCAAGAGGCCCATCTCACATGCAATGACATTCAGAGGCACAAAGTGAAGGAATGGAGAAAAATCTACCAAGCAAATGAAAAACACAAAAACTTAGCAGTTGCTATGCTAAATTCAGACAAAACAGACTTTAAATCAACAATGATACAAAAAGATCAACAATATCATCACATACAGGTAAAGGATTGAGTTCAACAAGAAGACTTAATGATTACAAATATATATGCACCAAACACAGGAACACTGAGATTCATAAAACAAATTCTTAGAGAATAAGTAAGAGACTTAGATATTCACACAATAATAGTGGGAGATTTCAACATTTTATTGACTGTATTAGACAAATCATTGAGGCAGAAAACTAACAAAATGTTTGGGACCTAATCTTGACTCTTGACCAAATGGACCTAATAGACATCTAGAGACCTCTCCACCCAAAAGAACAGAGTATGCATTTTTCTTATCTACACACAGCACATACTCCAAAATGAATCACACAATTGGTTGTATAAAAAAACTCAGCACATACGAAAACAAACAAACAAACAAAAAAGTCAGACAACAAAAAAGAAATCAAATCAACCATACTCTTGGAACCTAGCAGAATACAAATATAAATCAATACTAAGAACATCACACAAAACCATATAATTATATGGAAATTGAATCTGCTCCTGAATGATTTTCGGGTAAACAATAAAATTAAGGCAGGAATCAAGGAATGTTTAGAAACTAATGGAAACAAAGATACAACATACCAGAATCTGGCACACAGCTAAAGCACTGTTAAGAGGAAAGTTTATAACCCTGAATGCCCACATCAAAACGTTAGAAAGATCTGAATTTAACAATCTAACATCACACCCCAAAAAACTACAAAAACAAAAGCAAACCAACCACAAGACTAACATTAAGATAAGAAATAACAGAAATCCAAGCTGAACAAAAGGAAATTGAGATAGGAGGAAAACATACAAAAGATTAACGATTCCAAAAGTTGGTTTTTCGAAAGAATAAATAAGATTGATAGAACACGAGCTAGACTAATTACAAAAAAAAAGAGAGAGAGAAAATCCAAATAAACACGATTATAAATAAGAAAGGGGACATTACCACTGACCTCAGAGAAACACAGAAAACCCCCAGGGACTATTATAAACATTCCTATACACACAAACTACAAATCTTGAACTACCGGAAAAATTCTTGGAAACATATAACCTTCCAAGGTTGAATTGGATAGAAACTGAAACCCCAAACAGACAAATAATGAGTTTTAAAATTGAATCAGTAATAGAAAGCCCACCAATTAGGAAAAGTCCTGTACCAGATTGATTCACAGCTGCATCCTAAATAGGAACTTGTGCCATTTCTACTAAAACTATTTGAGATTCATCGGGTATATATTGCATTGTATCATGGTCCTAAAATAAACTTGCCATGATTTCAATATTTTTAAATTATTAAAAGTCTTAAGTTAAAACTTAGTTTGCAACATAAAAGATTCTGGAGAATGTTTTTTGTGCACTTGAGAAGAACACGTATTGTGCCGTTATTAGGTGGAATGATCTGTTATATATGCCTGTTAGGTCCAAATGGTCTATCGTGTTTTCAAGTTATTTGTTACTTTGTTGACCTCCTGTCTGTATTGTCCATTATTGAAAGCAAGATATTGAAATTTTGTAAGATTTTGTGTTGCTGTCTATTTCTCCATGAGTCCTGTAAATATTTGCTTCATGTTAGTGTCTTTTGATGTTGGATGCCTATATCTATATATAAATGCATTTATTGTACATCTTATATATATCACATGTATATATATAATTTGTTATTGTATAATATTCTTCTAATCTTGTGACAATTTTTGACTTAAAGTGTATTTTATCTGATATAACTAAGGTGACTCCTGTTCTCTTTTGGATACTATTTGCATAAGATATTTTCTATATCCCTTCACTTTAAGCTAATGTAGGTTTTAAAATCTAAAATGAGTCTTTGTTGACAGAATATAGTAAAACTTTTTTATTAAAGTGTTCAGCCACTGTACATATTTTGATTGGAAAATTTAATGTACTTATATTTAAGGTAATTATTAATAGCAAAATATTTACTACTGTCATTTTGTTAATTGTTTTCTATCTGGTAGCTCTTTTGTTCCTTTTTATCTATCTTGCTATCATTGTGTTTTGTTAAATTTTTAGTGTCATCTTTTGATTCGTGTCTCATTTCTTTTATGTATTATTTATAGACTTTGTTTGTTGTTACTATAGAACTTACATTAAATACCCTGTAGTTATTACAATTTTAAGCTAATAATAGTTTAAATAAAATTGCATACAAAATGTCTATTCTTTTACTTCACCGCTTTATGTTGTTGATGTTACAAATTACATCTTTTTATATTGTATATGAATTGACATGTTTTATAGTTATAGTTGTTTTTATACCTTTGTCTTTTAATATCTACATCAGAATTAAAAGACATTTACATATGACTACCAAAATTTCAGTATTCTGTATTCATTTATATATTTACCTTTACATACAAGTTTTATTTTTACATGATTTTGTGTTTTTGTCTAGCACTGTTTCGTTTCAACTTCAAGGACTTCTTTAGCATTTAGTCTAAGTCAAGTTTAGTGGTGATGTTCTCCCTCAGTTCTTATTTATTTGAGAAAGTCTGTATTTTGCCATCAGTTTGAAGTAGAACTTTGTCAGATATAATGAAATGTCACAGGATCCTTTGGAAATCACTTCACAAGCCAGAAACCACTGTGGCTGGTGTTGCCTCTGCTTGAGTTTCACTCGTGCCCACTGGGCTTGTTCCACCAACTCAGCCCAGCAGGCAGTTCTCAACTTGTGCTACTATTCCAGATTCCATGCCTGCTGAAGGCAAGCCGGGTGTGGAGCAGTGAGGTTTGTGTGAGCAAGTGAATGTGGGGTCTGGCCACTGCTCACAGCCAGTCATGCCAGGTGTTGCAGTGGGGTGGGCAGCTCCAGGTGCAGGCACAGGCACCAGCTCTGTTTAACACTGTGGCTGGATCAGGCATACTGCTAGCAGCTTCCACTGCAGTTGCCGGCATCTGGATAAGGGGAATGCAGTGCCACCTGAAAACTCAGACGCCAGCAACTGTGAAGCTCTAAGGCATGGCAGGGGTGTGGTGTGCTACAGCTCTCTCCTGCTGCTTACAGCTCAACAAATGGGGAGGGGTATGTTTTAGCTCATTCAGTCCCATAACCTCTGGCTTGTGGGTCATGGACTGGCCTAACCCTGCTGCCACTTACCATCATGTAGGGTAGCCACCCGAAGCCATTGGGAAGGCTATAGTGTTACACTTCTGACTTGGGGAATTACAAGGTCTGGGCCCCCAGAAGCATCTTCGCTCTTCACTCCCACAGTCTGGTGAATGGGAAACCACAGCTCAGTGAGCCAGCCAGGAATATGTTAGAACCCTTTTCATGACCACTGTTTGGTGGGTTGAGAGTTCTTTTCCTGCATCCAAGAAGAAGGAGGTTATGCAGAAAACTGAAGTGTGAGCAAGGCAGAGAAGAGTTTTACTGAGCTACAGAGTGGCTCTCAGCATAGAGGAGACCCAAAGTGGGTAGTTCCTACCTGCAGGTGGGTAGTCCAGATGTGTGGCTGAGTCCAGGATTTTTATAGGCTCAGAATGGAGAAAGTGCATGCTGACTGGTTCATGGGTGGGAGGAAGTGTGTGCTAACTAGTCCATGGGTGGGCCTGAAAAAGCACCCTTTGACTGGTTGAAAGAAATCAAGAAAATTTTTACCCTGGGTCATAGATTCTACCCAGAGCTGCAGCTCGTTTTTCAGGCTTCAGGCTGTTATTGGCTTGAAGGTTGTGTTTCACTGGAGACCCATCCCTTTTGCACCTAGGAATGCATCTGCCTCTTGCCTCTATCAATACTAGGTTTTAAACACTTTGAATATATCATTTCACTCCCTTGTGTCCATAAGGTTTCTGCTGAGAAATATACTGATAGTATTATGAAGGCTTCTTTGTATGTGATGAGTCATTTATCTCTTGCTACTTTTAAATTTATTTCTTAGTCTTTGACATTTCACAATTTCATTATAATATGTCTTAATGTGGATTTGTTTTGAATACTTCTAGCTTGAAACCACAGGACTTCTTGAATTTGGATGTTAATTTTCTTCCTTGGATTTTTTGAGATTCATAAGCTATTTAAATAATCTTTCTGATACTTTCTTTGGTTCCTGAGATTTCCATAATGTGTATATTGTTCTATTTCATGACATCTCACTAGTCTCTTAGACTTTCTTTAATTTTTATATTATTGTTTTTCTCTTCTCCCTGGATTTTTTAACTTATTTCTTTTCAAATATTTATGGGTACATAGTAGATTTATATAATTATGGGGTACATGCCATAATACAATGCCTAATAATCACATCAGAGTAAATAAAGTGTTCATCGACTCAAGAATTTATAATCAAATGAAAAATTTACAAGCACATTAACACCTGTATCTTTAAATATAATCACTAAACTTGGAAGCAACAAAGATGTATTTCAATAGGTAAATAGATAAATCAACTGTATGGCATTCATACATGAGAATATTATCAGGTATTAAAAAGAAATTAGCTGTCAAGGCAAGAAAAACATGGAATAATCTTAAATCTATATTGCTAAGTGAAATGAGTCAATCTGAAAATGCTACCTAATTTATTATCTCTAATATTTGACTTTCTGGAAAAGGCAAAACTACACAGATAGTAAAATGATCAGTGGTTTCTAGAGTTTCAGGAGTAGTGAGAGAGATAGTGATAAATATATAGATCACAGGGGATTTTTAGGGCAGTGAAACACTCATCAGTTTTAACAAGTGTACCACACAAACGCGAGCTGTTAATAATATGGCAATGGGAGTTGAGGAAACATACAGTAATTTATTTTACTTGTCACTCATGTTTTTCTGTAAGCCTAAAACTACCCAAAAGTTAATTTTAAAAACAATGGTTTAAAGAGGTTTGGGGGTGGGTTGTATAGAGTCAAGAACAGTGGATTTGTTAGGGCAGTGAATCTGTTCAATAAACTTTAATGGTGAACATATGCCAATGTGTATTTGTGAAAACGAATAGAGGTTTAAAACACAAAGAGTGAACTCTATTGCATTCAAAACTTTAAATAATCACATAGGAAATCGGTGGATTGCAGAAGAAAATCCAGTATGAGACAAAACAGTCTATCTACAATACAAATGTATGGAACAACATTACCAAAGAGGATGGAAAAAGTGGTACTGACCTAATTAACTTTGAAAATGAGTAGAATCTGTAAGATTAAAGACAAAATGGGGGGGGGCGGGGCAAGATGCCCGAATAGGAACAGCTCCAGTCTCCAGCTCCCAGCGCGAGTAACACAGAAGACAGGTGATTTCTGCATTTTCAACTGAGGTACTGGGTTCATCTCACTAGGGAGTGCCCAACAATGGGTGCTGGTCAGCTGCTGCAGCCCGACCAGCGAGAGCTGAAGCAGGGTGAGGCATCGCCTCACCTGGGAAGCACAAGGGGGAAGGGAATCCCTTTTCCTAGCCAGGGGAACTGAGGCACACAACACCTGGAAAATCGGGTAACTCCCACCCCAATACTGTGCTGTACCAAGGGTCTTAGCAAACGGGCACATCAAGAGATTATATCCCACACCTGGCCGGGAGGGTCCCACACCCGCCCACGGAGCCTCCCTCATTGCTAGCACAGCAGTCTGCGATCTAACTGCAAGGCAGCAGCGAGGCTGGTGGAGGGGCGCCCCCCATTGCTGAGGCTTAAGTAGGTAAACAAAGCCGCTGGGAAGCTCGAAGTGGGTGGAGCTCACACCAGCTCAAGGAGCCCTGCCTGCCTCTGTAGACTCCACCTCTGGGGACAGGGCACAGCTAATCAACAACAACAACACCAGCAACAACAAAGCAGCAGAAACCTCTGCAGACGCAAACAACTCTGTCTGACAGCTTTGAAGAGAACAGTGGATCTCCCAACACGGAGGTTGAGATCTAAGATCAGACAGACTGCCTGCTCAAGTGGGTCCCTGACCCCTGAGTAGCCTAACTGGGAGACATCCCCCACTAGGGGCAGACCGACACCCCACACCTCACACAGTGGAGTACACCCCTAGGAGGAAGCTTCCAAAGCAAGAATCAGACAGGTACACTCGCTGTTCAGCGATATTCTATCTACTGCAGCCTCTGCTGCTGATACCCAGGCAAACAGGGTCTGGAGTGGACCTCAAGCAATCTCCAACAGACCTACAGCTGAGGGCCCTGACTGTTAGAAGGAAAAGTAACAAAAAGGAAGGACACCCACACCAAAATCCCATCAGTACATCACCATCATCAAAGACTAGAGGCAGATAAAACCACAAAGATGGGGAAAAAGCAGGGCAGAAATGCTGGAAATTCAAAAAATAAGAGCGCATTTCCCCTGCAAAGGAACACAGCTCATCACCAGCAACGGATCAAAGCTGGACAGAGAATGACTTTGACGAGATGAGAGAAGAAGGCTTCAGTCCATCAAACTTCTCAGAGCTAAAGGAGGAATTACGTACCCAGTGCAAAGAAACTGAAAATCTTGAAAAAAGAGTGGAAGAATTGATAGCTAGAATAATTAATGCAGAGAAGGTCATAAACGAATTGACAAAGATGAAAACCATGAGACGATAAATACGTGACAAATGCACAAGCTTCAGTAACTGACTCGATCAACTGGAAGAAAGAGTATCAGCGATTGAGGATCAAATGAATGAAATGAAGTGAGAAGAGAAATCTAAAGAAAAGAGAAGAAAAAGAAATGAACAAAGCCTGCAAGAAGTATGGGATTATGTAAAAAGACCAAATTTACGCCTGATTGGGGTGCCTGAAAGTGAGGGGGAAAATGGAACCAAGTTGGAAAACACTCTTCAGGATATCATCCAGGAGAACTTCCCCAACCTGGTAGGGCAGGCCAACATTCAAATTCAGGAAATACAGAGAACGCCACAAAGATACTCCTCGAGAAGAGCAACTCCAAGACACATAATTGCCAGATTCACCAAAGTTGAAATGAAGGAAAAAATCTTAAGGGCAGCCAGAGAGAAAGGTCGGGTTACCCACAAAGGGAAGCCCATCAGACTAACAGTAGATCTCTCAGCAGAAACTCTCCAAGCCAGAAGAGAGTGGGGGCCAATATTCAACATTCTTAAAGAAAAGAATTTTCAACCCAGAATTTCATATCCAGCCAAACTAAGTTTCATAAGTGAAGGAGAAATAAAATCCTTTACAGATAAGCAAATGCTTAGAGATTTTGTCACCACCAGGCCTGCCTTACAAGAGACCTGGAAGGAAGCCCTAAACATGGAAAGGAACAACAGGTACCAGCCATTTCAAAAACATGTCAAAATGTAAAGACCATCGAGGCTAGGAAGAAACTGCATCAACTAACGAGCAAAATAACCAGTTAATATCATAATGGCAGGATCAAGTTCATACATAACAATATTAACCTTAAATGCAAATGGACTAAATGGTCCAATTAAAAGACACAGACTGGCAAACTGGATAAAGAGTCAGGACCCATCAGTCTGCTGTATTCAGGAGACCCATCTCACATGCAGAGACATACATAGGCTCAAGATAAAGGGATGGAGGAAGATCTACCAAGCAAATGGAGAACAAAAAAAAGCAGGGGTTGCAATCCTAGTCTCTGATAAAATAGACTTTAAACCATCAAAGATCAAAAGAGAAAAAGAAGGCCATTACATAATGGTAAAGGGATCAATTCAACAGGAAGAGCTAACTCTCCTAAATATATATGCACCCAATACAGGAGCACCCAATTCATAAAGCAAGTCCTTAGAGACTTACAAAGAGACTTAGACTCCATACAATAATAATGGGAGACTTCAACACCCCACTGTCAACATTAGACAGATCAAGGAGACAGAAAGTTAACAAGGATATCCAGGAATTGAACTCATCTCTGCACCAAGCGGACCTAATAGACATCTACAGAACTCTCTAGCCCAAGTCAACAGAATATACATTCTTCTCAGCACCACATCAAACTTATTCCAAAATTGACCACATAATTGGAAGTAAAGCACTCCTCAGCAAATGTCAAAGAACAGAAATTATAACAAACTGTCTCTCAGACCACAGTGCAATCAAACTAGAACTCAGGACTAAGAAACTCAATCAAAACTGCTCAACTACATGGAAACAGAATAACCTGCTCCTGAATGACTACTGGGTACATAATGAAATGAAGGCAGAAATAAAGATGTTCTTTGAAACCAATGAGAACAAAGATACAACATACCAGAATCTCTGGGACACATTAAAGCAGTGTGTAGAGGGAAATTTATAGCACTAAATGCCCACAAGAGAAAGCTGGAAAGATCTAGAATTGACACTCTAACATCACAATTAAAAGAACTAGAGAGGCAAGAGCAAACACATTCAAAAGCTAGCAGAAGGCAAGAAATAACTAAGATCAGAGCAGAACTGAAGGAGATAGAGACACAAAAAACCTCCAAAAAATCAATGTATCCAGGAGTTGGTTTTTTGAAAAGATCAACAAAATTGATAGACCGCTAGCAAGACTAATAAAGAAGAAAAGAGAGAAGAATCAAATAGATGCAATAAAAAATGATAAAGGGGATATCGCCACCGACCCAACAGAAATACAAACGACCATCAGAGAATACTATAAACACCTCTATGTAAATCAACTAGAAAATCTAGAAGTAATGGATAATTTCCTGGACACTTACACTCTCCCAAGACTAAACCAGGAAGAAGTTGAATCCCTGAATAGACCAATAGCAGGTTCTGAAATTGAGGCAATAATTAATAGCCTACCAACCAAAAAATGTCCAGGACCAGATGGATTCATAGGTGAATTCTACCAGAGGTACAAGGAGGACCTGGTACCATTCCTTCTGAAACTATTCCAATCAACAGAAAAAGAGGAAATCCTCCCTAACTCATTTTATGAGGCCAATATCATCTTGATACCAAAGCATGGCAGAGACACAACAAAAAAAGAGAATTTTAGACCAATATCCCTGATGAACATCGATGCAAAAATCCTCAATAAAATACTGGCAAACCGGATCCAGCAGCACATCAAAAAGCTTATCCACCATAATCAAGTGGGCTTCATCCCTGGGATGCAAGGCTGGTTCAACATTCGCAAATCAATAAACGTAATCCAGCATATAAACAGAACCAAAGACAAGAACCACATGATTATCTCAATAGATGCGAAAAAAGCCTTTGACAAAATTCAACAGCCCTTAATGCTAAAAACGCTCAGTAAATTCGTTATTGATGGAACATATCTCAAAATAATAAGAGCTATTTATAACAAACCCACAGCCAATATCATAGTGAATGGGCAAAAACTGGAAAAAATTCCCTTTGAAAACTGGCACAAGACAGGGATGCCCTCTCTCACCACTCCTATTCAACATAGTGTTGGAAGTCCTGGCTAGGGCAATCAGTCAAGAGAAAGAAATAAAGGGTATTCAGTTAGGAAAAGAAGAAGTCAAATTGTCCCTGTTTGCAGATGACATGATTGTATATTTAGAAAACCCCATCATCTCAGCCCAAAATCTCCTTAAGCTGATAAGCAACTTCAGCAAAGTCTCAGGATACAAAATTAATGTGCAAAAATCACAAGCATTCTTATACACCAGTAACAGACAAACAGAAAGCCAAATCATGAATGAACTTCCATTCACAATTGCTTCAAAGAGCATAAAAACCTAGGAATCCAACTTACAAGGGATGTAAAGGACCTCTTCAAGGAGAACTACAAACCACTGCTCAGTGAAATCAAAGAGGACACAAACAAATGGAAGAGCATGCCATGCTCATGGATAGGAAGAATCATTATCGTGAAAATGGCCATACTGCCCAAGGTAATTTATAGATTCAATGCCATCCCCATCAAGCTACCAACGAGTTTCTTCACAGAATTGGAAAAAACTGCTTTAAAGTTCATATGGAACCAAAAAAGAGCCCGCATTGCCAAGACAATCCTAAGTCAAAAGAACAAAGCTAGAGGCATCACGCTACCTGACTTCAAACTGTACTACAAGGCTAAGGTAACCAAAACAGCATGGTACTGGTACCAAAACAGAGATATAGACCAATGGAACAGAACAGAGTCCTCAGAAATAATACCACACATCTACAGCCATCTGATCTTTGACAACCTGAGAGAAACAAGAAGGGGGAAAGGATTCCCTATTTAATAAATGGCGCTGGGAAAATTGGCTAGCCATAAGTAGAAAGCTGAAACTGGATCCTTTCCTTACTTGTTATATGAAAATTAATTCAAGATGGATTAGAGACTTAAATGTTAGACCTAATACCATAAAAACCCTAGAAGAAAACCTAGGTAATATCATTCAGGACATAGGCATGGGCAAGGACTTCATGTCTAAAACACCAAAAGCAATGGCAACAAAAGCCAAAATTGACAAATGGGATCTAATTAAACTAAAGAGCTTCTGCACAGAAAAAGAAACTACCATCAGAGTGAACAGACAACCTACAGAATGGGAGAAAATTTTTGCAATCTACTCATCTGACAAAGGGCTAATATCCAGAATCTACAAAGAACTCAAACAAACTTACAAGAAGAAAACAAACAACCCCATCAAAAAGTGGGCAAAGGATATGAACAGACATTCTCAAAAGAAGACATTCATACAGCCAACAGACACATGAAAAAATGCTCGTCATCACTGGCCATCAGAGAAATGCAAATCAAAACCACAATGAGATACCATCTCACACCAGTTAGAACGGCAATCGTTAAAAAGGAAACAACAGGTGTTGGAGAGGATGTGGAGAAATAGGGACACTGTTACACTGTTGGTGGGATTGTAAACTAGTTCAACCATTATGGAAAACAGTATGGCGATTCCTCAAGGATCTAGAACTAGAAGTACCATATGATCCAGCCATCCCATTACTGGGTATATACCCAAAGGATTATAAATCATGCTACTATAAAGACACATGCACACGTATGTTTATTGCAGCACCATTCACAATAGCAAAGACTTGGAATCAACCCAAATGTCCATCAGTGACAGACTGGATTAAGAAAATGTGGCACATATACACCATGGAATACTATGCAGCCATAGAAAAGGATGAGTTTGTGTCCTTTGTAGGGACATGGATGCAGTTGGAAAACATCATTCTCAGCAAACTATCGCAAGAACAGAAAACCAAATACCGCATGTTCTCACTCATAGGTGGGAACTGAACAATGAGATCACTTGGACTCGGGAAGGGGAACATCACACATCGGGGCCTATCATGGGGAGGGGGGAGAGGGGAGCGATTGCATTGGGAGTTATACCTGATGTAAATGATGAGTTGATGGGTGCTGATGAGTTGATGGGTGCAGCACACCAACATGGCACAAGTATATATATGTAACAAACCTGCACGTTATGCACATGTACCCTAGAACTTAAAGTAGAATAATAATAAAAAAATAAAAAAACAAAACCAACAAACAAACAAAGAAACAAAAAAGACCATATTACCTTAATATACAATATTTACTTCTTCAGCAGTTGAGGCTAAAAATTACAATTACATTCCTAGTTGTGCAATGATGTGGTGGAGTCCATCACATATCTTTAAATCTACTCCTATAGAATTCTTGAAATAATATAGTGAAAAGACCCCTGGTGTGGAGTCAATGTAAAAAGGTGGATCTGAATCTCATTCGTGCAATAATTCTGACCTTGAGCCAGCTACTTAACCTTTCGGAACTTCTATTTTCTCATCTAAAGGAAGAGAAGACTGTTTCTATGACCTCTCTAGCATCAATCTACCAATTATATCACTTTATACTTTAGTCTCTCCTGTATGTATCAAACAAGTAACTATAGGGCAATGATTCTCACTGTTGTGCGTAGCAGATTAACCCGGAAACCTAAGACCTCAGAGATCCAGGTGCATGAATTGGAAGGACTGTGTCCTGTGCATTCACTAAGCTCCCCAGGTGATTCTGACATCCACCTAAGTTTGAGAACCACTGATCTAGGTTAGGTACCCTAGAAAACACCAAATCCAAAACAAGTGAAAACTGTAATTTTTAATTTCTCCAAGATTAGATCAGTCTCTCAATTTCCATAATAGGTTTTAAAATAACCACCAATCATATTTATATATGGCTCACTGATATATAAAGTTTAAAATTAGGAATTGCAACAACTTTTCCAGTACCCTACCTTCTAGGCCAGCGAATTGAACTACTTGCATTTCCTCACTCTAACCAATAGGGCCATTTAGGTGATTTCATGCTTCATAAAATGTGGACCATTTACTTTCCTCTTGACTCTGTCATTATATTTTTTCTAATCTTGGGAACACTATGGCTACCTCGCCACATTTCTTAGGATGGCTGGGGGATTACAGGCTACAGGACTAATTATGAAAGGGCATAACATACCTCAGCTTAGCAACTGAGCCAAAGAGAACAATTAATAGAGCTCACTCAAGATTGCCCATCAAGAAACAGGAGGTTTGTAGCTTCCAGAAGGAAGAAACCCACAGATTTTTTTTTTCACTTTTTTTTTTTTTTTTTTTTGAGACGGAGTCTTGCTCTGTCACCCAGGCTGGAGTGCAGTGGCCGGATCTCAGCTCACTGCAAGCTCCGCCTCCCGGTTCACGCCATTCTCCCGCCTCAGCCTCCGGAGTAGCTGGGACTACAGGCGCCCGCCACCTCGCCCGGCTAGTTTTTTTTTTTTTTTTTTCACTTTTTTAAGGTCCAGTTCCTGCAGAGTAGAAAAAGTTTTCTACAAGCTGTGTGTTTGCAAGTGACAGATTTTACTTTCCAGTGTTCAAATCATCACCAAGAAACTAAAAGACTTATCCAGGACTGAACAGTAAGCCAGGGACACCACTGGGTTAGGGGCAAGTGCTAAGTGTCTAGTTTCTAACCAAAGGAGACCTGTTACCATGTCTCTCCTTTCAGTTTCTGGGGGCTCACATGAGAGGAGTGAGAGGCAGGCCCGGCAATAGTGAAAACTGAGCACAAATCCTAAGAGCACAAATGCCAGCTTGAGCTCTCATTTGAGCCCATTTATATCAAAGCCAACCCCAAAGGAATCTAGAGGTCTTTGTCTTCTAGATAAAATTTTGAAAAACATGTTTTGTCTTTATGCCTAAATGTTATCTTTCTGTTTATAGAGGGCATAATTTAAAGATAATTTACAGATACAAGTTCGTGAGGTATGACTTAGGAGTCTAAGGAGTTCTCCAGCTGAGATATTCTGAAAGTTGATAGAGACTTGATAGAACAACTTTTCATAAGGTATAAATTCTACCTATTTTTCCCTAAAAACAAACAGCAACCATTCTTGCTTCTAATTAGGCAGTACAATCTGATAAGTTGGCTAGAGACTTGCAGTGGGGTGCACTGGTACCTACCCAAAGGCTGTAGCTTTCTTCTATCTCATTCTCATTTTCTATTCTTGGCATCGTAGAGTTTTGGAGCAAAGGAAGTCATCAAACTTATGCAGTGAACCTAACAGTTTCCTTTTAAGATGAGGGCACTGAGCCCCAGCCAGCCATGTGATTCATCACAGTTCCCTGGTGGCTGAGTTGGGAGGAGAACACACATCTTCTCAGCTCCTCCACTGCTCTTTCCATTAAGACAGACAGCCTCTCATTCAAAGTAAGAGAATTTCCATCATATGAGCAAGGGACAATGAGAGAATTGCTTCTCAGTACTCCCCACTACTTCCTCACCTACTTCCTCTTCATTGGATTTGTCAATTCACCTGTCTTTACACAATAGTTACATTGCCAGCATTTTTCTACATTACATACTTCAGTGATTCCCATACTGGCTTTGCAAAGTCATCCAAACACAAATGGAATTAGTAAGAGTTTCAGCTATGGGTTGAGTTCATAGCTTTAGCAACTGTTAAATAGCTAATGTCTACTTTCTGGAGAACAGATGCTTTGCAAGACCCTCTGCAATGAAACCAAAGAAAAAATTTAAAGAGCCTCACCGAATAATTGGTCAGCTTTTCAAAGTCATCCCGTTTCTTTTTGTTGCTATTGAAAAACTTGACCTTAATGTCTTCCTTGATGGTCTCCACACTCTTTTGGATCCTCTGGTCATCTTTGAAGTTTTTAAAAAGTTTGAAGTAAAAGGAGACAATTTGGCTCTGCATTATTTTTCTGTCACTCTCCTTGGAAGGAAAGAAACAAACAGAGGATGATGTGTATTTATCCATCAGAAAGCAAGCAACAGGAAAATTAGCCAATGGGAATATTCAGCTTACCTCTTTCCAATTCCTCAAGATGTCTAAGAAAAGAGTTCCATTATCTGCTACATCTGGATCACCTGCATTCTGAAAAAAAAAAAAAAAAAAAGGTTTACAATTAGCCCATAAATTGTCTTAAAAATATATTTCAAGTTTCATTGAACTCAGATGTGACAATATTCACTGATTTCCTTTTCAATTCTTCTGCTTAGTTCTAACAATAAGTATTCACAAAAGGTTTATGTGACATATAGCCAAAGACTATTATGCTCTTTTAGCTTTTTTATTTTCCAATATAACCATTAAATTGCAATGTCACAAAGGAGTTCAGCAAAGCTGATGATACTCCAAGGGTCTCAAAAATAGTAGGCTAAAGAAAGTATTTTCAAGCTAGGCTAAAAAATACAAAACAAAAACAGCAAAGCCACCGCACTATAAAATACTGCCCCCCAATGGCACAGGTTTCTATTACATCTACTATGCCTTCCTGTAGGGTATTACATCAACTTTAAAAGATAGTTTCAAACGTGTGCGCACGCGTGTGTGTGTGTGTGAGAGATCTGATTTTGTGTTGTAGGAATAAAATCAATTGTGAATGTCTGAATATTAGTATGACAGCTATAATTATAATAGCTAAGTTTTAAATAAATAATGAAATATTTAAAATGTAAAAACTTTTCATTAACTATCAATAAAATTTTAAAAGAAACTCAAAAAAAAAAAAAGAAGACAAAATGAACTATACATAACCAGTATACTCTACTTGATAAAATTGTTTGCCATATGGATGTGGTTTAACAATTTCAATATAATTGCACATATATATTTGAATTAAATGATTAAATAAATAAATGGTATAACATTTAATTTATATGTCAACTTGACTAGGCTAAGGGATGCTCAGGGAACTGGTAAAAATTAATTCTAATGGTGTTTGTGATGGTGTTTCTGGAAGAGATTAAAATTTGAATAGGTAAACTAATGATACGGTTTAGCTGTGCCCCCACCAAAATCTCATCTTGAGTTGTAGCTCTCATAATTCCTACGTGTCATGAGAGGGACTGGTGGGAAGTAATTGAATCATGGGGATGTGTCTTTCCCATGCTGTTCTTGTAATAGTGAATAAGTCTCACAACAGCTGATGGTTTTATAAAAGGGAGTTCCCTTGCACACACTCGCTTGTCTACTACCATATAAGATGTGCCTTTGCTCTTCCTTTGCCTTCCACCATGATTGGAAGGCATCCCCAACCATGTAGAACTGTGAGTCCATTAAACCTCTTTTTTTTAAATAAATTACCCAGTCTCAGGTATATCTTTATAGCAGTATAATAAGGGACTAGTATGACTGTAGAAGGAAAGCCTTCCTTTACCATTGTGGGCTGACATCATCCAATCTTTTAGGGCCAAAATATAACAAAAAGGTGAAAAAAAGGTGAATTCTCTCTCTTCTTGAATTGGAACAGTCATCTTCTCCTATCTTTGGAAAACAGTGTACCTGGTTCTTAGTTCTTCAGATTCTGGGGCTTCCACCTGTGGCCTTTCAGGTCTCAGGCCATTAGAATTCAGCTGAATTACATTACCAGCTTTCCTGGTTCTCCAGCTTGTAGTTGGAAGATTGTGGGAATTCTCAACTTTCCTAATCACATATGCCAATTCCCATAATGAACCTTAATCTTTCTGTCCCTCTTTATCTCTCTTTCTCTGTCTCTCCTCTTATTTCCTTTTATCACTTTATCACATTACATTAAGAGCAGTCAAACAGTATAAATATGTATCTTACTTTTCCTAGAATATTCTGAAGAATCATATACAAGGTCACTGGTCTCCTTGGTTGTTATAAGCTGATGAATAAGAATCCATTGCAAGTATTTTGCTTTTCTCTATAATCAGTTAATGCCATGAACTATCAGTGCTCTCTATAATACTGTAGAGTCATTAGAGTCTAGTAGTATTTGCTTCATATATCTGTGTGGTCCATATTTGGGTGTGTGTATATACACACACACACACACACACACACATATATATGCATAGATAGATAGATAGATAGATAGATAGATAGATATAATTCTTTTTTTTTTTTTCAAGACGGAGTCTCACTCTGTCACCAGGCTGGAGTGCAGTGGCATGATCTCAGCTCTCTGCAACCTCTACCTCCTGGGTTCAAGTGATTCTGCTGCTTCAGTCTCCCTAGTAGCTGGGACTACAGGTGCATGCCACCATGCCCAGCTAATTTTTGTACTTTCAGTAGAGACGGAGTTTCACCATGTTGGCCAGAATTGTCTCGATCTCTTGACCTTGTGATCCACCCACCTCAGCCTCCCAAAGTGCTGAGATTACAGGCGTGAGCCACCACACCTGGCCTTATATAGATATAATTATTATATTCTCTTGCTGAATGGACCCCTTTATGATTATATACTGAACTTCTTTGTTTTTATACTTTTTATCTTGAAATCTATTTTGTCTGATGTATTTATAGCTACTACTGCTCTTTTTTGGGAATTATGGAATTTATATATTTATATATATATACACACACACACATACACATATATACAATATATACACATATATGTGTATACATATATATATGGCTATAGTAAGAATTTAGAGAGAGCTCTCTAATACAAAATTTGGTACCTGGGCTTGTTCTAGAGGCCCTGAGAGATACAGGGCCCGATGCAATAATATCTGGAGATTTCGACATTCCACTTTCAGCATTACACAGATCTCCCAGACAGAAAATCAACAAGAAACATTTGAATTAATCTGCATTGCAGATCAAATGGATCTAATCGATATTTACAGAACATTTCATCCAATGACTTCAGAATACACATTCTTTCTCTCAGTACATACATTATTCTCAAGGATAGACCACATGTTAGGTCACAAAACAAGTCTTAAAACATTAAAACAAGGAAATATTATAATATCATGCATCTTCAAATCATGTCTTCGCAGGAACATAGATGCAGCTTACTATATGGCTAAAGTAAAAATGTAGAGAGAGAACTTAAATACAGATACACACACACATACAAACACACACACACATGTGTATATATATACATATACATATATGTTGGAGGAAATATTAATGGCCTCCCTTGAGATTCTCCTCAGGACCCACCTTCACCATTCTTTTTGCTTAGAGGTCTATAACTGGATTCAAGTCTCAGCAGAACCCTAAAGTTGAGGTGTACAGTGTGACCCATGAAGAGGGGCACAATAATTCAAAAGAATTACTTGAGTTTTCTAACTTATACAAGCAGAAAGTCAGAAAACAAGTGTGAGGGTGGATATTAAAAGTATAGGATAATTGTGGAAAGAACATAAAGTTGGATCAGAACAAATTTATTAATATGGGCTTCATAAGCAGATATTCTGCATTTAATGTTGCAGCTCAGTTGGTAGGGGCTTTATGTTTCATTGATTGGCTGAAATGTGAACCAAAAAGTGGCCCACAGGGAGTGAACTGGAAATGTCAAACCTGCCTTCGTTGAATGCAAAGGAAGAGATTAAAAGGCGAAGGAACATTGAAATATTAGAGTGGATTTCCCATGTAAGACATACTCACCAACATTGGGAGGGTCTACATAAACTTTTCACCAATACTTTAAGAAACAAAATTGTGAGAGAAGCCCCTGCCTGCATCCTTGAAGAGCTCTAATACCACTCTTCCCTGTAGACCAGTCCTCAGAGTAAACTGCAACTGTTCAAATAGAAAATTTAAATGTAATGGAAGAAACTGGACCAGGAATGACAGAGGCCAAGTGGTGACACTCAATTGCCAAGCACAAAATGAGTATAGTTACCATAATGGACAGCAAGGTCAAAGCAGCAATTGAAATAGTCTAACTTCTGCACACCTATGGCTTAGCTAGTTAATAATGTTTGTAGAAGTAACATAAATAGGAAGGCTACTAAATTGTTTATCTAATCAAGCAGAAAAGTTATTTGTTAAAAAAAAAAAATTCTACTTGAATCAAGAAAACAGAGGACCACTCCTTAATCAGTTCCAGAATTTGAGCCAGTTTACAGATCAGAACTCCTTGATAAAAGGAAATTTGGGGCCCCTTGAGGAAGAACCAAGCACACTACTGAAAATTTATACTGTTAATGCTTCTTCCAACTCTGTGCAAAAGAACCCACAACCTTTGACCAGGGTAATGTTCACTGAGGGAAAGTAAGTAATCAGGACTTTTGAGGACCACTGGACATTGGGTTTGAGTTAACACAGATTTCAGAAGACCCAAAATGTCACTGTGGACTGCCAGTCAGAATAGGAGCTTATGAAGGTAAGGCAACTAGTGAAGTTTTTGGTCACATGCAACTGACAGTGGGACCAGTTGGTCCTTGGCATCATCCTGTGGTTATCTCCCCAGCTTTAGAATACACGATTGAAATAGACATACTTAGCAGTTGGTAGAATTTCTACATTAGTTCCCTGACCTGTGGAGTGAGGGATTTTATGGTAGGAAAGGCCAAATGAAAGCCATTAGCGTTTCCTCTATCTTAGAAAAAGTTAAATCAAAATCAATAGTACATTCCAGCTCACATTACAGAGATTAGTGTTACCACCACATACTTGGAAGATACAGAGGTGTTGATTCCCACTGCATCCTCATTTAACAGTCTTATTTGGCTTGTGCAGAAGATGGATGGATCATGGAAAATGACAGCAATTAATCCAATGATGACTTCAATTGCAATTGCTGTACCGGAATGGTTTCATTGCTTGAGCAAATTAACACATCCCCTGGCTCCTGGTATGCAGCTACCAATCTGACAAATGCCTACTTCTCCACCCTTGTCCATAAAGCACAGCAGAAGCAGTTTGCTTTCAGCTGACAAGGTCAGTAATGCACCCTCCTTTCTACCTCAGGGGTGTATTAACTCTCTAGCCCTGTACCATCATTTATTTTGCAATTATCTTGATTATCATTTCTATCCAAAAAACATCACATTGGTTCATCACATTGTTGATAGTATGCTGAATAAACCTAGTAACCATGAAGTACAACTACTCTAGACTTATTAATAAGATATTTTCACATAATGTTGTGGAAAATAAATCTGACTAAAATTCAGGG
The DNA here is from genome assembly GCF_009764315.1 of Trachypithecus francoisi. Lineage (NCBI taxonomy): Eukaryota > Metazoa > Chordata > Mammalia > Primates > Cercopithecidae > Trachypithecus > Trachypithecus francoisi. The sequence goes on from NW_022681471.1 coordinate 55,506,674, forward strand.
ACCTTTGACCTCAATGAAATGTCTAGAGGTCCAGTAGTATGTGAAAATATTATTTCTAAAGTAAAAGTTAAATTGTTGCTATGGGCTCCTCCTACAACCAAGAAAGAGGGGCAACAACTATAGGTCTTTTTCAATTTTCAAGGCAATGCATTACTCATTTGGATGTATTATTCAAGCCCATGTACTAAATGACTGAGAGAGCTGCTAGTTTGTAGTTGGACCCAGATCAAGGAAAGGCTCTGCAACAGATCTAGTCTGCTGCACAAGTTGCTGTGCCCCTTGGCCATATGATTCAGCAGATCCAATCATGGTGTTTGAAGTGTCAGTGGCAGGCATGGATACTGTTTTGAGAATTTGGAAGGCCCATATAGTAGAATTGCACCTCAGGCCTTTAGGACTTTGAAGCAAGGCTCTGCCATTAACTATAGGTAATTACTCTCCTTTGAGAAACAGTTCTTGGTCTGGTACTGGATCTTAGTAGAAACTGAACACTTGATCATAGGCCACCAATTTACCATGAAACCTGAACTGCTCATAATAAACTGTATATTACCTTACCTACAAAACCATACAACTGAGTGTGCACAGCAACACTTCATTATCCAATGAAAATGATATATATGTAGTCAGACTGTAATAGGTCTAAATGCACAAGTGAGTTGCGTGTAGTGTCTCAATGGTCCCATGGTTCTTGCCTTTTCTTCCTGGCTGCACCAATAACTTCATGAGAAATTTCCTACAATTAGTTGGTAGAAAAAAAAAAGATGATTTCAGCCTGTTTTTACAGATTATTATGAACTATATGAAGACTCCATCTGAAAGTGGACAGATACTGCACTACAGCCCTTCTCTGGCACATCCCTGAAGAAAAGTGAAGTAAAATACTCACAGTAGAATTGAGCAATGCACCTAATTGTGCATTTTGCTTGGAATAAGAAATGGCTGGTGTTCAATTATAAACTTATTCATAAGGTATAGGCAATGATTTGACTGGATGGTCAGGGACTTGGAAGAAGCATAATTGGAAAATCGATGTCAAAAATTTGAGGATGTTGTGTATGTCTACATCTCTCTGAATAAGTGAAGAAAAAGTAAAGATACTATCTGTTTCCCATATGAATGCTCACAAAGGGTAACCTCAGCATAAGAGATGATTAATAATCGAGTGAATGGAATGGCTAATTCAACGCATGTCAGTGAGCCTCTTTCTCCAGCCATTCCTTATTGCCCAGTAGAGTCATTAAAATGTAGCTAAAATGTAGCCATTGTGAAAGCGATAGAGATTTCACATGAGCTCAGCAACACGGACTTTCACTCACCAAGGCTGACCTCGTTAGGGACACCACCAAGTACACTATCTGCCAGCAGCAGAAATTAACAGTGAGCCCTCAATATTGCATCATTCTCTGGGGCCATCAGTCAGTTATCTGCTGTCATGTCAGTTACATTGGACTGTCTCTACCATGGAATGAGTAGCATTTTGTCTTACTGGCATAGACATTCTGGATTTGGATTAACCTTCCCTGCAAACAATGCTTCTGTCAAAACTACCAGCTATAGACGTATAAAATGCCTTAAACTACACCATAGTATTCTGCACAGCATTGCTTCTGTCCAAGAAACTCACTTCAAAGGAAAAAAAGTATGGTGATGTGCACATGCTAACATAATTCATTGGTCATTCTGTGTTTCTCACCAACCTAATATAGCTGATGTTATAGAACATAAAATGGCCTTTTGAATGCTCAAAAACAACACCAGCTAGGTGGCTATACCTTGCAGAGCTGCAGTTCTCGAGGACCTGCACAGTGTCCAATATTTGGTACTGTTTATTGGATAGCCAGTATGCTTGGGTCCAGAAATCACGGATGTAGAAATGAGAGTGGTACCAATCACCATTCGTTTTAGTCCTTTCTGTTCTCAGGATCTCATACTCTGCTGGACTAGGGGTCTTTTTTTCCAGAGGGTGCAATGTTCATACCAGGAAATGCAGAATGAGTACTAGAAAAATATTGTTATAAATACCAGCTCTGACCTGGTGATCTGTTACAAAATAAGAACTGTAATTGTCATGAGTATTTTCTTATATTATCATGAATACATCTGTGTATATATATACATATATTAAGCAAATAGTTTTGTTTTCTTTCTTCTTTTATTTCCTTATTATGTGGCATATGATGTATTGACTTAATATCAGTATTCAAGCATCATTAATTTTACAGAATAGGATTTAAGTTACAGGATATTTGGAGAAAAGGAACATTATTCAAGAACTTTACTTCTTGTTCTAGGAAAGGAATTAGTGTGTTTTCAGTTGTACGCAGCATATTTGTCTTGTGTTAGGTAAAATTTTGACTTTTTTATTGTCTTTATTTGGAAATTAAATTTTGGGAGAGTATTTCTGTGAGGGTGTTTCTGGAATAGATTAGCATTTGAATTGTTAGACTGAGTAAAGTGTATCCACCCTCACCAATGTGAGCAAGCATCATCTGATCCTTTGAGAGCCCAAATCTACTTGAGAGAGAGAACAAATCATCTCTCTCTCTTTTTGAGTTGAGACATCCATCTTCTCCAGCCTTCATACATTATAGTTCCTGGTTCTCGGGCTTTTAGACTCCAGAACTTATACCAGAATCTCACCTGGTTCTCAGGCTTTCAGACTTAGACTGAATTATATCACTGGCATTTCTGGTTTTTCAACATGCAGATGATGCATCATGGGACTACTCACCCTACATCATCACACAAACCAATTCATATAATAACTCTTTATCTCTGTTTATTTCTCTTTCTCTCTCGTACTTTGCATGTGTGTTTGTTTTTGTGTATACACACATATATACATCCTGTTGGTTCTGTTTCTCTGTAGAATTCTGACTAATATGGATGACAAATGATGAGGGCCAGATTTTTCACTTCTGCAATAAGAAATAAATTACAAATAATCAAATATGAAAGGCTAGAATAATTCATATGGAAATAATAGATACAGATTAATACATTAATAATACATACAGATTAATACATTAAGAAATATATATAATATGCACACATATATTTCCTTTCTGTGTCAGTTTAGAGGGTATAAATTCAATGACACTCATTTAGCAATGAGGATACCAAAGAACCAAATTGTGGTTTCTAATACCATTCTCTAATTAACATAACCATGGCTCCTTGAAAAATTGCTATCTCTGGGATTTGATCAGGGAATATACAATGTGGTCCTAGAATATCGTTTAATGTCATAAAATAAAAAAGAAAAAGAAAACACAATGAGAATGTATGTGAAAAGAAAATATAAGCCAACTGAACAAGTTACCAACACTCACAGTTGAAATATTTGAACATCAACTAAATAAAGTAGCATTAGAATAACCCAAAGTACGAAATACATTTTCACAATCCACACTTACATAAATACACAGCTAAATAAATAAATAGGGGATACATAACACATCTTCCTTATAGAAAATTACAAATAATTTGTGTAGACACTCTATCCTTAAGAAGATGAAGCATAAATTTCCACTCTCTAAGTTTGAACTGAGAATAGTAACTTTCTTTCAAAGAACACAGTTTAAAAATGGTGGTGGGGAGGGCAACATTAAACTGGAAGAACCTGACAAACACTACAGCAGCAAAGTGATCATGGCCAACAGCAACAGTTCAAAATCGTATTGATAGTATGGATTCTTGATATAATGTGATTTAAATGGGACTTTATTTCTATTATTTTCCTTGCAAAACTCATAACCCAACTCTAATCCTAAAAATAAAATCAAACAAGTTACCGTACTGGGGCAACTTACAAAATATGTGATCAATATTTCTCAAAAATTTCAAGGTTATAAAAATCTAAGCCTATAAATAGCTTAATGGATGCTATTAAAAGTATGACACAATTCAGAAGCTAGAAGACAGTTCAGAAGAAAATATCCACAAAAAAGCACTGAAAGAAAATAAAGATAAAAATACAGTGAGAAGAGAGAAACCAATAAGAGCTAGAGCAGTAAATTCTAACACACATGCAAATTGAAGTCCCAGAAACAAACACAGACATAAGTAAAAGCCATATCTGAAGAGTTAAGTGCTAACAGTTTTCCAATACTAATATATTCCATTAAACTACAAATTCAAAACTGTTTTGACAAAAGTCTAATATGCAGAATCTATAAGGAGCTTTAACAAAGCAAAAAATAAAAAAATTCCATTTAAAACTGGGCAATAGACACTTGTCCAAAGAAGAAAAACACACAACAAACATGCATATGAAAAAAATATTCAACATAACTAATCATTAGAGACATGTACATCAAAACCACGATGAGATACCGTCTCACACCAGTCAGAATGCCTATTGTAAAAACGTCAGAAAACAAAATGATGCTGAGGTTGTGAAAAAAGAAATGCCTATACACTGCTGATGGGAATGTAAATTAGTTCAACCCCTGTGGAAAGCAGTTTGCTGATTTTTCAAAAAACTTAAAAGAGAACTAATATTCAACACTGTGTATTATTAATTCGTTCTCACACTGCTCTAATGACATACCATACCTGAGACTGGGTATTAGCCTGTTCTCGCACTGCTAAAATGACATACCTGAAACTGGTAATTTAGAAAAAAAAAAAAGTTTAATTGGCTTATGGTTCTTCAGGCTGTAGGTGCTTCTGCTTACGGGAAGATCTCAGAAAATTTACAATCATAGTGGAAGGTAAAGGGGAAGTAAGCATATCTTCATGTGGCCAGAAGGGGAGAGGGAATGTGAAAGAGGTGGTGATACACACTTTCAAACGACCAGATCTCATGAGAACTCTATCACAAGATAGCACTAGGAGGATGGTGATAACCCATTAGAAACCACCCCCATGATCCAATCACCTCTCTCCAGGCCCCACCTTCAACACTGGGGATCACAATTCAACATTAGATTTGGGTGAGGACACAGTGCCAAACCATATCACCCAGCAATTTCATTATTGGGTATATACTCAGGCATATAGATCATTCTGCTTTAAAGACGCATGCACATGTGTGTTCATCACAGCACTACTCACAGTAGCAAAGACATGAGTTCAACCTAAATGCCCATACGGTAGACTGTAAAGAAAATATGGTATATATGTATCATGAAATGCCGTGCAGCCATAAAAAATAATGAGATCCTGTCTTTTGCAGCAACACGGATGGCACTGGAGGCCATTATCTTAAGCAAATTAATGCAGCAACAGAAAACTAAATACCACATGTTCTCACTTATAATCGGGAACTAAAGTTTAAGGACACAAGGAAACAAAGAAAGAAATAATAAACATCAGGGCCTATCTGAGGGTGGAGTGTGGAAAGTGGGTGAGAGCCAGAAAACTACCTATAGAGGGTTTCTCAGTGGAGCAAGATGATGGAATAAAAGGATCCTCCATCATCTCCTGTCCCACAAGGACACCAATTTAACAACTGTCCACACAGAAAAAACAACTTCATATGAACCAAAAATCAGGTGAGTCCTCATAGTACTTGGTTTTAACTTCATATTGCTGAAAGAGGCATTGAAGAGATAGAAAAAAAATAGTCCTGAGAACACTTTTACCCTGCTGGTAGGAATGTAAATTAGTACAACCACTATGGAAAACAGTGTGGATATTTCTCAAAGAACTAAAAGTAGATCTACCACTTGACCAAGCAATCTCATTAGTGGCTATCCATCCAAAGGAAAAGAAGCATTATATGAAAAAGACATATACACATGCATGTTTATAGCAGCATAATTCACAACTGCAAAGATATGAAACGAACCTAAATGATCATTGACCAATGGGTGTGGTGTATATACACCATGGACTATTACTCAGTCATTAAAAAGAGCAAAATAATGTCTTTTGCAGTAATTTCAAAGGAGCTGGAGGCCATTATTCTAAGTGAAGTAACTGAGGAATTAAAAAAATGTATATATATATATATATATATACACATGGTATATTCTCACTTATAAGCAGAAGCTAGTATATGAGGACAAAAAGATGTACAGAGTGATAAAATGGACTTTGGGGACTCAGCGGGGAGGTTCAGAGGGAGATGAGAGATACAATATTACATATTCAGTAAAGTGTACACTGCTTGGGTGATGCATGCATTAAAATATCAGAATTAATATCTAAATAACTCAACCATATAATGAAAAACCACCTGTACCCCAAAAAACATTGGAATAAAAAAAGAAAAGGGAAAGAAGAAAAAGCAGAGGAGGAGGAAGAAGAAAAGGAGGAGGAGGAAGGAGGAGGATGAAGAAGAAGAAGTCCTGAATTGCCAATGCCACCCCACCTCACTACCTCCACAATGGTGGTGGTGGTGGTGAGGAGAGCATCCCTGGGTGGTGGGAAAAGATGAAGACAGCAATTATAAGGCATTGAACTCAGTTCTGTCCTGTTGGAGTAAAAAGGAAAATCATACCAGACTTAACTGATGCCTGCCCAGGGAGGAAGCATTTAAACCAGCCCCAACCACAGGGGAAATGCGATTCCAGCAGTCTGAACTTGAATTTCCACAAACCTCACCACTCAGTGTTAAGTACTCTAGGTCTGCAAGTAAACTTGAAAGGCAGTCTAGGCCAAAAGGATTGAAACCCTTAAGTGAGTGATAATGCTATACTAGGCCTAGGGACAGTAAACAGGACATGAAACCTACTGAGACACCAGTACTGAGACACACAACCTACTAAGATGCAACCAACTGAGACATCAGCTGGAATGATTAAGGAAGTGCTGGCAGCACTCCTCTCAACACAGTCTGCACATATTTTGGCTCCAAAGAGACCTTTCCCTTCCACTTGAAGAGAGGAGAGGGAAGAGTGCAGAGAACTTTGTCTTGCATCTTAGATACCACCTGACATGGGATCCTTGTTCCAAGCCCTACCTTCTGGATGAAATTTCTAGACATACCCTGCAATAGAAGGCAACGCAATGCCTTCAAGAAAAGGACTCAGTCATGGAAGCATTTATTACCTGCTAAATGAAAAACCCTCGGGCTCTGAACAACAAGCTGAAATACCCAGATACTATTTCAAGTGGCCTTGGGTGAGCCACTGAGACTCACTGACTTTAGGTAAAACTCAGCAGATTACCAGCTCTAGTGGCTATAGAGAAAAACTTCTCCTGCATGGGAAAAGCAGAGGGACAAGTAAAGGTAACTTTCTCTTGTTCTCAGATATGAGCACAGGTGCAGGAGGGTAGAGCACCAAGTAGGCTCTTGGGGTGCCCAATTCCAAGATGTAACACATGGATAAAATTTCTTTCTTTTTTTTTTTTTTTTTTTTTGAGACGGAGTCTTGCTCTGTCGCCCAGGCTGGAGTGCAGTAGCATGATCTCCACTCACTGCAACCTCCGCCTACTGGGTTTGAGCGATTCTTCTGCCTCAGAGTCCTGAGTAGCTGGGACTACAGGAGTGTGCCACCATGCCAGGTTATTTTTTTAATTTTTTTTTAGTAGAGCCTGGGTTTCACCATATTGACCAGGCTGCTCTCAAACTCCTGACATCATGATCCACCTGTCTTGGCCTCCCAACGTGCTGGAATTACAGGTGTGAGCCACATAGATGGAATTTCTCAACCTTCCATGGGCCAAAAGGGAGCCCACTGCCCTGAAGGGTAGTCCCAAACCAGGCAGTATTCACCACAAGTAGATTTCAGAAAACTTAGACCTTAAGAGAACATCAACAGTTGTCTGCCAATACTGCTTATGGCCTGCAATGGCAGTAGCTACAGGATGAAGCTCCTTTACTTTTGGAATGGAGAGAGAAATGTAAAAGAAAAGAAAAAAAGGTCTTGTGGTTTGAGTATTATCAGCTCAGCTGCAGCATCCTAGAACATTAGGTGGACTCCTAAGGTAGTTTACTCTAGTCTCTGACTCTGGGAAAGCACCTTTGGACCCAGTTGAAGCCTGCAGAAACTCATTACCCTCAAGGAAAGAATGCAGATCTGTTTGACTTTGCCACCTGCTGATTGTAGAACCCTAGGGCCCTGAGTAAACATAGGCAATAGTGAGGGTGTGGTTACAGCAAACCTAAGGCAAGACAAAGTGTCGTGCTGGCTTCAGGTCTGACCCAATGCAGTTATGGTAGTGGCGGCAACAGGAGTGTTTGTGTCCCTCTATCACCAGATTCAGGTGACTCAGAACACAGAGAGAGACTCTGGGAAAAAAAGTAAGGGAACAGAAAAAAAAAAAAAAATTCTCTGCCTGGTAATTCAGAGAATTTCCCTAAATCTTGTCCAAAGTAATATCGCCATGAGACTGCAAGAATCACACTTTTATTGGACTTAGGGAGCTCCCTGAGGGAGATACAGTTTAGATTGCAAAATCCAAGGGATTTCAAATATCTGGAAAGTATTCCCAAGAAGGATGAATACAAACAAACCCAGACAGTGAAGACTACAATAAATACTGAACTCTTTGATGCCCAGACACCCAAGAACATCTACTAGAATCAAGGCTAAGCTGGAAAACATTACATCATTAAGTTAACCAAATCAGCCACATAGGACTATTCCTGAAGAAACATAGAGATGTGATATTTCAGACAGATAATTCAATATGGTTGTGTTGAGGAAATTCAAAGAAATTCAAAATAACATACAGAAGGAATTCAGAATTATATCAGGGGAATTTAACAAAAATATTTTAATAACTTAAAATAAGCAAAAATTCTGGAGCTGAAAAATGCAGCTGACATACAGAAGAATGCATGAGAATCCTTTACTAGCAGAATTGATCAAGCCTCAAAAAGAATTAGTAAGCCTGAAGGCAATCTATTTGAAAATACACAGTCAGAAAAGACAAAAACGAAAAGAGTAAAAAACAATAAAACATGCCTACATGTTTTATCTGTACCTTCAGATGATTATTTATTCCTTATTAATGTCCTTTTCTTTTGGATTGAAGTGCTGCCTTTTGCATTTGTATAGGACAGGACTAGTGTTGATGAAATCCCTCCCTCGGCTTTTGTTTATCTAGGAAAATCTGGAAACTAGACTCATAACAAATCTAAACATTTTTGGCTTTAAAGAAGAGGTATACAGGCAGGGTGTGGTGGCTCATGCCTGTAATCCAGCACTTTGGGAGGCTGAAGTGGGCAGATCATTTGAGGTCAGGAGTTTGAGACCAGCCTGGCCAACATGGTGAAACCCCACCTCTACTAAAAATACAAAAATTAGCCGGGAGTGGTGGCAGACACATGTAATCCCAGCTACTAGGGAGGCTGAGGCAGGAGAATCACTTGAACCGGGAGGCAGAGGTTGCAGTGAGCCAAGATTGCGCCATCGCACTACAGCCTGGGGGACAAGAGCAAGACTTTGTTGCAAAAAATATATATATACATACACACACACACACACACACACATATATGTATACACAAAGAGATAGAGATAGTTAAGTCAAACAGCTAATTACCAAGAACTCCTTAAACTTAGAGATAGATATCAATATTCAAGTACAAGAAGACAATACAACACCAAAAAGATTTAACCCAAGGAAAGACTACCTCAAGGCATTTAATAATCAAATTCCCAAACAGCAAAATAAAAAAAAAAAAAAAAGATTCCTAAAAGCAGCCAGAGAAAAGAAACAAATAACATAAAATGGAGCTCTAATACACCTGGCAGCAGACTTTTCAGTGGAAAACTTATAGGCCGAGAGAGTGGCATGACATATTTAAATTGCTAAGGAAAAAACATTAACCTAAAATACTATATCCAGGGAAAATATTCTTCAAATGTGAAGAAGAAATATATTTTCCTAGATAAACAAAAGCTGAGGAATTTCATCAACACTAGTCCTGTCCTATACAAATGTAAAAGGCAGAACTTCAATCCAAAAGAAAAGGACGTTAATGAGGAATAAATAATCATCTGAAGGTAGAAAACTTACAGGTAAAAGTAAGTATACAGAAAAACACAGAATATTATAACACTGTAACTGGGGTGTAAAAACTACTCTCATACAACTTAATGATGAACCAATCAAAAATAATAACTAGCAATTGTTAAAGGCATAGACAGTACAATAAGATATAAATAGAAAGAATAAATTATTAAAAAGCAAGAGGATGAAGACAAAGGTTTTATTAGTTTTCTTTTCGTTTGTTTGTTTATGTGAACAGTGTAAAGTTTTTTTTTAACAGGTTAAAATAATGGTTTATAAGATAGTATTTGCAAGTCTTCAAACTTTAAAACATACAAAGAATAAACAAAAAATCAAAGGCAAGAAACTTAATTATATCAACAGAGCCTTCACTACAAGAAGTCAGAAAGGGATGCAAGAAGAAAGAGAAGATCACAAAACAACCAGAAAACAAATACCTAAATGGCAGAAGTAAGTTCTTACTTATAAATAATAACATTGAATGTAAATAGACCAAACTGTCCCATCCAAAGACATAGACTGGCTGAATGAATGAATGAATAAACAAGATCCATTGTTCTGTTGCCTACAGAAAACACTTGATCTATAGAGACACACATAGACTGAAAATAAAGAGATTGAAAAATATATTCCATGCCAATGGAAACTAAAAAAGAGCAGTAGTTATAGTTGTATCAGAAAAAGTAAATTTCGTGACAAAATATATAAGGAAAAAAGGTGACTTTATAATGATAAAGATATCAATTCAGTAAAAGGATATAACAATTTTAAATATATATGCACCAAACACTAGAACACCAATGTATATAAACAAATATTATTAGAGCTAAAGAGAAAGATAGTCCTCAAGACAATAATAGCTAGAAATGTCAACACCACAGTTTCAGGATTAAGGAGATCTTCCAGGCAGAAAATAAACAAAGAAACATCAGACTTAAACTGCATGACATACCAAATGTATTGAACCAGGAAGAAATAGAAAACACGAACAGATAAATTACAAGTAATGAGATTGAAGTCATCATAAAAAAGTCTCCCAGTAAAGAAAAGTTGAATAGCCAATGGCTTCACTGCTGAATTCTACCAACATTTATAGAGTAACTAACCTCAATCCTACTCAAACTCTTCCAAAAAATAGAGGAAGAGAGGATACTTCAAAACTCCTCACTCTAAGAGGCCAGTATTTTCCTGATATCAAAACCAGACATATCTTTTTAAAAAAGAAAACTACAGGCAAATATCTCTGATAAATATTGATGCAAAAAACCTCAACAAAATATTAGCAAACCAAATTCAACAATATGTTAGAAAGTCATTCATCATGACCAAGTAGGATTTATTCCTGGGATGCAAGGATGGTTCTACATGTGTAAGAAAGGATATAACAATTAAGATATATCAAATGTCTTACATCAAATATACTATATTCTAATCAGAATATAGCAAATGAATCAATGTGATACACCATAGAAACAGAATGAAGAATAAAACTATATGATTATTTAAATTGATGCTGAAAAAGCATTTGATAAAATTCAACATTTCTTCTTGATAAAAGCCCTCAAAAAACTGGGTATGGAAGAAACATACCTCAGTATAGTAACAGCCATATATGACAGACCCACAACTAGTATTATACCAAATTGGGAAAAACTGAATTCCTTTCCTCTAATATCTGGAAAACAACAAGAATGCTCACTGTCACCACTGTTATTCACCACAGTATGAGAAATGCTAGCTAAAGCAATGAAACAAGAGAAAGAAATAAAGAGTATCAAAATTGGAATGGAAGAAGTCAAATTATCCTTGCTTGCAGATGATATAATCTTATATTTGGATAAATCAAAAGATACCATCAATAGCTCTTAGAACTGAAAAACAAATTCAATACATGTACAGGATACAAAATAAACATATAAAAATCAGTAGCATTTTTGTATGCCAAAACTGAACATTCTGAAAAAGAAATTTAAAGTGATCTCATTTACAATAGCCCCACGTAAAATTACCTAAGAATTAACTTAACAAAACAGGTGAAAGATCTCTATAATAAAAGCTATATCACACTGACAAAATAAATTTAATAGAACACCAAAAAATAGAAATATATTCCATATTCATATATTGGAAGAATCAATATTGTTAAAATTTCCATACTATCCAAAGTCATCTAAAGATTCCATGCAACACCTATCAATACACCAATGACATTCTTCAGAAAAGTAGAACAAACAAACTTAGAGTGTATATGAAACCACAAAACACCCAAAATACTCAAAGCTATTCTAAGCAAAAAGAACAAAACCGTGGGAATCACTTTACCTGACTTCAAATTATACTACAGAGCTACAGTATAATAGTAACCAAAACAGAACGGTACTGACATAAAAACAGTAACATAGACCACTGGAAAAGAGTAGAGAACTCAGAATCAACTGCACACACCTACAGTGAACTCATTTTCAACAAAGGTGCCAAGAATGTACAGCAGAGAAAATAGTTTGTTCAATAAATGTTGCTGGGAACACTGAATATCCATAAGCAGAAGAATTAAACTAGACCACTTTTTCTCGCCACATACAAAAATCAAATAAAATTGAATTAAAGACTTATGTCTAAAACCTCAAACTATAAAACTACTACAATAAAATATTGAGGAAAATCTTCAGGATATTGTTCTGGGCAAATATTTCTTGAGCAATACCCACAAGCACAGGCAACCAAAGCTAGAAAAGACAAATGAGATCACATCAAGTTAAAAAGCTTCTTCACAGCAAAGAATACAATCAATAATGTGAAGAGACAACCCACAGAATGGAAGCAAATATTGACAAACTACCCATCTGACACCGGCTTAATAACAATAATATATTAGGAGTTCTAATCACTCTATAGACAAAAATATCTATCAAGTCAATTAGAAAATTGGCAAAAAAATTTAATAGAAATTTGTGTAAAGGAGACATACAAATTTCAAATGGGCATATGAAAAAGTGCTCAACATCACTTATCATCAGAGAAATGCACATGAAAACTGCAATGAGATATCATCTCACCTTAGTAAAAATTACTTTTATCTAAAAGTCAGGCAAAAACAAATGCTGGTGAGGATGAGGGGAAAAGGGAATGCTCACACTGTTCATATGAATGTAAATTAGAACAACTGCTATGAACAATAGTTTGGAATTTCCTCAAAACAGTATGAATAGAGCTACGATTATGACTCAGCAATGTCACTGCTGAGTATATACCCCCAATAAAGGCAATCAGTATGTGAAACTAGACCACTCTTTCTCACCACATGCAAATTAAATTAATCTAGAATTAAACTAGACCACTCTTTCTCACCACATACAAAATTCAAATACAAATGAATTAAAACTGCCATGTTTTTTGGAGCACCACTTACAATAGTCAAGATATGAAAGCAATCTAAACGTTTAATAGATGAATAGGTAAAGAAAATGTTTTACATATACACAATGGACTACAATTCATCCATTAAAAAAAAATGAGATCTTGTCATTTGCAACAACTGGATGTAACTGCAGATTGTTATGTTAAGTGAAATAAGCCAGGCACAGAAAGAAAATTATCTCATATTATCGCTTACTTGTGAGATCTGAAAATCAAAACAATTGAACTCATGGACATGGAGAGCAGAAGAATGATTACCAGAGGCTGAGACAGTGGGTGGCTGGGGGTGAGGTGAGGATGGATAATGGGTACAAAAAATAGTTAGAAAGAATGAATAACACTATTTGATAGCACAATAAGGTGACTATAATCAATAATAACATTTTACATTTTAAAATAAGTAAAGGATTGTGACTGGATTGTTTGTAACATAAAGCATAAGTGCTTGAGGAGAGGGATACCCATATTTTCTACGATGTGATTATTTCATATTGCATGCCTGTGTCAAAACATGTAATGAACCTCATAAAGATACACATCCACTATTTACTACAAAAATGAAAAATAAATATGTATACATACTTTACCTATTGTTTAGTGTACTTACTACATGGTTGATGAAATAATCTGTACACCATATCCCTGTGACACTCAATTTACCTATATAACAAACCTGCACAAGTCACTTGAAACCAAAAGTTAACAAAATACATCGATAAATTCAAAATATTCTTGTTTAAAGAACAAAACAAGGCTCTTTGTTAGAGAATTACATTAAATTCACAAATTAATTGAGGAAGTATTGGTTTCTATATTTATGATGTAATTTTGCATCTTCTTATCCAATAATTTGGCATATTTTTCCATTTTTTCAAGTCTTTTGTGACGTCCTATAGTGTTTTGAAGTTGCATTTATATTGACTTCGTACATTTCTTATTTAATTAATTCCAAATTATTATATCCTTTTATCATTTTTATAATGTTTTTAGGAAATCCATTATTTTGTAAATAACAAAAACTTTTTGGAGCACCCTAAAAAACAAAACAAAAACAAAAACAAAAATAAATTTTGAAATATAAGTGTAGCAAATACAAAAAAAAAAAAAATCCCCAGCTCATTATAGCAAATTGCTAAAGCAAAAATCAAAGAGAAAAATCCTGTGAAATAATTTTCAGAAAAAAAATGCCATCAAATTATCAGTAGTAAAATATAAAGCTGATTTGACAATTATGACATTTAAAGACACAATAAAATAAAAAAAGCAAAATGGTAAAAGAATTGCCAAACCAGAGTTCTATGATATGCAAAATATCATTCAAATTTGAAATTTACATAGAGACTTGCAGATAAATAACAAATTATTATTCATTATTAGGTTTGCACTAAGTAAAATACTAAAGTGTTTTCTCTAGAAAATAAACCTCAAACAGAAGCTTAGAGAGGCAGAGAGATATGACGTGCAACAAATAATCAAAACGGGTAGAAATATTTAGCCTAATAATAAAATGTTAATACCTAATGGATATATATGTGTGTGGATGAAAAGCTCAGCTGAGCCTAAGGGTCCTTAAATTTGAAATTTCAGACACGTAGGCACTCTGCCTAGCGCATACCAAATTACACACCTGATGGAAAACGGGTGTTCAGAACAAACCACATTGTTCCAATTGTCTAGGGACAGTGAATAACTTTTGCCATTTATAGCAAATTTTATGTAGGTGTAGGGAAAACAAATACAGAGGCTCAATATAGATATTAGTTCTTAAAAGGAATAACAAGATCAACACTCTTATAGCTAGAATGATGAAAAAATAAAGTGTGATAGAACAAAGAATAAATATCATTTAAAAAGGGAACATTACTAAAATACAGATATATATATGAAAGCTTAGATTAGCAGGGATTACATTATTACTTTATGCCATAAAATTAAAAACATGGATGAAATAGATTAACTTCTAATAAAAATACCATAAAAGAAAATATAAATTATGGTTAGTTGCATAATTTTAAAGACATTAAATTAGTAATTTAAAAATCCTTCTAAAAATAACTTGAGGCCAAGATTGCTTTAATATACATGTACTAAACATTTAAAGAAAACATAATGGCAATCTTATAGGATAATCTCACTCATGAATTTAAATGCAAAACTCATCATTAGAATCTTATGAAAATAAAGTGAACAATATAGAAAAAGGATAATATATTAAAGTTAACTTTAGTTTATTCCAAAAATAAGAAAGTTGACTTAACAATGGAAATCACTCTACATATTTTACCACATCGTCGAAACAAATAGAAAAACAATGTAATAAATTTAACAGATGCAGAAAAAAATTTGATAAATTGTTGCATCCTTTTTAAATAAAAACTGATTTGGACTAGAAAAAAAGTCCTCAACTTAGTAAGACGTATCTACAATTACCCTACAGCAAACATCACACTTAATAGTGAAATGATGAATTATTTTCCACTGACATCTAGAATGACACAAAGATGCTCATTACTCTCAGTTTTATCTAGTATTGCACTGAAGGCCCAACCCATTATGATAAGGCAAGAATAAAGACATAAACAGGATTATATTTTAAAAGAAATACATAAAAGTGTTATCTAACTATGGTAATTTTTGTACATAGAAATTCAAAAGTGTATTCAGATACATTATTGGGATTAGGAGGTGAAGTTAATACACCTGCTGATATAGATAGATAGATAGATAGATAGATAGATGATAGATAGATAGATAGACTTATTTATCAATATACTAACATACAGATAGGTAGATGATAGATGATGATGATAGATAGATAGATAGATAGATAGATAGATAGATAGATAGATAGATAGAAATAGCCTGGAAGGGAAAATGCATATATCTAGTTATTGTGAGTATAGTACAAGGGAAACCTGAAACCAAAAGCAAAGTTCCATGAAAACAGATACAATGGTCTCCTCTTTGGTTAATTGCATATCTTCTGTGTGTAGCACAGAGTAGTCACTCAATAAATATTCTTTGAATTAATGAATGAATGTTGAACTAATAAGCAATGTAACAATAAGTTTTTATATGTTCCCTCATAAGCACTGCATTGGTAGCAGAGCCTGAAATATGGTTATAAATAGGGAGTAATGACTCCAGAGATAAAGATCATAGCTCAATAAAGACAAAGCCAGAATGGTCATTCTAGAAGAAAATTTTGTGTCAACTTATATCTCTTAAAATTGATATTTAAATGTAAGAAAAAAATAATGCATTTTCCCATTCTAATTCTCTATTGAAGACATTAACCAATAGTCTTTCTTTATCATAATAATTAATTTACTGTTTTGGACTGTATGCTTTTAGGTTCATTAAAGTAGAAAGAAATAAAAAGATCCATCTAAAACTTTCAGTTCAATGACTACATTGACCAATCTAGATTGGCAATTTGATATTGTTTACAGCCTCTTTGTTTTGATAGAAAATAGAGAATAATATTAAAAACGTTCACTTATTTATTTATTTTTTCTTGAGACAGAGTCTTGCTCTGTCGCCAGGCTGGAGAGCAGTGGCACAATCTCAGCTCACCACAATCTCCGCCTCCCGAGTTCAAGCGATTCCCTTTCCTCAGTCTCCCAAGTAGCTGGGATTACAGGCACATGCCACCACACCTGGCCATTTTTTTTTTTTTTTTTTTTTTTTTTTTTTAGTAGAAATGGGGTTTCACCATGTTGGCCAAGATGGTCTCCATCTCCTGACCTTGTGATCCGCCTGCCTCGGCCTCCCAAAGTGCTGGGATTACAGGCATGAGCCACTGTGCCTGGCCAATGTTCACATATTTTATGAATAAAATATACTTTTTATATCCTGTATATAATGTATAGTTTGTCATCAAAGTTGAAGGTAAAATTACTAGATAATTGAAAATTGTTAAATTTGAATAACAGTTTTAATCATAAAATATAAGTATGATCCCTATGGTATGATTTCCAATACCAGAGTGAGATTTCATAAGAGACTGAAAGTCAATATTGCCTTAAGGAACACAGTCTACAATTCGGAAGAAATAGTGGTATAACAATATTGTTTGTGAATAATTTTGTTTCTAAGTAAAGGTCTTTACATATTTTAGAAATTGGAACTTAAAAGCTATTATGAAAAATTCTACTTACCTCCTCCTTTATTATTTGACTTCAAGAGATGCTATCAGTTTAATATGTCCTTTAATATATCATCCAAGAGAAATTTCATGTGCCACATGTGGTTCTGTTCCATGTGAGAAATTAAAATAAAATGCAGGTTTCTAGTTAAAGAGCCAAGGAAAACACACACTACACTTAGTGCTAGAAATGGTCCCCATTGCCTAATTTTATTACGAGAGCCTTGGGAGAATATATTTATTTACTGTTTGCATTAAGAGACTGTATTTTAAATCGCTAAATGTAAATAGCCTTATGAAGTTATGCCTTTACTACCACTATAAGAAACAAGGTTATTTTCTTTAGGCCAAATTTAGAAACTTCTCATGGTAAGATTTGAACTAGAAAACAAAAAAGAGAAAGGCTAGCAAACAGACTTTGATTAGAAAATTTGGCAGGTTTTTCAGTTTGGATGTGAGCCAAGAGGCCAGCAGCTGTATTCATCCTTGGCTGAGCAAGTCATAGTTTTGGAGCACACAAGCTGAGCATTGTAGTTTGTACAACACAGAGAGCAAGGCAGAATCACAGTTAATTAGAATTCCTGTAGGCTTTATCAGCAGGTCTGCAAAATATAGTAATTAAGCTATGACTGTGAAAACATGTCACTTTGATGTTTTGGAGATTATGCAAATTAGCTTTAAATTATCCATTTCAAAAACAATCACTTAAAATCTTTAAAATGATATACAGAATGTATCTTTGACTACTATGATTTCTGTAATTACTGCAATCACAGCCAAGACTAATTTGATTTCTCAACAAAGAATATGATGGGTTCACTTACTGATTTACTTTTGTACAGATGTTTTGTTGACCAAAAAAGAGCAGACGAAATGAAATATATTGGTATATGAATTTTTTAAAACATCAAGATCTATCTGTCTATGTAATAGGTAAGGGTAATTGTCATCTTGGAAATAAATTCATGTTTAACGTACCTGAAAATCAGGGTCTTTGTTCAAAATAGAATTTAGCAAATAAATACTTTAATGGTTTCATTTTAAAGTCTGATCATGAGATAAATTGAAAAAAAAAAAATGAAATGAGTCAAGGAGACTCTTCCAAAATATGTCTCTACTTTTAACTGTTATTGTGTGCCTGACTTGATCAACTTCATACGAGAGAAATGTTAGGGTTGACATTCTGTTCTTAACTTATGCCTTTGTATGGTGGGAGATGACAGTGATGTGGCGAAGGCAGTTTAATCATGCTTTTATTTATTTTAGAAATGCCTTTTCTGTGTTGGATTAAACTAGCTATCACAGATTTAATTTTATTAAAACTAAGTCTTGCATAGATTCATACTTGTGTGTGTGTATGTGTGCACATCTGTTTATGTTGTTTATACATAAAACATGGCAAATAACAGTTAATGACCCCTTTCATGTAACAAGAAAAAATAAAATAACAAAACTTTAGGTTAAACTGAAGTAAAAATTTTATATTTATTTGTTATAATGTGTGAAAAGAGTAATCAAGCCTAGTATTTGCTTTGAAATGCAAGTTGCAAATATAAAATTTCATGTATATTATCAATTTTGGAAAGTACCACAAGAGGTAAGAATGCTTACTCAAGGTAATTGTTACAGCTGAAAAAAGAAAGGTAAATTTCATCTGAATTACTAAATATTATATATCATATTATATGTGTGGTGTATTTGTCTAGTCCTTGTTTACAAGCATAACAAGACTTTTGATTCATATATTAACATATATTTTATAAGTGAATGTTCATTTAAGATTTTTTTAAATCACTAGTTCACATATAAATTCAGAAAATTAAAATAAAAATTATTTTTCCAAATTGCCTTTCATCATCTATCAAAATAATTGAAGCAAAATAAAGCAAGTTTGAATTGCTTTTCAATTTTCTGCAATCGTAAAGCTTTAATTTATTTTAAAGCAACTGTTGTTGCTTTAATAAAATTACAAAAATAAGATGGCCTCATTTGACAGTATCTGAGAAATACATGGATGTATAAGTAATGAAAGTTGTTGCCTATAATCTTTTCGCCCAATCTGTTTCCTCCCTTCTCCTTCACCTCCTCATCCACCATGTGCACTTAACAGAAGTAAAATTATTCATATATGAAATTATGGTCAATATTTGTAAATGATTCATGTGTGCTTGAAAATAATACATATTCCCTATATTTTTATATATAATCATTTTGTATATTTAAATAGATTGAGCTTATTCTGCTATAAAAACATCTATTTTCTAGGTTATATTCCTCTCTAATAGTTGTGTTAAAAGGATTGTGTTAAAATTTCTCACTGTAAAGATATAACCTTATTCTCTTCATTTTTGCTTGGAATTTTAAAGGCATGGAAGTTTCTGATTGTTCATTTTCTTAGTAGATTTTTCTTTTTATCATAAAGCAATGCCTCAATTTTCTTTCTATGATTGATTTTCATCTTCCTTACATTTTGTCTCATATTAATACTGCTGTAACAACTTTCCTTTGTTTGTATTTATATACCTTTTTCTACCTTTCTCCTATATATTGCATTTCAGGTGTGTTTATTGTAAATATCCTATATTTGAGTTTTAAAATCTAATCTGAGTCTCTATATTTTGATGTGAGTCTACTTTGTTTACATTTATTATGTTTATATAATAGTGTTTTCCCTTTTTCTTAAATGATTTTGCTTTGTTTCTCAACTTGTTTCTTACCACCCTCTCCCTACAATTTTTTTAATTTAGATATCATAATTCTATTACTTTGCAATTCTTAATATATAGCAGGTATACATAACAATCTCTTTGCTTTTTTTCTTAAAAAGTCTCCATTACATCAGTATTTTAATATCTGCTAGACCTTTATAAGAAATTTGGGAACGTTTTAACTGTCCATTACTCCTCTTGTCTTTCACACTCTTTTATATTCTTTTAGCCCCACTTTGTTAACAATATATGTATACATATATATACACATACACACACATATATATGCATGACTATGTGTGCTTTTGTATGTATATTTGTAACTATACTTGTAATTACTATTTTTTTTTTTTTTTTTTTTTTGAGACGGAGTCTCGCTCTGTCGCCCAGGCTGGAGTGCAGTGCCGGATCTCAGCTCACTGCAAGCTCTGCCTCCGGGTTCACACCATTCTCCTGCCTCAGCCTCCCAAGCAGCTGGGACTACAGGCGCCCGCCACCTCCCCCGGCTAGTTTTTTGTATTTTTTAGTAGAGACGGGGTTTCACCGTGTTAGCCAGGATGGTCTCGATCTCCTGACTTCGTGATCTGCCCGTCTCGGCCTCCAAAGTGCTGGGATTACAGGCTTGAGCCACCGCGCCCGGCCTGTAATTACTATTATTAAAGTTTACCAACTTGTTTTAGAATTTGCTTTGGTTACTATAGCCTTTTTAAGCCATCCTTACCTTCATGTTTATATTTCTTCTTATGAAAATCCATTATCTAATGATTTTTCACTGAACTGTGAAAATGCACTTAGTTCACCTTCACTATTAAATGATTATTTTAACTCACATAAATAAGATAAATGTATTTATGACAAAGAGAGAGAAAGATAAAAAATAAGACAGAATTTTCCAGATTGAATTATCGACCAAGTATTGCTCATTTACAATAAACGTCAAATGAACCGATTCAAACCATATACATTTATGAGCTTTTGCTAATGTGTACTTTCATGTAACCAGCAACACCTCCTCAAAATACAGGACATTTCAATCACCTCAGAGTTTCTACTTGTCCTTTTTAGTCAATTTCCCCTCAACCACAGGAAAGAATTCTTCTGATTTCTATCACTCTGAATTAGTTTACCTGTTCTAGAATTTGATACAAATGGACACATACAATGTAGGTTAGTTTATGTCTAGCTTTTTCTTTCATTCAGCATGTCTGTGAGAGTCATTTATGTTATTGCATATATTGGTAGATTTTGTTGTTTTCTTGAGTAGTATTTCCTTATATGAAAATATCACAATTGTCTCTCCATTCCCTCGCAGGTGAGCACTTGGGATATTTCAGATGTTTCCCTGTTGTGAATGAAGCCTTTTAAAAATGCTTTACAAGTCTTTGGGTGATCATGTATTCTTATTTCTCTTAGGTACATTCGTAGAAGTGGAATTGCTGTGTAGGTGTATGCAGTAACTTTATGAGAAATTGCAAAATGTTACCTTGAAATGATTCAACCATTTTACATTCTGACTAATGATATGCGAGAGTTCAGATTCTCTGCCAAAAGCATTTGGCATGTCATTCTGCTTTGGTTTTGTTTTTGTTCTTTAGGTATTCTGAGAGGTGAGTAGTAGAATTTTATTGTGATTTTAATTTTCATTTCCCTGATAACTAGAGATGTTGAATACTTTATCCATGCTTACTAGGGGTTCATGTATAAACCATGCCTTTTAAATTATTTTGCCAAGTTTTATTGAGTAGTCTTTTTTGTTATTGAGTGTTAAGAATCTCTCTCATGAACAAATATACAATATTTAAGCAAATATCTTATTTATGACATGCCTTTTTATTCTTTACCAATAACTTTTGATGATTATAATTTATACATTTTGCTGTATAGTTGTTAGTTTTTGCATCATCTATGGAACTTTCACCTACTTGTAGAATCAAAAATGTGATTTTATATTTTCCTCTAGAAGATTAACAGTGAATAGGATTCATCCTGAATTTTAAATTATTTTTATATACTAAAAACTGGCATTAAGTTCATTTTCCCCAAATGATTAGTAATATATTTCATTACAATATTTTGGAAAGACTTTCCATTCCTTCACTGAATATCCAGAATATATAGATATTTTTGCTGAGAAAATCTAAAATTAAAAGCAGAAAAAAAGAGAGACATAGCAAAATGGTGGAATAGAAAGCTCCACTGAACATTCCTGTCCCACAATAACAGAAATATAAGGACAGCAGTGAGCAATAATCATCTGAAAGTACAAAATGCACTAGTAATACTAAGTACACAGAAAAGAAACCCAGAATATTATAACACTGTAACTGTAGTGTGTAAACTACTCTTATCCTAAGTGAAAGACTAAATAATGAAGCAAGCAAAAATAATAGCTACAACTTTTCAAGACATAGCACAATAAAATATAAATAGAAAAAAAACAAAAATTAAAAAATGCATCAACAAAGTTAAGGTAGCTTTTATTAGTTTTCTTTTTGCTTGTTTATTTGTTTAAGAAAACAATGCTAAATTGTTTTCAGGTTAAAATAATGAGTTACAAGATAGTATTTGCAAGTCTCATGGTAACCACTAAGAAAAAAGGAACATATCATGGATACATAAAAAGTCAAAAGCCAGAAACAAAAACATATCCCAATAAAAAAATCACATTTACTAAAGAAAGACAAGATGAAATGAAATAAGAAAGTGAAGACCACAAAACAACCAGAAAACAAATAATAACCTGGCAGGAGTAAGTCCTTACTTACCAATAACATTGAATGCAAATGGACTAAACTCTTCAATCAAAAGACTAGCTGAGGGGTTAATAAAACAAGACCCATTGATTTGTTTTTTATAAGAAATGCATTTCTCCCATAAAGATACAAATAGAAATAAAATGGGATGAAAAAGATATTTCATGACAATGAAAGCAACAACAACAAAACAGGAGCTGCTATATTTAGACAAAACAAAATTCAAGACAAAACCTATAAGAAAAGATAAGGAAGGTCACTATATAATAATAAAGGGGTTGACTCAGCAAGAGTAAAAAATAATTTAAAAACATAATATATATATATGTATGCACCCAACACTACAGCACCCAGATACATAAAGCAAATGTTAAAATGCTAATAGGAATAGTAGAAATAGAAATGTAAGACCCAATACAATAATAGCTGGAGACTTCAGTAACCCCACTTTCAACATTGGACAGATATTCCAGACAGAAAACCAACAGAGAAACATCAGATTTAATCTTCACTATAGACCAAATAGATTTAATAGATATTTACAGAACATTTTATCAAAAAGCTGCAAAATACATATTCTTTTTCTCAGCACATGGATCACTCTCAAGGATAGACCACGTATTATGTCAGATAACGAGTCTTAAAACATTCAAATAAAGGGAGTGGCTGGCAAGATGGCCAAATAGGAGCAGCTCCGGTCTGCAGCTCCCAGCAGGATCAGTGCAGAAGGTGGGTGATTTCTGCATTTCCAACTAAGGCACCTGGCTTATCTCACTGGGACTGGTTAGACAGTGGGTGCAACCCACAGAGGGTGACCTAAAGCAAGGTGGGGCATCACCTCACCTGGGAAGCACAAGGGGTCAGGGAACTCCCTCCCCTAACCAAGGGAAGCCACGAGGGACAGTGCCCTGAGAAATGGTGCACTTCGGCCCAGATACTATGCTTTTCCCACAGTCTTCGCAATCTGCAGACCAGCAGATTCCCTTGGGTGCCTATGCCACCAGGGTCCTGGGTTTCAAGAACAAAACCTGGCAGCCATTTGGGCAGACACTGGGCTAGCTGCAGGATTTTTTCCATACCCCAGTGGCACCCGGATGCCAGTGAGACAGAACCATTCACTCCCCTAGAAAGGGGGCTGAAGCCAGGTAGCCAAGTGGTCTAGTTCAGTGGATCCCATCCCTACAAAGCTCAGCAAGCTTGAAATTCTCACTGCCACCACAGCAGTCTGAAGTTGACCTGGGATGCTTGAGCTTAGTGAGGGGAGAGGCATCCACTAGTACTGAGGCTTGAGTAGGCGATTTTCCCCTCACAGTTTAACAAAGCTGCAGGGAAGTTTGAACTGGGCAGAGCCCACCAGAGCTCTGCAAAGCCACTGTAGCCAGACTGCCTCTCTACATTCCTCCTCTCTGAGCAGGGCATCTCTGAAAAAAGGGCAGTAGACCCAATCAGGGGCTTATAGATAAAACCCCCATCTCCCTGGGACAGAGTATCTGGGAGAATGAGCAGCTGTGGGCGCAGCTTCAGCAGACTTAAACTTTCCTGCCTGTTGGCTCTGAAGAGAGCAGTGTATCTCCCAGCACAGTGCTCATTCTCTGCTAAGGGACAGACTGCCTCCTCAAGTGATTCCCTGACCCCCATGCCTCCTGACTGGGAGACACATCCCAGCAGGGTTTGATAGACACCTCATATATGAAAGCTCTAGCTGGCATCTGGCAGGTGCCCCTCTGGGATGAAGTTTCCAGAGGAAGAAACAGGCAGAAATCTTTACTATTCTGCAGCCTCCACTGGTGATACACAGGCAAACAGAGTCTGAAGTGGACCTCCAGCAAACTCCAGCAGACCTGCAGCAGAGGGGACTGATTGTTAGAAGGAAAACTAACAAACAGAAAGGAATAGCATCAACATCAACAAAAAGGACGTCCACACAGAAACCCCATCTGAAGGTCACCAACATCAAAGATCAAAGGTAGATAAATCCACGAAGATGAGGAAAAACCAGCATTAAAAGGCTGAAAATTCCAAAAACAAGGACGCCTCTTCTTCTCCAAAGGATCACAACTCTTCGTCAGCAAGGAAATAAAACTGGACAGAGAATGAGTTTGACAAATTGACAAAAGTAGGCTTCAGAAGATGGGTAATAACAAACTCTTCTGAGTGAATAGTGCATATTCTAACCCAATGCAAGGAAGTTAAGGACCTTGATGAAAGGTTAGAGGAATTGCTAACTAGAATAACCAGTTTAGAGAAGAACACAAATGACCTAATGGAGCTGAAAAACACAGCACGAGAACTTCATGAAGCATACACAAGTATCAATAGCCAAATTGATCAAGCAGAAGAGAGGATAACAGAGATTGAAGACCAACTTAGTGAAATAAAGCATGAAGACAAGATTAGAAAAAAGAATGAAAAGCAATGAACAAAGTCTTCAAGAAATACGGGACTATGTGAAAATACCAAACCTACATTTGATTGGTGTACCTGAAAGTGACAGGGAGAATGGAACCAAGTTGGAAAACACTCTTCAAGATATTATCCAGGAGAACTTCCCCAACCTAGAAAGACAGGCCAACATTCAAATTTGGGAAATGCAGAGAACACAGAAGAGCAACCCCAAGACACATAATCATCAGATTCTTCAAGGTCAAAATGAAAGAAAAAATATTAAGGACAGCTGAAGACAAACATCAGGTTACCCACAAAGGGAAGCCCATTAGACTAGCAGCAGAGCTCTCTTCAGAAACCCTACAAGACAGAAGAGAGAGGGGACAAGAATCAACATTCTTAGAGAAAAGATTTTTCAACCCAGAATTTAATATCCAGCCAAACTAAGCTTCATAAGTGAAGGAGAAATAACATATTTTACGGACAAACAAATGCTGAGAGATTTTGTCATGACCAGGCCTGCCTTACAAGAGCTCCTGAAGTAAGCACTAAATTTGGAAAGAAAAAACCAGTACCAGCCACTGCAAAAACATACCAAATTGTGAAGACCATTGACACTATGAAGAAACTGTATCAACTAATGGGCAAAATAACCAGCTAGCATCATAATGACAGGATCAAATTGACACATAGGAATATTAACCTTAAATGTAAATGGCTAAGTGCCCCAATTAAAAGATACAGACTGGCAAATTGGATTAAGAGTCAAGACCCATTGGTGTGCTGTATTCAGGAGACCCATTTCATGTGTAAAGACACACATAAGCTCAAAATAAAGGGATGGAAAAGATTTACCAAGCAAATGGAAAGAAAAAAAAATGCAGGGGTTGCAATCCTAGACTCTGGTAAAACAGACTTTGAACCAACAAAGATAAAAAAAAAAAGACAAAGAAGAGCATTACACAATGGTAAAGAGATGAATGCAAGTGGAAGAGTTAGCTACCCCAAATATGTATGCACCCAATAAAGGAGCACTCAGATTCATAAAGCAAGTTCTTACAGACCTACAGAGAGACTTAGATTTCCACACAATAATAGTGGGAGATTTTAACACCACACTGTCGATATTGGACAGATCAATGAGACAGAAAATTAACAAGGATATTCGGGACTTGAACTCAGCTCTGGACCAAGCAGACCTAATAGACATCTACAGAACTCTCCACCCCAAATCAACAGAATATACATTCTTCTCAGCACCACATTGCACTTATTCTAAAATTGACTACATTATTTCTGAAAATATTCCAAACAATAGAAAAAGAGGGACTCCTCTCTAACTCATTTTATGAGGCCAGCATCATCCTGATTCCAAAACCTGGCAGAGACACAACAACAACAAGAAAAGAAAATCTCAGGACAATATCCCTGATGAACATCGATGCAAAAATCTTCAATAAAATACTGGAAAACTGAATCCAGCAGCACATCAAGAAGCTTATCCACCATGATCAAGTCGGCTTCATCCCTGGGATGCAAGGTTGATTCAACATACACAAATCAATAGATGTAATCCATCACATAAACACAACCATTGACAAAAAAACCACATGATTCTCTCAATAGATGCAGAAAAGGCCTTTGATAAAATTCACAACCCCTTAATGCTAAAAACTCATTAAACGTGGTATTGATGAAACGTATCTCAAAATACTAAGAGCTATTTATGAGAAACCCACAGTCAACATCATACTGAATGGGCAAAAGCTGGAAGCATTCCCTTTGAAAACCAACACAGGACAAGAATGCTCTCTCTCACCACTCGTATTCAACAAATATTGGAAGTTCTGGCCAGGGCAATCAGGTAAGAGAAAGAAATAAATGGTATTCATATAGGAAGAGAGAAAGTCAAATTGTCTCTGCTTGCAGATGCCATGATTGCATATTTAGAAAACCCATTTTCTCAGCCCCAAATCCCCTTAAACTGATAAGCAAATTCAGCACAGTCTCAGGATACAAAATCAATGTACAAAAATCACAAGCATTCCTATACAACAATAATAGACAAACAGAGAGCCAAATCATGAGTGAACTCCCATTCACAATTGCTACAAAAAGAATAAAATACCTAGGAATCTAATTTACAAGGATGTGAAGGACCTCTTCAATGAGAACTACATACCAATGCTCAAGGAAATAAGACAGGACACAAACAAATGGAAAAACATTCCATGCTCATGGATAGGAAGAATCAGTATCATGAAAATACTGCCCAAAGTAATTCATAGATTCAATGCTATTCCCATCAAGCTATCATTGACTTTCCCCAAAGAATAAGGAAAAACTACTTTAAATTTCATACTGAACCAAAAAATAGCCTGTATAACCAAGACAATCCTAAGTAAAAAGAACAAAGGAACAAAGCTGGAAACATCACGCTATCTGACTTCAAACTATACTACAAGGCTACAGTAACCAAAGCAGCATGTACTGGTACCAAAACAGATATATAGACCAATGGAACAGAACAGAGACCTCAGAAATAATGCCACACTTCTACCACCATCTGCTCTTTGGCAAACCTGACAAAAACAAGCAACAGGGATAGGATTCCCTATTTAATAAATGGTGTTAGGAAAACTGGCTAGCCATATGCAGAAAACTGAAACTAGACCCCTTCCTTTCACCTTATACAAAAATTAACTCAAGATAGATTAAAGATTTAAATGTAAGACCTAAAACCATAAAAACCCTAAAAGAAAACCTAAGCAATATCATTCAGGACATAGGCATGGGCAAAGACTTCATGATTAAAACACCAAAAGCAATGGCAAAAAAAGCCAAAATTGACAAATTGGGTCTATTTACACTAAAGAGCTTCTGCAAAGCAAAAGAAACTACTATCAGAGCAAAGAGGCCACCTACAGAATGGGAGCAAATTTTTGCAATCTATCCATCTGACAAAGGGCTAATATCCAGAATCTACAAGGAACTTAAACAAATTTACAAGGAAAAAACAACCCATCAAAAAGTGAGCAAAGGATATGAACAGACACTTCTCAAAGGAAGACATTTATGCAGCCAACAAACATATGAAAAAAAAGCTCATCATCCCTGGTCATTCGAGAAATGCAAATCAAAACCGCAATGAGATACCGTCTCACACCAGTTAGAATGGTGAGCCTTAAAAAGTCAGGAAACAACAGATGATGGAGAGGGTGTGGAGTAATAGGAACACTTTTACACTGTTGGTGGGAGTGTAATTTAGTTTAAGCATTGGGAAGACAGTAAGGCGATTCCTCAAGGATCTGGAAACAGAAATACCATTTGGCCCAACAATCCCATTACTGGGCGTATACCCCAAAGATGATAAATCATTCTACTCTTAAGACAAATGTACATGCATGTTTACTGTAGCACTATTCACAATAGCAACGACTTGGAACCAACCCAAGTGCTCATCAATGATACACTGGATAAAGAAAATGTGGCACATATACACCGTGAAATACTATGCAGTCATAAAAATAAAAGATGAGTTTATGTCCTTTGCAAGGAGATGGATGAAGCTGGAAACCATCGTTCTCAGCAAACTAACACAGGAACAGAAAACCAAACACTGCATGTTCTCACTCATAAGTGGGAGTTGAACAACGAGAACACATGGACACAGGGAGGGGAATATCACACACCGGGGCCTGTCGGGGGGTGGGGAGCTAGGGAAGGGATAGCATTAAGAGAAATACCTAATATAGATGACAGGTTGATGGGTGCAGCCAACCACCATGACACACGTATACCTATGTAACAAACCTGGACGTTCTACACATATATCCCAGAACTTAAAGTATATATAAAAAAATGCAAAAAAGGTAAAATAATATGAAACAACTTCTTGGAATACAATGAGATAAAACTAGAAATTAATAACAAGAGGAACTTTGAAAACTCTGCAAACACATGGAAAATAAACCCTATGCTCCCAAATGACCAGTGTGTTAATGAAGAAATTAAGATTCAAATTTAAAATTTTTTGGAAACAAATCATAACGGAAGCATAACATACCAAAACCTATGGGATACAGCAAAAGCAGTTCTAAGAAGGATGTTTATAACTGTAAACTTCATCCAAAATAAGAACATTAAAAAAGGGAAACAACTAAAAATAAACAATCTAATGATGCATATTAAAGAAAATCAAAACCAAACAGAACCAAAAATTAGAAGAAAACAAATCATAAAGATAATAGCAAAATAAATAAAATGTAAATGGAAAAAAAAAGACCAATGAACCAAAACGTTTGCTTTCTGGAAGTTAAACAAAATTCACAAACCTTTAGCAGACTAAGAAAATAAGAGAGAAGATCCAAAGAAATGAAATCAGAAATAAAAAAGAGACATTACAACTGACACTGAAAAAATCCAAAAGATCATTAGTGGCTACTATGAGCAACTATATGCCAATAAATTGGAAAATCTAGAATAAATGAACAAATTCCATGATACATATGATCTACCAAGAATTGAACCAGGAAAAAATCCAAAACCTGAACAGCCCAATAACAAGTAATGATACTGAAGCCATAATAAAAAGTCTCCTAGTAAATAAAAGTTCGGGATCTGATGGCTTCACTGCTAAATTCTAACAAACATTTGAAAAAGAATTAATAGCAATCCTATTCAAAATATTCAAATAAATAGAAGAGGAGGGAATACTTCAATGCTATTTTTAGAGGCCGCTATTACCCTGATACTAAAACCAGACAAAGAGACATCGAGAACAAAGAAACATATGAAATACCTACAGGGCAATATCTCTGATGAATATTAATGCAAAAATACTCAAAAATACAAACTGAATTTAGCAATACATTAGAAAGATCATTCTTCATGACAAAATAGAATTTATTCATGGGATGCAAGTTTGGTTCAACACACTCAAGTCAATGTGATGAATCATATCAACAGTATGAAATGCCATATGATCATTTAACCTAATGCTGAAAAAGCATTTGATAAAATTTAACATCCCTTCATGATAAAAACCCCTTTAAAAACTAGGTATAGAAGGAACATAACTCAACATAATAAAAGCCATATATGGCAGACCCACAGCTAGTATTACACTGAATGAAGAAAACTGAAAGCCTTTCCTCCATGATCTAGAACACTACAAGGATACCCACTGTCACCATTGTTATTCAACATACTGGAAGTCCTAGCTAGAGCAATCAGAAAAGAGAAGGATATAAAGGGCTTCCAAATTGGGAAGGAAGCCCTCAAATTATCTTTCCTTGCGGAGGATACAATTTTGTACTTGGAAAAACCTCAAGATTCCACAAGAAAACTATTAGAACTGATGAACAAATTCAGTAAAACTGTAGGATACAAAATAATGTACAAAAATCAGTAGCATTTGTATACATCAAAGGTGACAGTGTGGAAAAAATAAAACAATAATCTCATTTACAATAGCCACACACAAAATCAAATACCTTGGAATTAACTTACCAAAGGGAAACATTTCTATAATGAAATCTATAAAAACATCATGAAAGAAATTAAAGAGAACACCAAAAAAAAAAAACCTCCATGTTTATGAATTGGAAAAATTAATATTGTTAAAATATTCATACTACCAAAAGCAGTTTAGAGGTTAATGAAATCTCTATCAAAATACCAATGACATTCTTACAGTAATAGAAAAAAAATTCTAAAATTTATATAGAACCATGAAAGACCAGAATAGACAAAGTTATTCTGAGCAAAAAGAACAAAACTGAGGGAATGGTTACCAGAGGTGGAAGGGTAGTGAGGGGGTTGGGGGGGGAGGCAGGGATGGTTAATGGATTAAAAAAAAAAGTAAGAATAAATAAGATCTACTATGTGATAGCACGATAGGTTGACTACAGTCAATAATAATGTACATTTTAAAATAGCTTAAAGAGTGTAATTGGATTGTTTGTAACTCAAAGAATAATGCTTGAGGTGATTGATATCCCATTCACCATGATGTGCTTATTTCACATTGCATGCCTGTGTCAAAACATCTCATCTACCTTATAAATTATACACCTACTGGGTACCCACAAAATTTTTAAAAAATAAAAAGGGAAAACTGGAGGAATCCCATTACCTGACTTCAAATTATACCACAGAGATTTAGCAACCAAAACAGCATGGTACTGGCATAGAAATAGACATATGGACCAATTGAATGGAAATCCACGCACCTACAGTGAACTCATTTCCAACAAATATGCCGAGAACAAACACTGGGGAAAACACATTATCTCCAATAAATGATGCTGGGAAACTGGATATCCATATGCAAAAGAATAAAACTAGACCCCTATCTCTCATCATATACAAAAATCAAATCAAATAAAAATGGATTAAAGACTTAAATCTAAGACCTCACAGCATGAAACTACCACAATAAACATCGGGGAAAATCTCCAAGACATTGGTCTGGGCAAAAATTTTTTGAGCAATACTCCAAAAGCGCAGGCAACCAAAGCAAAAGCAGACAACTGTGATCACATCAAGTTAAAAAGCTTTTGGACAGCAAAGAATACAATCAACAAAATGAAGAGACAACCCACAGAATTGAAAAAAATATTGGCAAGCTATCCATCTGACAAGGCATTAATAACAAGAATATATAAGAAGCTCAAACAACTCTATAGGGAAAAAAAACTAACACTGATAAAAAATGGGCAACAGATTCGAATAGACATTTCTCAAAAGAAGATATACAAGTGGTAAATAGACATACAAAAAGGTCCTCAACATCACTGATTATCAGAATAGTGTCTATCAAAAGTACTCACTTATTTGTGGGATCTAAAAATCAAAACAATGAAATCATGGACTTAGAGAGTAGAAAGATGGTTACCAGAGGCTGGGAAGGGTAGTGGGGGCTGGTGGTGGGGGTTGGGAGTGGCTAATGGGTAAAAAAAAATTAAAAAGAATGAATAAAACCTACTATTTGATAGCACACCAGGGTGACTATAGTCAATAACATATCTATACATTTTTAAATATTTTAAATAATGTAATTGTATTGTTTGCAAGTCAATAGATAAATGCTGAAGAGGATGGATACCCCATGCTTCATGATGTGCTTATTTTACATTACATTCCTGTATCAAAGCATCTCATGTATCTCATAAACACATACACTGACTATGTACCCACAAAAATTAAAACTGAAAAACAGAAAAAATAAACAAGTATTAGGACTCTCAGCAAGTTAACTAGGTACAAGATTAGTATACAAAAAAATGCCTGTCTTAAAACCATAGTAAACTCATAAAATATAAACAAAAATTCTGTCTAAGAATGTCTTAATACAAAATGTATAGAATTTAATAAAAAATAGTGATGACTTCTTATTCCCAGCTAATATTTTTTTGAATTATAAGCCATAATGCAGCTTTTTATAAAATAGTGGAATTTTGCTAATGTCCACAATTAGTAGGTATGAGAATTTTAGAATAATGTATATCTTTTTTTGCAACTATGATCTTTCTCTGTGTGAAGTAAGTTACCTTATCTTTACTATGGACATACATGCTACCCAGAAAGTTACAGTATGCATGAATACATGTTGTTCTGAGCATCTTATCCATCTTGAATTTTCCATGAGAGTCCTTAGGTAAATAAATTCTTTCACACAATGACAGTTATATTAAACTTGGAATTATGCTGGATAATAACACTAAAACTTTGAACTCATTTGAAACATAAAATATTTTACTAGAAATATACATTGGAGTTAAACAATACACATAAAATATATTTACTACATGCTATTGATTGAATCGTGTCTCCACAAAATTGTATATTGAACTCCGAACTCCAGTACCTCAAAATGTGATCATATTTGGAAATGGGTTATTGCAGATGTAATTAGTTAAGTAAGATTAGGTAAGTAAGAAGGACCATAATCCGATGTGACTGTTACTCTTAGAAAAAAAGAAAATTGGACACAGAGACAGACATAAACAGAAGATTATGTGAAGGACCAAAGGAAAAAGATTGTCATCTATGAACAAAGAGGCCTGGAACAGATCTTTTCTTTATAGCCTTCAGAAGGCACTAATTAGGCCTACACCTTGATTACAGACTTACGGCTTCCAGAACTGTGAGCCAATAAATTTCTGTTGTTTAAGCTATGTAGTTTGTAGTATTTTGTTACATAAGCCCTGACAAATAAATATACTGTACATGGCATGTAATTAAAACCATATGGCTTTATCGACCACATAGTTTGGAATTATTCTCTTCATGGGCAACTGCTAATGTGATAAATCTTCAGTGATGTTAGGACTGCAGGAGAGCACATTGTTGAAAGGTTAACAAGGGCACAGGAGATGAGTCAAGATTAGTAGTGAGAGCCATAGTATTCTAACTCACAGATTACAATGATAAAGGTTCTGTGAGGTTCATATCCCTAAGTGGAATGCGGAATGATACCTAGAGGAACTGACACACTTGGACTTAGCTAATGATACTTTATTTATTTGAACATTGCTTACAGATTAAACCCTTAAAACTCTTTTCTCACAGAATTTTGAAAGTGGTGAAAGGTCAAGTTTACTACATTGAGAAACTCTTCCTGTATTGTTTATATGGCCTGGCTTTATTCGTCTTCCACTTGTTTTCCAGAAGACCACAGAACTTATTTGACATAATGATTAGACAGAAAAGTTTAATTTCTCGGGTGGCTTATTTTTCTTTATTTTATTGAGTTCTCTCAAGTTTTTTTTTTTTTACTCCAGATCCCTTTAGCAGGTTCCAAATCTTACTGGATAAATTTAAAACTCCTTAAAAGAGTACACCTTACTCTATATGGTTTGATCCTTCTCAACCTCTTTAGTCACATCTGATCTCATGATCCCATTCATTGTCTGCATTCCAGCCATTCTGCCTTCCTTCAGTGACTTTAACTCATTAATCTCCCTGTCATAAAGAACCTCTCTGTCTCCCTTCCTACTTTAACTCTTGTTTATATTACACTCCTGAACTCAAGTATCAATTTCTCCAGGAAATATTTCCATATCTTTCTAGAGAGGTCACTTTGATCAAATAAGTTTGATATCCTAACTCTATATTACTCTTATTCTTGTAGGTTTTGTTAAAATGTATCATTATCATCTGTTGGTGATTTTGATTATTTTAATAATGTCTATTTCATCCACCAGATTATAAAATTGAAGATCACAGAATAATCTGCTTTTATTCACCATCATAACTTAAGTGCATACAACATAGCTGTTGTCATATTAGCAGTTCAAAAGTTTTTTTTAAAATAAACATATTTATA
Organism: Trachypithecus francoisi; assembly: GCF_009764315.1. Classification (NCBI taxonomy): domain Eukaryota; kingdom Metazoa; phylum Chordata; class Mammalia; order Primates; family Cercopithecidae; genus Trachypithecus; species Trachypithecus francoisi. The sequence goes on from NW_022681471.1 coordinate 55,541,329, forward strand.
GACATGTAAGCTTTTTGAAGTGTGACTCTTTTGCAATTATATTTCACAAAAGTAACATTTATAAAGTCTGATAATTCTACCAATATCAGATTGAAATGTTTTTGGATTAGTAAAATCAAGTATCAAAGAATCATAAAATTTTCAAGCTGAAATTAACTCTAGATTCAGTTTAGTACAGTGATTTTCTAACTTTATAGATTTGCCTCAGGGATTACTGAGCGGAATTCAGAGGAAAAGGCTGAGAAAGTAGAATTTTGGGATCCCAACATTCTTGGATGGGAAGTCATTCCCCATCCAAATTCTACTTTATCTATTTTATAAGTTGGAATTTCCCTTAATTTTTTAATAAAAAAAAAATTAGTACTTAAAGATTTTTGAAATGCTGCTCTATTTTAACTGTCATTATTTTAATGAAAAGAAAACTGAGTTTTAGTAAGGCTAAATTACATGAATAAGGGCACACATCTAATTAGTGTCAGAGCCAGGACTAGAATATAAATAATCTGACCCCTAGCAATTTCAGGATCGCACTTTACCCAGAAATAAAGTAGTACTTACTTCTTAAGTTGATCTAATTGTGCTTCTATAGTTAATAAAATGAGTTAAGAGGCACGTGAATATGTTAAATGAAGTAATCATGACTCCTCATGTTTTCAACCAATGAAATCTATAGACTCTTATGTATGGCTCTGAGTTTTGAGATGCATGTTAGTAAAGCAAAAGGAATATAAACTCCTGTCTCCAATAAATCCAGATGTGTTTGAGTCCCAATTCTACCATTTACTAGCTTTATCATTTAGGCACAATGCTTAAACTCTCTCAGATTCGTTTTACTCATCTGGAAAATGGGGACAATTATTTCATCGTCAAAATGGAGTTGTTTTGAGAAATAAATTAAATATATAAAATTGCCTAGCACAGTGTTGGGTACCGAATTGTCAGTAAGTTTAAGTTCACTTTTTACTACTCCTTTCCTGTCTCCTTTCCATTTTTGTTTACATGAATTTATAGATCTGTGACTTACAAACATATCTATACTTATTAAACCTAAACATGTGTTTTGTCTACATACAAGGAATTAGTATCTATCAATAAATAATGATATATAGGGAATTCCAGGAAATTCTTTTTGTTAAAATTTCACATTCATGTCTTTTCTTCTAACACCTAAAATTATCTTAAGTCGACAAATGAATATTCTTCATAATGCAAATATGAATAGAATTCTACTTTGTGCATTTGATGAGACTTCCTTTCTTTTCTAATCTTATGCACTATTCACATTTATTTCTGTGTTGTGATTTTGTGTGATGATAGATATGCTAAAATGAAGGAAAAGGAAATTTTTAAAAATAAACATATATTTCATTTTATTCTGAATTCTTGTTCTGCTGTGTCTATTAATTTAGGCTGTACAGCAAAAGTAATCCTAATAGATTTGTATGTATGTGTATGTGTAAATATATACATATATGTGTTAGAACAATGCTTTTTATGGAGTTTCTTTTTTCTCCACTCATACTCACCTATCAGCAGGTATTAGCATGTATCAGTTTAGTAACTAACATAATAAGGCAACTAACTATCCAGCTTCCTGACTTAAAAAGAAAGTTTGCAATTCTTACCCTCTAGTGTCATCTATTGGTTTCATGTTAAAATTACAACTGTTGTCTTGTATGAATTTTCTCACCTGCCTACTAATTTTTACACTACTATGATAATAATGTTTACGTATATTATTTTAAATTAGAATTGTTTAACTTACTTATTGATTAATATTTAATAGGCTTCCCAGGTCTCTAGCTTGTGGATAATATTATTCAGGCAAAAATTGTTCCACTGAGGGAGAAATTGTATTAAAACGTTTCAGAAACTGAAAACTACCAAACATTACACAATATTCTCATTGCACTCCCTGTTATAAAATAGTAAAATCTAATCCAAAATAAGCAATGTATCTTGAAGTATTAGATAAAAATATAAAGGATACTTATTTTGAATGTCTGAATTAGTCACATTTTGCATTGTAAAATATCTGTTTTATATATTCCTAAATTTAACTCAAAAGAAACTACTTGAAGTAATAGTGAAGCCAAAATTCACAATAAAAAAATCTCCAATTTCATATGTTGAAGTTGTCGGTAACAAATACTTCAGAATATCAATAGTTTGCCAGTACTGGAACAACTCATCAGAGTAATACAATCTGTTGAAGAAATGCTTTGGAAGAGATTGAGTATGCATTGGTAAATCTGTTTATCATGCTATTTCCATATTTCTTTTCATAGGATTTCAGAGAAAAGCTACAGTATATACAAATTGAAAATGAAAAATTGTTGTTGTAGATGATGTATTTCAGAGAAACAGATCTCTATGTTTGTTATATGGCTTGAAAATGACTCTTATTAGTTATCCTGGAAGGAAATTTTATTTTCTTCAGCTTTTACAATATACTGCTGCATATTTTTAGATTCCGTATTCAGCAGTTCTAGGTCTGTGATTTGAAGCCTTAAAACTTTTAAAAATATATCACTGATGCAACAGTTGAATTAATTAAATGATAAGCTCTGGATAAAGGTATATCTAGACACCCAAAACTTGTTTATTATTTTCTTCTACTAATATATAATTTTACAACCAGCCTATATGAAACTGAAAAATGTAATGTAGCTTTTCCATTGCAGAAATAGCTCTGTCTTTTATTCTCATTGAATTCTTTTTAAAAATAATTTCAGAGTCAATTATTGCTTACTCCATATATTTTACTGGGCTAAGAGATAACAATTTTGTTATTAGGTCTAAGAAGCTGATTGTATCACCATTGGTCACCGAACTAATTAATACAAAGGCAATATTCTATTAACACCAGGTGGGTTTTTTGTTTGTTTGTCTGTTTGTTTGTCTTTGTAGGGGAACAATCACTGGACTGTGGATGAGTTCACTTTGGGACTAGTTCCTGTATCTACTCATATTTAACTACAGGGATAATTCAAATGTACTTTCTCTAATTTTCTCTCTCTGCTTCTATTGGCTGATGTCTTACCTACTGTTCATATAGTATTTTGCACTAGAATAGTGTTTACAATATATAGTAATTAATTAATTATGGATTTTGCAGTGTAATTCTGACACTATTTGGAATTAGGTCAAATTTCACAGTTTAAGGACTCAGTCTTTGACAAACTCCTCTCACTTCAGGCACCACTCACAAGTTCTGGGTTTCCCAGGTCACCTGAACTTTCAATAAACTGGAAACAAATTTAGAGGTTTCTGCTCTTCTCCCAGGTTCTATAATGTTCTGGAACAAACAGAAATCTGGCAAGTGATACACTTACTATTATAGTTTTATTATAAAGAAATCAAATTAAATGCTGAACACAGTGGCTCATTCTTGTACTTCCTGTGGTTTGGGAGGCTAAAGCTGTAGGATAGTTTGAGGCCAGAAGTTACAGACTAGCCTGTGCTACATAGTGAAACCTTGCCTCGACCAAAAAAAATAAAAAGTAAAAAGTAAAAGAAATTGGCGGGTGTAGTGGTGTGTGTCTGCAGTCCTGGCTGCTAAGGAGGTTGAGGCAACAGGATTACTTGAGTCCAGGGGATTCAAGGTTGCAATGTTCTACTATTACCCATTGCACTCCAGCCTGTGTGACAAAGTGAAACCTTGTCTCAAAAAAAAAAGGAAAGAAAGAAAGAAAAGGATACACATTAGGATTAATCAAATTAAGAAACATATACAAGGTCCGGAAGGATCAAAATGAAAGGTTTCTGTAATCTCAGAATTTGCTACCATCTTGGCACATCGATTTGTGCCACCAGTCAGGAAGCTGACCAAATGGCAAGTGTCCAGAGTTTTTAAAGGTTCTTATTACTTGGGCATGATTGATTGAATTGTTGGCCATATGATTGAACTCAATCTCCACTCCTCTCTTTTTTCTGGAGGTTGGCAGTCAGACCAATATCACATGGCTCAGAAATCCAGTCTTTTCAGCATGGCCAGCACCCATCTTGCAACGACCTAGGGGTCCATCATGAGTCATCTCATTAACATAAATTCAGGTGTCATCTGAGTGACCTACCGGGAATAACAAAGATATTTCTACCACTTAGAAAAAGTATTAGAGGTTCTGTTTTAGGAACCAGGAACATAAAACAGACAAATTATTTACTGTAAAAGAGCTGGCACTGTGAGATCCTAAAATCCATTTAGGATTTTACCTAATATCTTCAACTTTAAGACAAAAGACCTAGTCATAAATGTTACCCAAATTTTCAGTTCAAAGTGTGTTTGTTCCATGAAATATTTTTTAATCAATGCTACCCAAAATGAATCTTTTCCTCCTCCATTCTACCAGAGTTCTTCATTTGTAGTTACTTACCTACACATAAAAACAGCTACAGTTGAATTACTTAAATGAATATGTATTTTTCTCCCCCAAATGTCTGATAAATTTAAAGTAATTTTACTCATATTAGTTCTGAATGCACAAAATTAAAAGTAAGATTACAATAGAAAAAATAATAAAAAATGATAAAAAATGATTCAAACAATTGACAAATTTTTAAAACTATTTGTTTCACTGAAATTCAATTATTTTTGTTTTATCATGTTTGTGATGGTTAATACTGAGTGTGAACTTGCTTGGATTGAAGGATGCAAAGTATTGATCCTGGGTGTGCCTGTGAGGGTGTTGCCAAAGGAGATTCACATTTGAGTCAGTGGTCTGGGAAAGGCAGACCCACCCTTAATCTGGGTGGGCACCATCTTATCAGCTGCCAGTGTGGCTAGAATATAAAACAAGCAGAAAAATATGAAAAGACAAGACTGGCCTAGCCTCAAAGTCTACATCTTTCTCCCATGCTAGATGCTTCCTGGCCTCGAACATCCAACTCCAAGTTCTTCAGTTTGGGAACTTGGACTGGCTCTCCTTGCTTCTCAGCCTGCAGATAGCCTATTGTGGGACCTTATGATTGTGTGAGTTAATAGTTAATAAACTCATATATATATATATATATATATCTAGATATATATATTACATAATAAACTCATTCTATATAATATATAATATATTATATTATATATATAATAAACATATGTGTGTGTGTGTATCCTATTAGTTCTGTCCTCTAGCGAACTCTGACTAATACGGATTTCGGTACCAGGAGTGGGACTAGAGGAACAGAATATTAAGGATAGAGTTGTTTCATTTTGGGGTTTCTGGAGTTGGCTGTTTAATATTATTAGACTAAAAAATGCTAAGGTCTCTACTTCTAATAGTACGGAGAACACTGAGAGTCCTTGGTGTGAACTGTTTAGAAAGCTAAGCAAAATTAATGCATTGGAACTCCTGATTCAACGCTCGTGAGTTGCAAGGAGTTTAGTGACTCTATACATAATACCTTTGACCATATGCAGAGAACCAAGGAACATAATGAAGTTGGTTGGTTGCTCCTAAGTTCAGTGGACAAAGTGATGAAAGAAAATGATGAACTCAGGGATTCTAATTCCCGGCATCAGAAGCAGATACTGAGCATCAAATCCTCTCAGACTGCCCTGAGTGAGAGTCTTATCTTTTGTAGAGAAAGAACTGAAATTGTGGAAAAACATACACAAGCTCTGATCACGCAATTGGCTGACCTGAAATGAAACGTGCATGTACAGCCTCATCAGGCGTCTACTGTTAAAGTGACAGCATTGATGGGAAAATTATAGGACCCTGCAACTTGGTATGGGGATGTGTTGGGGGGGGACCTTGATGAAGCTGGAGACACTGATCTTGTAAACTCTGATGAACATTTTGGACAGAAGCAGCAGCTTCCCCATCCCAAGTAGTGGCAACATTCCCTCCCTGACCCCTGCTGCCATCAGCCTTTCCACCTTTGTCTGAGGAGACTAACCCTCTCCTCCTGGAGGCAACAGTGATGCCCTTCCCTGAGACAGTTGCCAGGCAAGATAATATTGATTCTCCGCAGGAGCCTCCCACAATACCTTGTTTACTTCTAGACCTATAACCTGACTAAAGTCCCAGCAGGCCCCTAGAGGTAAAGTTCAGAGTGTGACCGGAGGAGATGTGCAACACTCAAAAAGAACAGCTTGAGTTTTCTAATTTATGTAAATAGAAATCCAGAGAACAGGCATGGGAATGGATATTAACAGTGTGGGATAATGGTGGAGAAAACTAGAGTTGGATCAGGCTGAATTTATTGATTTCACCCACTAAGTAGGGACTCTGCATTTATTGTTGCAGCTCAGTGAGTTAAAAAGGCTCTAATAGTTTATTTGCTTGCTTAGTTGAAATATGGATTAAAATATGGCCCACTGTCAGCAAGCTGGAAATGCCTGATTTCTCTTGGGTTAATGTAGAGGAAGGGATCCAAAGGCTTAGGTAGATTGGGATTGTGGAGTGGAGTAGTCCCTTTAGACCTACTCATACAAGCTGGGAGGGTCCAGAAAATATATCTTTGACCATTGCTTTGTAAAATAGATTGTGAGGACAGCACTTGCATTTTTGAAGAGCCCTGTATTTTTTCTTTTCTGTATGTCAGATCTAACAGTGGGAACCACAGTCACTCCACCAAAAAATTAAATACAATGGGAATAATTGGATCCCAAGGTGGGAGGGGTCAAGTGGTGGCACTCAACTGTCAATGGCAAGGTGGGTGTAGCTACTGTAATAGACAGCAGAGGCAAAACAGTAATTAGAATAGTCTGACTTGTGTAGAGCTCTGGCATTGGCTAATTAATCACAGTGACCCTAAAAGTGAAATTGATAGGAAGCTTACTGCATTCCTACTGAATTTATATAAGCAGAAAACTTCTGGGTCAAATGGACAAAAGACTAATTTGGATTATAGAAACAGGCGATCATGGCCTCTCAATCAATTTCCAGACTTGAGACATTTTACAGACCCAGAGCCCCTTAAATGAAGGGGAGGCTAGGTCCCTTTGAGGAAGGACCCTTCTATGCTACTGACTATTTATGCTATTAATCTTACTCCCCTTCTTTCCCAAGGAGACCTCTGGTCTTTTCCCAGGGTAACTGTGCATTGCTGAAAGGGAAATGATCAGACATTCAGAGACTATTAGACACTGACTCTGAGCTGACATTGATCCCAGGAACCCGAAACGTCATTGTGGTCCTCCAGTCAAAGGTCAGGCTTATGGAGGTCAGATAATTAATGGGATTTTAGTTCAGGCCTGACTGACAGTGGGTTCAGTGGGTCCCCAGGCTCATCCTGTGGTCATTTTCTTAGTGCCAGAATGCATAATTGGCATAGACATACTTAGCAGCTGGTAGAACCCCTACATTGGCTCCCTGACTTTTAGGGTGAAAGCTATTATGGTGAGAAAGGCCAAATGGAAGCCATTAGAGCTGCCTATACCTAGAAAAATAGTAAATCGAAAACAATACCACATTCTTGGAGCGATGGCAAAGATCAGTGCCACCATCAAGGATTTGAAAGATGCAAGGATGGTGATTCCCATGACATCCTCATTCAACTCTCCCATTTGGCTGATGTAGAAGACAAATGGATCTTGGATAATGACAGTGGATTATTGTAAGCTTAACCAAGTGATGACTCCAATTGCAGCTACTGTATCAGATGTGGTTTTATTGCTTGAGCAAATTAACACATCTTGTACCTTGTATGCAGCCATTGACTTGGCAAACGCCTTTACTCCATTCCTGTCCATGAGGCCAACCAGAAGCAATTTGCCCCTGCATGGACATCTGGAGCAGTGGCAAAGACAGCACAGCTTGCAGGGGTTGTGGGAACCCACTGGCACCTGTGCCTGCAGTCATGCTGGTGCAGGTATTAGCATATGTGTGGGGCACTGGCAGCCACAGGACTGTATGTGGTCTCTGTGCATGTTCACACAGGTAGACATGGCCACTCAGGGCAGGAGAAAATCTATTGTTCCCTGTACCTAGTTTACCTCTGGTGGCTGTGATGGCACAGTAATGGGGCACGGCATTCAAATTACGCTGGCTAAATTTCATTACAAAAATGTTTCTAATGTTTAAAAATGCATAATAATTTAATTACTAGTTTTTCTTTTTCAACTCCCTATACATTTACAACTAAAACTAAGACAGGTGATACTGGCTTCACAAAATAATTTAGGGAGGATTTCTTCTTTCTCCATTCCACAGAATAGTGACATTAGAATTAGTACCAATTCATCTTTGAATGTTTGGTAGAATTCAGCTGTGAATCCATCTGGTCCTGGACTTCTTTTTATTGGCAAGTTTTTAATTACCTTCTTAAGCTTGCTGCTTGTTATTGGTTTGTCCAGAGTTTCTGTTTCTTACTGGTTTAAACTAGGAGAGTTGTATATTTCCAGGAATTTATCCTTCTCTTCTAGGTTTTCTAGTTTGTGTATGTAAAAATGTCCATAGTAGCCTTGAGTAATCTTTTGTATTTCTGTGTTATTGGTTGTGATATCTCCTGTTTCTTTTCTAATTGAATTTGTTTGTGTCTTCTTTTTCTTAGTTAATCTCGATAAACATCTATCAATTTTGTTTATATTTTTACAGAACCAGCTCTTTGTTTCACTTATATTTTGTACTTTTTTGTTTGTTTGTTTTAGTTCTATTTATTTCTGCTCTGATCTTTGTTATTTCTTTTCCTCTGCTGGGTGTGGGTTTTGGTTTGCTCTTGTTTCTGTAGATCCTTGAGATGTGAAAACATGCTGCTTCATAATTATCAATAATGTCACATCAAACTCTCTGGTTTTGCATGGGTCACTACCTGCTCTCACATCTTCTGTGGTCAATATGTCAGTTCTGAGTTTAGTCGTTCACCAGCTATCTGTCTTGCCAGCAATGACTTTTCTGGCTAGATATTGTCCTCACAGAACTCAGTCCATCAGAGGAATATAAAGCTATGGTATTGGCAGGACTGCAACCAGAGATGGTGTTGAACATTAGCTCCCGGGCACTATACTTCTGGACATATTAGGTATATCAGGAGTCTCTCTATCAAGAATGCAATTTCAGCAAAGCTGAGGGCCATCTGAAACAGATGGAGAAGATATATACTCAGCAAATACAGAGCAAAGATGTAGAATTGACCTTTATAAAAGGAGGAATCACCTCCATGAAGAAAGTGCTAAAAGAACGCAATAAAAATGTTCACTGATATCTTTTAAAAAATGTATGGAGTGCAATCATAAGTGTCAAAAGCTCCAAAGCCTCTGTGATAGCCTAAGGCTATGAAACATTACTGTTACTAACCAAGAACATACCTTTGAACCATCCATAATTGCACAGTCTGGTGTTTCTGGCTTTTCATTAGGACACAACGCCAAGTGTCTTTTGGACAGTGCACCAGTTTAAAATCCGGGTGACGGAGATAGAGATTTTCAGTTCAGACCTTTTGTTTGCTTGTTTGTTTGTTTAGATTCTCACAAAGCACCTGAACCAAGCAATAGCTTTTTGCAGTTCTGCCTCTCCAAGTCATGAATTAGAGCAGCAGCATGTTTCCAGCAGGGTTGTGAAAGTGAAAAACAATTTGAACTGGGCATGGTGGCATGCACCTGTAATCCAGCTACTCAGGAGGCTGTGGCCAACGGATCACTTGAGCCCACTTGAGTTTGAAGATATAGTGAGGTAGTATCATGCTACTGCACTCCAGCCTGGGTGACACAGTGAGACCATGTCTCAAAAAAAAAAAAAAAAAGTAAAAATAATTTAGCTAATTTTACAGAATATTTCTAGTGTGCACTTCCAGTGATTTTATTTACTAAATCTTTATTCTAGGAGTCCCCAGCTTCCCTGGCCTTTTAAATCTTTAAGTTTTCTTCACATTATCAACTTATAAGAAACTAAATGGCAGTGAAGTGTGGCTTTAGGGTGTAATTTCTTTGTTTCTATTATTTAAAGCATGGGCATTTTATTAATCAATTGTGAACAGTTGATTTTAATCATTAGTGAGAAGGTCATGACAGTATTGTGTATTTCAATAGATATGTTTGTGTCTGAGTTGTGTGTTTATGCATAAGTACCTGTGCTATATGTCTACATGTCACTTTGAATTCTTGTATTGATGCATATCTGTGTATGTAAAAGTGTGTGAATTTACACTGACATTTTGATGTATTTGCCTGTAATCCCAGTGCTTTGGGAGGCTGAGGTGGCAGGATCCTATGAGCCCAGGACTTCAACCATCTGGACAACACAGCTGAGACCTTCTTTCTACAGAAAAAAAATATATATGCACGTATTCATATTTAAAAATTTTCCAGTTTGGTGGTGTGCACCTGTAGTCCCTGCTACTCAGGAGGCAGAGGTGGGAGGAACGCTAGAGCTCAGTTTGAGGCTGCAATGAGATATAATCAAGCCCCAATACTACACTCCAGGTGACAGAGCAAGATTCTGTTACAGAAAAATAAATAAATAAATAGCTAGTCATAATCCCAAAAGACCAAAAGACACATTCACAATTCCATATGCCTAATCTCGAATGTTAAAAGTGTTGAAAAATTAAAATCCCAAAAATATAATTTTAAAAATTGTTTAAATAACATTAATGGTACTCATTTATATTTTAAAAAGGGAATTTATTTAAGAAACATATAAAAATACAAAGAATACCTTATAGTCCACTTGCAACAGCACAGGCAGTAAACACAGCAGGTTTTTCAAGCATAAACAAGCTGGTGTATGAACAACAGTTGCACCAGTATAACGGTTATGAGCAGATATAAACTGTTTATAAAGAAATAGGTCAAAATGGAAATGTATAAATGCCTATAACTATGTTTGCTAATTGTGTGCACCAAGATTTATCATTTAAGCCATCTGAAATACCATGAGAAACAACCTGAGTCTTTTGAGGAGATCCATCAAGAACTGCAGTGGGATGCTGTGTGGAGTGGTATGCACCTTTATTCTCTGGTACTCAAGAGGTTGAGACAGTAAAATCTCACGAGCCAAGGAGTTTGAGGCCAGCCTGGAGAATCATAGTGAAACCCCAGCCTGCCCAAAGATCCAAGATTTCAAGAAATTTAATTTCTCACAAATACATATGTATGAAAATAATGTCTCATTTATTGAGGAAGTCTCAATATTTTTACATATGCACACAATGCTTATACACAAAGTCAACCTTGTACTTATGCACTTTCATAGAGTCAAATTTGTAAAAAGAAATACATAAAACAAATTAGAACACTCTAAAAGTCATTTCATAATTTATACCTCCAACATTGGAAATAATGCAAAGATGAAATACATAGCATACCAAATTCTAAATATTAATATGACAATTTAAAATTGCACAAAAAAGTAAAAAACCTGAAGAGGAAATGTGACATATAAAAATGTAGGATAGATTTTGGGCAATTACACAGATGTGGTTAATAAGAACTAGCCAACTTTCAAAATTATTAACTATTTTTTTAAGTCTTGCATCACAATGAATAGCTTTTTTTTTCCTTTCAGACATGATTCTCCTTGAAGAATACATTTAAATTCATTTTCCATGTAGTGCTGCTGTTTCTGAAATAATTCTGTGATTTGATATATACTGACATGAGCATTCCCTATGCAATTTTCCTATATTCAGTGCCATGCTTCTATGTTGTTTTAGGTATGTGAAAATGTATTCCCAATATACTTATATACAGACCACAAATTTGGTGGAAACAATACTGGCAGTCAAACAGGAGCACTTTTGCCTAAGTGTTGTTCTATCCTATCATGCACAAGATTGTTTCTGAAACAGTTGGTAACTTTACGGTCTTCTTCAGGAGTATGTGGCTTTAATTCATTAAAAGCTTCTGGAATGGCATCAGTTGAAAGAAATGCCAATGCAAAAAAAAAAAAAAAATGCACTTTTAAACTGAAAATTTTGTCCTTACTATATCATGTGGTCAATCCACTCATCTGAATTTTCCACCGAATGCACTGGAAATTTTGGTAAAACAAAATATTAGTAATGGAAAAAAACAAAATATTGGTAATATCTCGAATTTCACTTAAGAAGTCTTGATCACACCTAATTTCAAATCCATCACTATGGTTAGGTGATTCACCTGAACTGAATGTTCAAATAAGCATCTATAAACTGCTTCACTTTTTCCACTCATTGATATATAAACAACTAAATAAGTTCTAAATTTTTTTCTGATCCAACAGAGAAATTGTACCTAGCTGATTAAAAAACAGTAAGGACAGTTTGGAAAGTGCCATCCGTTAGCCAAAGTAAAAAATGTACTAGTTTTTCTATGTTAAATATAGTAGTAAATATAAGCTTATCTTCTTTGATAGCCAAATCCTTAATCCATAATAGTTTATCATTTAATGTGTCTTATAACACTGGAGGAACTTCAATATCAGCAAGTGGTTTTGGTTCAGAAGGTTGCTGAGTTTGTTGAATTCTTTTTATTATCTGTTGAAAGTTGGTTTTTGAAGGCAAACATGGCAATATTCATGAAAGGTCAGAAGTCATACATAATTGAATAACTTGGAAGGGAAGTTTTTTTTTTTTTTTCTATTTATTACCTGCACTTTTACTCACTTGATATTCAAAACATTCATTGCACTTGTATTTTGGGAGTGGTTATGTTCTACAAAATTTATAAGTATATGTTGTCTATTTGAAATCCTGATTATTGCTTGGCTGTCACAATTAAGTGATTTTCTGCTTTTGTAACACCAATTATAATTAGCTTTTAAACTCTTATCTTTCACCACTAAGTATATTTGTACATTTAACTTATCACAGCCTTTTGCCAAGGAAGAATTTTAAAGATCTCTTCCATTGTGTAGTAAGAAATACAGTAAGAAGGAGTAATATTTGGGCTCCCCAATACCAAATCTGTGTTAAGCTTCTCCAGAAACACAGAAACAATTGGGTATTTACATAGACATATGAGAGATGATTTATTAGGGGAAATAGCTCATGTGATTACAGTGACTGAGAATTCCCACAACAGGCCATCTGCAAGTTGGAGAACCTGGATGCTGTCTGGTAGCATTGCTCAGGCCAAAACCTCAGGACATGGAGGAATCGCCAGTGTAAATTTTGAAGTACAATTTGCCTTCTGTATTTGCTCTCACTAAGCATCCAGACAATTAGATGGTGCCTGACAATATGGTTAGTAGATCTTCTGCGTCTAATTCACTCAGACTCTCAAGAGGATCTTCTCTGCAAACACCCTCACAGACACACCCAACATAATGCTTTACCAGGTATCTAGATATCACTTAATCTAGTCAAGTTGTCACCTAAAATTAAGTCCACATGCATTCATATGCCTATCTTTAAGCCATACATAATTTCCAAATAAAGACAATAACAAGGTAATAGTTTCACTTGACATGAGGTAACAATCTTGTTATTGTAATTTGGAGGATATTAGATGTTAGGAATTTTAGACTTTAGGGATTAAAATTTGGCAATTTTGATTTTTTTAGAATTTTAACATTGGGGATTGTGTTGTTTTGGATTATGATCCAAACCCTTAAGAATTATCTTTTGTGACTGGACGTTTTGCCCTCTGGTGGTGTCACCTCCATGGCCCTAGGCAGGGACCTAGCCCCACTGGATCTGCACCATGGACACACCTCTTTGACTGATGAGGCTTTCTTCACATGGCTCTGTGGTGTGGCCTTTCCATTGAGGAACTGGGTAGCAGAATTCTGGCCTGCTGAACGGAGAAGGTATTCCCACACTCTGCGACTAACGAGAAAATAGTTGTTCCCCTGGTCTTGTATGCTCTAGGTTTATGCTGAGAGTGAAAACCAAAATGACACATAAATTGCCTTTAGTGTTATTTTTCTCTTTACTTGAAGGATAATGTGTGTTCTCAGGTGGATAACCCTATTGTCTCATACTATAAAATTTCAGAAGTCCAATAGCCTTCCTTCATTTCATCTTGTTTTCTATGTCACCTTTAGTTTAAATTGGGAGTATCTTTGCTGTTATGATCACATCTCTACTCCTGGCCTCTGCTGAAATGTCTGATTAGAATAATGGATAATCTCTTAATGGAGTGGTTATACCCTTGGTATTTTATCTGTAACATGCTTTTTCATTTTTCGAAATAAGACTAAGCCAATAATTTTTCAAATTTTCAAATTCTGATTTCTTTTTACTTAAATTTATTTATCTCCTCTCACAATTATTATAAACAGAAAGGAGAAGCCAGGCCAAAACATTAACATTTTGCTTAAAAGTTCTTCACAGTTAAATATTCAAACTCTTTAGTCATAAGTTCTACCTTCCATAGAAAACTAAAACACAGTTCAACTAAGCTCTTTATCACTTTATAACAAGGATCACCTTTCCTCCAGTTTTTAAAAGCATGTTCCTCCATTTCCTCCTGTTACTTCACCAAAAGCACTTTTAATGTTTGTGTTTCTATCAACATTCTGTTCATGGTAATATATAGTTTTCTAAGATGATAGTAGATACTTCTATAACTCTTCTAAGTTCTTCCTGAGCCCTCAGCAGAATTGTCTTTAACACCCATATTTTTACCAATAATTTCTTTGTGATAATCTAGGCTTTATCTATTGTGACAAATATATTATTTTAGCCTTTACCCATCAACCAGTTCCAAAGTTATTTTCATATTTTCAGGTATTTGTTACAACAGCACCCTTATTCACAGTACCAAAATCTATATTAGTCAGCTGGGGCAGCCATAACAACTTAACCACAGTTTGGGTCACTTAAACAGCAAAAATTACTTTTCTCACAGTTCTAGGGGATACGTGTTCAAAACTGAGGTGCCTCTAGGGTTGGTTTCTTATAAGGCATCTATTCCTGGCTTGAAAATGGCTGTCTTCTCATTGTGTCCTCATATAACATTTTCTCAGTGAACACAGAAATAAAGAAAGAGCATTGGTGTCTCATTATCTTATGAGGAAATTAATATGATTGAATTATTGCCCCACCCATATGACCTAATTTAACCCTACTTACTCCAAAAAACCTGTCTCCAAATACAGTCGTATTGGGATTTAGGATGTCAACATATGCATTTTAGATGGACACCATTTACTCTGTAACACTTATTGATGCACTTTTCTGTACATAAACTTAAGTAAAACCCTACAAATAAATAAATACCTCACTTCACTCATGAGAGAGTTTCTTAGCCGAGGGAAGCCGTGACAGACAGTACCTGGAAAACTGGGACACTGTCACCCAAATACTGCACTTTTCCAATGGTCTTAGCAGACAGCACGTGAGGAGATCATATCTCATGCCTGACTCAGTGGGTCCCGTGCCCAAGGAGCCTTGCTCACTGCTAGCACAGCAGTCTGAGATTGAATTGTGAGGCGGCAGCCTGGCTGGGGGAGGGGCATCCACCATTGCTGAGGCTTGAGTAGGTAAACGGAGTGGACGGGAAGCTCGACCTGGGTGGAGCCAACCGCAGCTCAAGGAGGCCTGTCTGCCTCTGTAAACTCCACCTTTGGGGGCAGGGCATAGCTGAACAAGAGGCAGCAGAAACTTCTGCAGACTTAAACATCCCTGTCTGACAGCTCTGAAGAGAGCAGTGGTTCTTCCACCACAGTGTTTGAGCTCTGAGAACATACAGACTGCCTCCACAAGTGGGTCCCTGACCTCTGTGTAGCCTAACTGTGAGACACCTCCCAGTAGGGGCAACTGACACCTCATACAGCCAAGTGCCCCTCTGAGATGAAGTTTCCAGAGGAAGGATCAGGCAGCAATATTTGCTGTTCTGCAGCCATCCAATGGTGATATCCAGGCAAACAGTGTCTGGAGTGAACCTCCAGCAAACTCCAACAGAGTTGCAGCCAAGGGACCTGACTGTTAGAAGTAAAACTAACAAACAGAAAGGAGTAGCATCAACATCAAAAACAAAGGACATCCACACCAAAACCCCATCTGTAGGTCACCATCATCAAAGACCAAAGTTAGATAAAACCAAAAAGATGGGGAGAAACCAGAACAGAGAAGCCCAAAATTCTAAAAAACGAGCCCAGAGCACCTCTTCTCCTCCAAAGGGTCACAGCTCCTTGCCAGCAATGGAACAAAGCTGGACAGAGAATGACTTTGACAAGTTGACAGAAGTAGGCTTCAGAAGGTCAGTAATAACAAACTTCTCTGAGCTAAAGTAGGATGTTTGAACCCACTACAAAGAAGCTAAAAACCTTGAAAAAGGATTAGAGAAATGGATAACTAGAATCAACAGTGTAGAGACCTTAAATGACCTGACAGAGCTGAAAACCATGACACGAGAACTACGTGACACATGCGCAAGCTTCAGTAGCCAATTTGATCAAGCAGAAGAAAGGATATCAGTGATTCAAGATCAAATTAATGAAATGAAATGAGAAGAGAAGTTTAGAGAAGAAAGAGCAAAAAGAAACAAACAAAACTTCCAAGAAATATGGGACTATGTGAAAAAACCAAATCTACATTTGATTGGTATACCTGAAAGTGATGGGGAGAATGGAGCCAAGCTGGAAAACACTTCAGGATATTATCCAGGAGAACTTCCCCAACCTAGCAAGGCAGGCCAACATTCAAATTCAGGAAATACAGAGAATGCTACAAAGATACTCCTTGAGAAGAGCAACCCTAAAACACATAATTGTCAGATTCACCAAGGTTGAAATGAAGGAAAAAATGTTAAGGGTAGCCAGCGAGAAAGGTCGGGTTACCTACAAAGGGAAGCCCATCAGACTAACAGTGGAACTCTCAGCAGAAACTCTACAAGCCAGAAGAGAGTGGGGGCCAACATTCAACATTCTTAAAGAAAAGAATTTTCAACCCAGAATTTCATATCCAGACAAACTAAGCTTCATAAGTGAAGGAGAAATAAAATCCTTTACAGACAAGCAAATGCTGAGAGATTTTTCACCACCAGGCCTGCCTTACAAGAGTTCCTAAAGGAAGCACAGACATGGAAAGGAACAACTGGTACCAGCCACTATAAAAACATGCCAAATTGTAAAGACCATCGATGCTAGGAAGAAATTGCATCAACTAATGGGCAAAATAATCAGCTAACATCATAATGACAGGAGCAAATTCACACATTAACCTTAAATATAAACAACATTAAACTTAAACGTAAATGGGTAAATGGGCTGAATGCACCAATTAAAAAACACAGACTGGCAAATTGGATAAAGAGTCAAGACCCATCAGTGTGCTGTATTCAGGAGATGCATCTTACATACAGAGACATACATGGGCTCAAAATAAAGGGATGGAGGAAGATCTACCAAGCAAATGGAAATCAAAAAAAAGCAGGGGTTGCAATCCTAGTCCCTGATAAAACAGACTTTAAACCAGAAAATATCAAAAGAGACAAAGGCCATTACATAATGGTAAAGGGATCAATTCAACAAGAAGAGTTAACTATCCGAAATATATATGTACCTAATACAGGAGCACCCAGATTCATAAAGCAAGTCCTGAGAGACCTAAAAAGAGACGTAGACACACACACAGTAATAATGGGACAATTTAACACCTCCACAGTCAATATTAGACAAACCAATGGGACAGAAGGTTAACAAGGATATCCAGGAATTGAACTCAGTGCTGCAACAAGGGGACCTAATAGACATCTACAGAACTCTCCACCCCAAATCAACAGAATATACATTCTTCTCAGCACCACATCGCACTTATTCCAAAACTGACCACATAGTTGAAAGTAAAGCACTCCTCAGCAAATGTAAAAGGACAGAAATCACAACAAACTATACCTCAGACCACAGTGAAGTCAAATTAGAACTCAGGATTAAGAAACTCACTCAAAACTGCACAACTACCTGGAAATTGAACAGCCTGTTCCTGAATGACTACTGTGTAAATAACAAAATGAAAGCAGAAATAAATATGTTCTTTGAAAACAATGAGAACAAAGACATGACGTACCAGAATCTCTGGGACACATTTAAAGCAGTGTGTAGAGGGAAATTTATAGCACTAAATGCCCACAAGAGAAAGTAGGAAGGATCTAAAATCGACACCCTAAAATCACAATTAAAATAACTCGTGAAGCAAGAGCAAACACATTCAAAAGCTAACAGAAGGCAAGAAATAACTAAGATCAGAGCAGAACTGAAGGAGATAGAGACACAAAAAATCCTTCAAAAAATCAATAAATTCAGGAGCTGGTTTTTTGAAAAGATCAACAAAATTGATAGACCGCTAGCAAGACAAATAAAGAAGAAAAAAGAAAAGAATCAAGTAGACACAATAAAAATGATAAAGGGGATATCACCACCGATCCCACAGAAATACAAACTACCATTAGAGAATACCACAAACACCTCTACGCAAATCAACTAGAAAATCTAGAAGAAATGGAAAAATTCCTGGACACATACACTCTCCCAAGGCTAAACCAGAAAGAAGTGGAATCCCTGAAAAGACCAATAGCAGGCTCTGAAATTGAGGCAATAATTAAAAGCCTACCAACCAAAAAAAGGACCAGACGGATTCATAGCCGAATTCTACCAGAGGTAGAAAGAGGAGCTAGTACCATTCCTTCTGAAAGTATTCCTATCAATAGAAAAAGAAGGAATCCTCCCTAACTCATTTTATGAGGCCAACATCATCCTGATACCAAAGCCTGGCAGAGACACAACAAAAAAGAGAATTTCAGACCAATATCCCTGATGAACATTGATGAGAAAATCCTCAAAAATTTACTGGCAAACAAAATCCAGCAGCACATCAAAAAGCTTATCCACCAAGATCAAGTTGGCTTCATACCTGGGATGCAAGGCTGGTTCAACATATGCAAATCAAAAAACGTAATCCATCACATAAACGGAACCAAAGACAAAAACACATGATTATCTCAATAGATGCAGAAAAGACCTTCGACAAAATTCAACAGCCGTTCATGCTAAAAACTCTCAATAAAGTAGGTATTGATGGAATATATCTGAAAATAATAACAGCTATTTATGACAAACCCACAGCCAATATCATACTGAATGGGCAAAAACTGGAAGCATTCCCCTTAAAAACTGGCACAAGACAGAAATGACCTCTCTCACCACTCCTATTCAACATAGTATTGGAAGTTATGGCCAGGGTAATCAGGCAAGAGAAATAAATAAATGGTGTTCATTTAGGAAAATAGGAAGTCAAATTTTCCCTGTTTGCAGGTGACATGATGGTATATTTAGAAAATCCCATCATCTCAGCCCAAAATCTCCTTAAGCTGATAAGTGACTTCAGCAGTCTCCAGATACAAAATCAATGTGCAAAAATCACAAGCATTCCTATACACCAATAACAGACAAATAGAGAGCAGAAGCATGAGTGAACTCCCATTCACAATTGCTGCAAAGAGAATAAAATCCCTAGGAATTCAACTTACAAGGGATGTGAGGGACCTCTTCAAGGAGGACTACAAACCACTGCTCAATGAAATAAAAGAGGACAAAAACAAATGGAAGGACATTCCATGCTCATGGATAGGAAGAATCGTGTTGTGAAAATGGCCATGGTGCCCAAGGTAAGTTATAGATTCAATGCCATCCCCATCAAGCTACCAATGACTTTCTTCACAGATTGGAAAAAACTACTTTAAAGTCCGTATGGAACCAAAAAAAGAGACCGCATTGCCAAGACAATCCTAAACAAAAAGAACAAAGCTGGAGGCATCACGCTACCTGACTTCAAACTATACTACAAGTCTACAGTAACCAAAAGAGCGTGTTACTGGCACCAAAACAGAGATATAGACCAATGGAACAGAACAGAGTACTCAGAAATAACACCACACATCTACAACCATCTGATCTTTGACAAACCTGACAAAACAAGAAATGGGGAAAGGATTCTCAATAATAAATGGTGCTTGGAAAACTGACTAACCATATGTAGGGAGCTGAAACTGGATCCCTTCCTTACACCTTATACAAGAATTAATTCAAGATAGATAAAGACTTAAATGTTAGACCTAAAGGCATAAAAATCCTAGAAGAAAACCTAGGCAATACCATTCAGGACATAGGCATGGGCAAGGACTTCATGAATAAAAAACACAAAAGCAATGGCAACAAAAGCCAAAATAGCCAAATAGTATGTAGTTAAACTAAGGAGCTTCTGCACAACAAAAGAAAGTACCACCAGACTGAACAGGCAACCTACAGAATGGGAGAAAATTTTTGTAATCTGCCCATCTGACAAAGGGCTAATATCCAGAATCTACAAGGCACTTAAACAAATTTACAAGAAAAAAATCAAACAAACCCATCAAAAAGTCAGCAAAGGAGATGAACAGACACTTCTCAAAAGAAGACATTTATGCAACCAACAGACACATGAAAAAATGCTCATCATCACTGGCCATCAGAGAAACGCAAATCAAAACCACAATGAGATACCATCTCACACCAGTTAGATTGGCAATCATTAAAAACTCAAGAAACAACAGGCACTGGAGAGGTTGTGCAAAAATAGGAACACTTTTACACTGTTGGTGGGAGTGTAAACTAGTTCAGCCATTGTGGAAGACTGGGGTGATTCCTCAAGGATCTAGAACTAGAAATACCATTTGACCCAGTGATCCCATTACTGGTTATATACCCAAAGGATTGTAAATCATGCTACTATAAAGGCACATGGACACGTTTATTTATTGCAGCACTATTCACAATAGCAAAGACTTGGAACCAACCCAAATGTCCATCAATGATAGACTGGATTAAGGAAATGTAGCACATATACACCATGGAATACTATGCAGCCATAAAAAAAGGATGAGTTTGTGTCCTTTGGAGGGAAATGGATGCAGCTGGAAACCATCATTCTGAGCAAACTATTGCAAGAACAGAAAACCAAACACTGCATGTTCTCACTCATAGGTGGGAATTGAACAATGAGAACACTGGACACAGGTCAGGGAACATCACATACTTTGGCTTGTCATGGGGTGGGTGGCTGGGGGACGGATAGCATTAGGAGAAATGCCTAATGTAAATGATGAGTTAATGGGTGCAGCACACCAACATGGCACATGTATACATATGTAACAAACCTGCACGTTGTGCACATGAACCCTAGAACTTAAAGTATAACAAAAGCAAAAAAAGAGAGATGAGAGAATCGCAGAGGTTCAAAGAGAATAAAATATCTATTTCTTGAATTTTGGGAAAAAAATATATATGAGAGACCATTTATTATCTATTTTTTCTAAAGATTTCCAAGCATGGCCTACAGAATCTGATTCATCTTCTTAATTATATGTGTAGATATTTTGGTAATTATCCATATAGAAGAAAAAGAGTGGACCTGCTTTAATCAATAAATAGTTCTAGAATTTGCTCTGTATGCATGTTTGATCTGCGCACTCGTTCGTCAGGAAATAATTCGTGTAAATAATCTACTAACCCTTACAAACCCCCTACCAGGTGAGAGTGGGTCTCCCACAGTTGTTATGAATTCCTATGGACACTCAATTCTAAAACATAGTAATAATAGTCTGAGTACATATTTAGGTTTCATGTTTCCTAAAAATGATACCAGCTGCATTTTTTTCAGTACATTTAGAACCTTTGAAATCATTGAACACATACTTTACTTTTTTGATCAATGAAAAATACAAAGTAAACCTTTGAAGTTAGTGTTTGAGATAATATTTTGAGGTACTTGCTTTTGTCTGTTTCTTTCTGCATAAAAATACTCCTTAACATATAGCTTATTCACACAAGTTGAAGTTAGGGTCCACTGCCTTAGGGAATATATATGGCCAGGTGGAAGAAGAAAGTCATCAGCTAGAGCAGAGTCAAGAGCATAAGCAAATTGTCCTGGTAAAAAAGTGAAAGAAATGTTCTTTACCTAAATTAAAACTTATTTTACACCTGAAATACAGAAAGAAAAAAAAAAAAACAGAAAGATCACAGAACTGTTTTTGATTTTGATGCAGCAGGGACCGAAACCTAAGCTGCCAGACCTCAGAGAAAAATGAATTGAATTGATGTGTAGAGTCAGAAACCATATTGTACTAGAGTAAATAATGTGACACTTCTTGCACATCTGACCTTGTGAACTGAAATTCACTCACTACTAATTATAAGAAATTATACGCAGAAAAAATAGTAAGAAAAACTTTGGGGTGGCGCCCAGATATCTAAATTTTAACAGATTCCCCTGCATTCATTTTAATGTTTGGGATACACTGGTGCATAACTGCTTATTCTAGAACTTAAATACTTTGCAAAGCTATATCTCCCACCACTATATAGTTCAGTTATCAAGAAATCAAGCTAAAAGTTTGAAAGTATTACTAAATTATGTAAAAATAGAAGATATAGCACAGATTTTCTTCTCAATAGATTTTCTAAATTTGAGATAATGGGATAATGGAGACTCTACTAAATCTGACCTGCAAAATGCTTTGGATTATTCGACAAATTATCACATCAGTAGCTTAATTTTCAATGTCTTTCTTTAAAACCATTCTTCTGATAGGAGTTTGAAGCTGATTTTTTTTCTCACTAATATTATTACTCATAAAAGTTTTGGCAGTAAGTCCTTCCTTGAAAATCATACATCTAAAAAGAGGACAGAATACAAAAAAAAAGGATTTATTTATTTAAATTAATAAACATAACAGTTAAACTCAATTTATACACACAAATATATATTTATTTAAGAAATAAATTTTCTAAAACATAGTTTATACAACATGTGAATAAGTAAAAAAAAAAAATAGTGTGTTTTGAAACTCAGCCAATTTATTTTAAGGAAATTAAACCAGAATTAACATTTTATGTATTTCTTAATTTCTGACTAATTTTATTCTATTAAAATCTTTAAACTGAGGCCAGTCGCAGTGGCTTATGCCTGTAATCCCAGCACTTTGGGAGGCTGAGGCAAGCAGATCACTTGAGATCAGGCGTTTGCGAATAGCCTGAGCAACATGGTGAAACTCCGTCTCTACTAAAATACAGAAATTAGCCTGGCGTTGTGGCGAGCACCTGTAATCCCAGCTACTCAGGAGACTGAGGCAGGAGAATCACTTGAAACTGGGAGGTGGAGGTTGCAGTGAGCCGAGATTGTGCCACTGCACTTCTGTCTCAATGAAAAACAAAAACAAACAAACAAAAAAACTTTAACTAATTATTCCCTTTTTGATATAATATTTTTAAAATCTGAAAGAAATTTCCCTGAAAAATTTTAGAAAGTGTTGGTTGAGATAGGTTGGGCCTGAGAAACAATACTCAAAAATTTGGCACTTTGACATGCTGATCTGAAGAACCCTCAAAGCCTCTCTGACATTCCCCCTATCCTGTTTCTCAATTATCTGTCTCCACAAAAGCACAAGATATTAAGTTGTTCTCTGAAGTTTCCTTATCTGCCTGAAGTCCAGATACACCTATGGAAAAAAATAAACAAACGTTGCCTCAGGTTTTGTCTCTGAGTTTTTCTTAACTGACATTGTATCACAGATAGAAATACTGAAGTCTGTCAACACACCTGGACAAATTTGTCACAAATGATTGTCTGATCTGTGGATCCAACAAACTTTGTCTTAGGCCACTGCGTGTTCTTCAAACCCTTTAAATTGCCCTAAAAATCATTGACTACTCCCGTACAATCATCCAAACTTCATTCCCATTTCTTTTTCTCCTAACAAGTAGGGTTTATAAGCCCCTGTACCATATTGTGTGGTGGGGTAATCACTCTGTGTCTTTCCTCCCATGTACCATAATACATTTATAATACTTTTCTTCTACTTATTTGCTTTTGTCAGTTGTTTTTCGGTGACTCCAGAGGACTAAAGGAAAGCTTTGCTTCACTCCTACAGTGTTGGCACTGTGGGCAGTGTACCAAAACCACTCTGCCTTTCTGAAAGCCACAGTGAAGAAAACCCAGGACCTGACAAGCCAGCAGAAGTGCAGAAAAGTTTTACCAATCAGGTCCCTAGTCTCTTGCTCTGTGGAGTCTGGTTGAGTTCATGGCAAAGCTCACTGTTTTTCACTTTTTCTTCTCCAAAATATGATTAATGGAAGAAAACTATTTGTGTGACTAGTATCGGATATAGTTCTTCTATTGTAGTTTTTGCCATAAGTTATTCATATTAGCTGATACTTTTCCTCCTAGAAATATTCTTTTCCTTTGTCTTCTTCTGTGTTGTTATGTCAAAGAGAAGTATCAAACACAGGCTTAAAACGTCCATTAACGCAGCTTTCAGTAAGCTGACCCTGCACACTCACCAGTTTTGTGTTTCTGACCACACCAGAGTCTATCTAGACAAACCTGTTATAGTTCCCAAAATAAACCAGGTGAACTTCCCCTCTCTTGTTCTATGTCACTGACAGCACGACGTGCAATCAAGTGGGAGAACGCTTTTCTGGTCTCCATCATTTATAGGGTGTGACTTTGGGGTGAGGTCTAGTGGTAAGTCTGTAATATGACTGGGAACCTGGACATCTGAGATTTAAGCAGCAACCCTCTTTGCTCTGAATGTGCTAGTGTCTCAAGGGAATCTGCCATATACAGAAGATTGAAACTGGACACTGACTTATACCACATACAAAAATCAACTCAAGATGAATTAATGACTTAGATGTAAAAACCAAAACTATAAAACAAATCCTAGAGACCGAGCATGGTGGCTCATGCCTGTAATCCCAGAACTTTGGGATGCTGAGGTGGGTGTATCACTTGAGGTCAGGAGTTCGAGACCAGCCTGGCCAACATGGTGAAATCCCATCTCTACTAAAAATACAAAAAATTAGCCAGGCGTGGTGGCGCATGCCTGTAATCTCAGCTACTCGGGAGGCTGAGGCAGGAGAATTGCTTGAACCCAGGAATCAGAGGATCCAGTGAGCCGAGATAGCGCCATTGAACTCCAGTCTGGGTGATAGAACAAGACTCCATCTCGGGGTGAGGGGGGTGGGGAAACCCTGGAAAAAAAACCTTGCAAATACCATTCTGGACATAGGAACAGCCAAAGATTTAACAAGGAAACATTCAAAAGTAATTGCAACAAAAACAATGATTGAGAAATGGGATCTAATTAAATTAGAGAGCTTCTGCACAGCCAAAAAAAAAAAAAATTATCAGCAGAGTAATTTAGAAGAAAAAAAATAATGCCTTTAAAAAGTGCACAAAGAACATGAACAGACACCTTTCAAAAGTGATTTTAATACATCCTGCAAACAAGCATAAGACAATCATGTCAATGTCATTGATCATTAAAAAAATTCAAATCAAAACCACAATGAGGTACTATTTTGCACTAGTCAGAATGTTCATTACTAAAAGGTCAAAAAATAACAGATTGTGGCAAGGTTGCAGAGAAAAGGGAAACCTTATACACTGTTGCTAGGAGTGTAAGTTAGTTTAGCTATTCCTTAAAGAGCTAAAAGCAGAACTTCCATTTGACCTAGCAATCCCATTACTATGTATATTTTCAAAGGAATATAAATTATTCTATTATCATGAAGAAACATGTATTTATATGTTCAATGAAGAACCATTCAGAATATCAAAGACATGGAATCAACCTAAATGTCCATCAATGGAAGACTGGAGTTTTAAAATGTGGTACATATATACCATGAAATACTATGTAACCATGAGAAAGAATAAGATTATGTACTCTACAGGAACATGGATAAAGCTGAAGACATTATCATTAGAAAACTAATGCAAAAACAAAACAAATATTGCATGTCATCACTTACAAGTGGATGCTAAATTACAAGAACACGTGGATACAAAGAGCAACAGACACTGGGGCCTACCTGATAGTGGAGGTTGGGAGAAAAGAGAGGAGAAATGAAAATAACTAATAGGTACTAAGCATAGCACCTGGGTGATGAAATAATCTGTGTATCACATCCCCATGACAAGACTTTACCTATAAAACAAACCTGCATGTGTACCTCTGAACCTTAAATAAAAGTTAAAAAAACACACATAGATTATGAATCCAAATAATCATTTAAAAAAAAAGAAAATATAAGATAGACAAAATTGACAAACCTTTAGCCAGACTAAATTAGAAAGAGAAAACCCAAATAAATAAAAAATAAAAATGTAGACATTATAACTGATCCTGGAGAAATTTAAAGGATCATTAGAGACAACTATAAGCAACGATATGCCAATAAATTGGAAAATTTAGACGAAATAGATACATTACTAGACACATACAAATTACCAAAACTGAATGATGAAGACATTCAAAACTTAAGTAGATAGATCAATAAAAAGTAATGAGATTAAGGCTGTACTAAAGTCTCCCATTAAAGAACAGCCCACGACTCAGGGACTTCACTGCTGAAGTTACCAAATATTTAAAAAATTATAGCAAACTACTCAAGCTATTCCAAAAATAGAAGAGGAAGGAATACTTCAAACTTATTCTATGAAGCCAGTATTATCTTATTACCAAAACCAGACAAAAAACACTTCGGAGAAAAAGACCAATATCTCTGATGGGTATGGAATGCAAACATCCTTAACAAAATAGTAGCAAACTGAATTCAACAGCACATTAAAATGTCCATTAATTAATACAAACTGTGATTTATCCCAGTAATGCAATGATACCCCAACTACACAAATAAATTTAATATATCATGTAAACAGAATGAAAAATACAAACCATATGATTTTAATTGATGCTGGAAAAGTATTAGAAAAAATTCAACATTTTTTCTTCATAAAAACACTGAAAAATTGGATATAGAAAAAACCTATCTCAACACAATAAAATGTGTATAGGTCAGACCCACAGCTAGTATCATATTGAAAAACGAAAACCAACTTTACTTGAAGATCTGAAAAATGACAAGGATGCTCACTTTCATCACAGCTATTAAAAAGTAGCATGGGGCCGGGCGCGTGGCTCAAGCCTGTAATCCCAGCACTTTGGGAGGCCGAGACGGGCGGATCACGAGGTCAGGAGATCGAGACCATCCTGGCTAACACTGTGACCCTGTCTCTACTAAAAAAAAAAAAATACAAAAAATTAGCCGGGCGAGATGGCGGGCGCCTGTAGTCCCAGCTACTCGGAGGCTGAGGATGCAGGAGAATGGCGTGAACCCGGGAGGCGGAGCTTGCAGTGAGCTGAGATCCGGCCACTGCACTCCAGCCTGGCGACAGAGCGAGACTCCGTCTCAAAAAAAAAAAAAAAAAAAAAAGTAGCAATGGAAATTCTAGCTAGAACAATAGTTAAGGAAACAAAACAAAGAGCCTCTAAATGGGAACAAAAGAAATCGAATCATTTTTGGTTTCAGATTGTATTAGTTCATGCTCACATTGCTAATAAAGACATACCCAAGACTGGGTAATTTATAAAGACGAAAAGGTTTCATTGACTCACAGTTCAGCATGGCTGGGGAGGCCTCAGGAACTTACAGTCAAGGCAGAAGAGGAAACAAAAACGTCCTTCTTCACATGGTGGCAACAAGGAGAAGTGCTGAGTGAAAGGGGAAAACCCTTGTAACCATTAGATCTTGTGAGAATTAAGTCACTGTCATGAGAACAGTAACACAAGGATAACTGCCCCCATGATTTCAACCCTCCCACTGGGTCCCTCCCATTACATGTGGGGATTATGGGAACGACTATTAAAAATGAGATTTGTGTGAGGACAAAGAAAAACTATATCATTTCACCTCTGACCCCTCTCAATCTCATCTCCTCACATTTCAAAACACAATTATGCCTTTCCAACAGTCCCTAAAGTCTTAAGTCATGCCAGCATTAACCCAAAAGTCCAAATCCAAAGTTTCATCTGAGACAAGGTAAATCTCTTTCACCCATAAGCCTGTAAAATTGAAGCAAGTAGTTACTTCTTAGATACAATATTGGTACAGGCATTGGGTAAATACACCCATTCCAAATGGGAGAAATGTCCAAAACAAAGGGCTACAGGGTTCATGCAATCTGAATCCAATGGGGCAGTCATTAAAATTTAAAGTTTCAAAATGATGTTCTTTGACTACATGTCTCACATCCAGGTCATGTTAATGCAAGAGGTGGGGTCCTACAGCTTTGGGCAGCTCTAACCCCATGGCTTTGCAAGGTACAGACTCCCTCCTGGCTGCTTTCATGGGCTGGCATTGAGTGTTGGTGACTATTCCAGGTACATGGTGCAAGCTGTCAGTGAATCTACCATTCTGGGGCCTGGACTATGGTGGCCCTCTTTTCACAGCTCCACTAGGCAGTGCCCAAGTGGGGTCCCCGCACTGGGGCTCCAATCCCACATTTCCCTTCCACACTGCCCTAGCAGGAGTTCTCTATGAGGGTTATGACCCTGCAGCAAACTTCTCCCTGGACATCCAGGCCTTTCCATGCATTCTCTGAAATTTAGCTGAAGTTCCCAAACCTCAGTTCTAGATTTCTGTGCACCTGCAGGTCCAACATCATATGGAAGCTGCCAAGGTTTTGGCCTTGCACCCTCTAAAGCAATGGTGTGAGCTGTACCTGGGCCCTTTTTAGCCATGGCTGGAGTGACTGGAATGCAGGGCACCCAAGTCCCAACCCCCAACCTGCATACAACAGGGGCATGGGGAGGGAGGGAGGATAAAACCCGGTCCAGGGAACCATTTCCCCATTCTAGGCCTCTGGGCCGGTGATGAGAGAGTCTGGTGTGAAAGTCTCTGACATGCCCTGGAGATATCTTCCTCATTATCTTGGTGATTATATTCAGCTCCTTGTTACTTATGCAAATGTGTGGAGCCAACTTGAATTTCTCCCCAGAAAATAGAGTTTTCATTTTATCACATCGTCAACTGCAAAATTTTCAAACTTTTGTGCTCTACTTCCTCTTGAATGCTTTGCCACTAGAAATTTCTTCCACTAAATACCCTAAATTATCCCTCTCAAGTTCAAAGTTTCACAGATTTCTGTGGCAGGAGCAAAATGCCTCCAGTCTTTTGCATAGCAAGAGTGACCTTTACTCCAGTTCCCAGCAAGTTCCTCATCTCCATCTGAGACCACCTCAGCCTGGACTTCATTGTCCTTGTCAGTATTAGCATTTTTGGTCAAGCCATTTAACAAGTCTCTAGGAAGTTCCAAACCTTCCCATATCTTTCCATCTTCTGAGCCCTCCAAGTCTCTAGGATGTTCCAAACATTTCCACATTTTCCTGTCTTCTTCTGAGTCCTCCCAAGTGTTGCAGACTCTGCCTGTTTCCCAGTTCCAAAGTCACTTCTATATTTTTCTGTATCTTTTTAGCAGCGCTTCATTCCTGGTACCAATTTACTGTATTATTCTGTTCTCACACTACTAATAAAGACATACCCAATACTGGGTCATTCATATAGAAAAGAGGTTTATTTGACTCACAGTTTAGCATGGTTGCTGAGGCCTCAGAAACTTACAATCATGGTGGAAGGGAAAGCAAACATTTCCTTTTTCACAGGGTGGCAGCAAGAAGTGTCAAGTAAAAGGGGGAAAGAATTTTATAAAACCATACAATCTCATGAGAACTCGCACTATTATGAGAACAGCAGCATGGGAGTAACCACCTCCACAATTCAATTACCTTCCCCCAGGTACGTCCCATGACATGTGGGTATTATGAGAAATTCACTCAAAACCATACAACTACATGGAAACTGAACAACCTGCTTCTGAATGACTCTTCAGTAAAGGGTAAAGTAAGGCAGAAATCAAGAAGTTCTTTGAAATTAATAAGAACAAAGATACAATGTACCAGAATCTCTGGGACACACGTAAAGCAGTGTTAAGAAGGAAAATTATAGCACTAAATGCGCACATCAACAAGCTAGAACGATCTCAAGTTAACAGCCTAACATCAAAACTAAAAGAACTAGAGAACCAAGAGCAAACAAACCCCAAAGCTAGCAGAAGACAAGAAATAACCAAAATCAGAGCTAACCTAAAGGAGACTGAGATACACACACACAAAATTCAAAAAAAAAAATGAACAAACCCAGGAGCTGTATTTTTTTAAAAAAAATTAATAAAATAGACGTAAGAAAGAAGAAAAGGGAGAAGATTCAAATAAACACAATCAGACATGATAAGGGGACTATTACCACTTATCCTACAGAAATATAAACAACCATCAAATAATACTATAAACACCTCTATGCACATAAACTAGAAAATTGAGAAGAAATAAATAAATTCCTTGACACATACACCCTCCCAAGATGGGACTAGAAAAGAATTGAATCGCTTAACAGATCAATAACAAGTTGTAAAATTGAGGCAGTAATAAATAGTCAATTAACCAAAAAAAGCCCAGGACATGGATGGTACCGAAGGCCATTATCCTAAATGAACTGATTCAGGAACAACAACAAAAGAAACATTGCATGTTATTGCTTATTCGTTGGGGCAAAACATTGAATACATATGAAAACAAAGACGAAAATAGTAGAACCTAGGGACTGCTTTATAGGGGAGGGTAGAAGAAGGGCATACTTTGGAAGGCTACCTATTGTGTACTAATATGGTTTGGCTGTGTCCTCACCCAAATCTCATCTTAAATTGTAACTTCCTCAATCACATGTCCTGGGAGGAACCTGGTGGGAGGTGATTGAATTATGGAGATTGGTCTTTCTTGAGCTCCTCTCTTGATAGTGAATGAGTCCCATTAGATCTGATGGTTTTAACAATGGGAGTTTCTCTGCACAAGCTGTCTTTTTGCCTGCCACTATCCACGTAAGATGTGACTTGCTTCTCCTTGCCTTCTGCCATGATTGTGAGGCCTCCCAAGACTCCCTACAAAAGAAAGAGGCTTAACTGTGACTCCAATTAAGCCTCTTTCTTTTGTAAATGGCCCAGTCTTGGGTATGTCTTTATCACCAGCATGAAACAGACTAATACAGGTACTATGCTCACTACCTGGGTAATGGGATTATTTGTACACCAAAACTCAGTGAAATGCAATTTACTCATGTAACAAACCTACACATGTGCCCCCAAATCTAAAGTAAAAGTAGAAAAAATTACAAATAAAACAGCTATGTGCAAAGATCTCCAGTAAAAGCAAATACATAGACATATATAAAAGCCAGTATTGCTATAATTTTAGATTGAAACTCCAGTTATTATTTTTCTACAGGATTTTAAAAAGTATAAAATAATTGCAAAACTACTTTAATAAATAAACAATGTTTATGTAGTGTTTGATAACAACATAAAGTGGAGAGACAAAGCTCTGCAGGATTAGAGTGTTTGTATGCAATAAAAGTTAAGTTGATATAATTGAAAATATATTGTTATAATTTGCAATATTACATGCAATCCCCATAATAAATATAAAATATCTCTACAATATATACGAAAATAAGAAGAATACTGTAACTTATCACTACAAAATAAACTACTAAACATAAATTGTGAGTAATGGAGGAAATGAAGGACATAAAAGCTGTAAGACGTAACAAATACAAATTAAAATGAAGAATTAAATCTTTCCCTATAAAGTACTATGATGTAGAATGGATTAGCTACACAACCAAAGAAATAATTGGCAAAATGGATTAAAAAAAATAGCGTCCTACTATAGGCTGTCTACAGAGACACACTTTAAATTTAAGGACACAAGAGGTTACAGTTTAAAAATGTGAAAAAATATTTATACAAATAGTAAGCAAAAGAACTGGGGTGGTTATACTAACATAACACTAATAGAATTTATGTAAAAAAAAAAGCCCGATAGAGACAAAAAAGTACATTACATACTAATAAAAGTATCCATTCCCACGATACAATTTGTATGTTCATATGCACCAAATATTGGAGCTCCAAAATATATGAAGGAAACGTTAACAGAATAAAAGGAAGAAATTGACATTGTAGGATTGTAGTGGGAGACTGCAATACAGGTTTTTGGCTATTTAGGCTGATATGACAAAATGCCATAAAATGGGTGACTTAAAAGCCAAAAGCATTTATTTCTCACAGTTTTGGTGGCTGACAAGTTCAAGATCAATGTTTTAGCAGATTTGGTGTCTATTGAAGGAGTCTTTCCTGTTTTAATAGATGAAACTTTACTTGCTATGTCCTCACATGGAGGGAGAGGCAACTCTCTGGGGCCTCTTTTATAAGACCACTACTCCCATTCATGAATGCTGCATCCTCACAACCTATCACCTTCCCAAATGACTTCACCTTCTAGTACCATCACTTTTAAAGTTAGGATTTTATTATGTAAATTCTGGAAGACAAAAACATTTAGGCCATAGCATTTCATTCTTTTTAAACATTTCTTTCTTCTTACATGAAAATACATTCACTTTATTTCAATATACCCGGAAGTTTAAACTCATTTCATAATCAATGTTAAAGTCTAAGTTTAAAGTCTTATCTAAATGTTGTGTAAATAAGATATAGATGAAACTGAAGATACGATTTATCCTGAGACAAATTGCCATCCAGCTGTGAAACTGTGAAATTAAACATGCTATGTACTTCCAAAATGCAATGTTGGGACGACATTCTTTTTTAAAAGGAATAAATAGAAAATTAAAAAGCAGTAACAGGTTTTGAGAAATTTCAATGTGTTAAGACTCAAGAATAATTTTCTTAGACTCAAGTTTCTGCCTTCCAGGACCACTGGGTGGAAGTCTGCCTTCCAGATCCACTGAAACAGTGGCCCTTCCCCCACAGCTTTGGGATGCTCCATGTCCATGGCATTTAACTGCAGTGGCCCCACCTCACCTCTGTGGTTGCTGTGTGCCTGGGTTGTACACCTGTGACTTGTTTAAGTTAGAATTTCATGAATACCAGTCTGACATAAAGGAGGTATCCCCACCCTTACAGGCATTTCCCTAGTAGGGACTGTACAAAAAGGCCTCATCCTCACAGTGCATTTCTATCTGGGCTTTGCAGCTTTCTGGAGCATCCTTTGAAATCCAGGTTGAGGCGGTCACTTTCCCACAGCTTCACTGCGCACAATGCATGTCATACTGTAATCTACTGGAGCTATACTTGGGGTAACTGAGGAGCACAGCAATGGAGTGTGATGAGCAGGGCCTTAAGGCTTTGCTAGGCAGCAAATACTGAGATGCTGTTGATGCCTACAGCCCCTTTTTAATTATTCATCTGTCCTGCAGAACCTGGCACTCTGGGCCTTTGATGGATAATACAAAAACATATTGGAGGTATTTTTAAAATTATCTTGATGAACGGCACCTGGCTAAGCCATACTGATCTTCTTATTAATGAGTCACTTGGCCACACCTTTGATGTTACCTTTTTACCACATTTTCTCATCTTTTACAGTATAGGCTAAAAGAGAATTTTCCAATCTTTCCGTCCTGCTTCATTTCTTATTAACATTTAATTATTACATTATTCCCCTTTCTTGATTATACTGTACCAATTATAGAGAAGTTAAACTGTGCTTTCAACACGTTGCTTAGAATTTTTTTTAGCCAAATGTCCTGTTTGGTCACTTGTAAATTCTTTTTTCCACAACACTCATCAACATGATTCAGGCAAGTCCTTTGCCACTTTATGAGAATTGCGAGCCTATTAGTTTTCAAATAGCATATTCATTATTTCCAAGTAGACTTCATGGAATGGTCTTTGCCATCCATATTTTTAGTATTTCCAGTGAAATTCAAATCATGACCATTTAAGTACACTCTAAGAAGTTTAAGTCTTTGTCTACATAGTTTGTCTTTTCCTTATTCCTCACCAGAAGCACCCTAGCAGTTTGTTTGGAAATACAGACTTTTTCTAGCATGCAGTTCAAAATTGTTCTAATCTCTACTCATTACCCAGTTCCAAAAATGATTCTACCATTTTAAGCATTTGTTACAATGGCACTCCCCGTTCTGGGTACCAATTTTATCGTACTTTGCTTGGACTTCTATAACAAAATACCGTAAATGTGGTGACACATCCACAACAAGTATTATTTTTCACAGTTCTTGAGACTGGGTCTAAGACCCAGAAGAGGGCCTATTTCTTTGGTCATAAATGGCACCTTTTAACTGTGTCCTCACATAGTAGAACAGGCAAGACAGATCTTTGTGGACTCTTTAATATAAGCACAAATCCCATTCACAAAGAGTCCACACTTATGATCTAATCACCTCCCCAAAGGCTCCATTTTCTAATACCATCAACTTGGGGATTATAATTTTAACAAGTGAATTTTTGGGGACACACACATTTACACCATAGCACCTCCTTTTCAAAAATGAATAGAACAGCCAGACTGGAGATCGATACAGAAATAGAGGACTTGAATAACCTTATAAACTAATTGTATCTAAGAGACATATGAGGACACTCAACAACAGAACACACACTTTTCTCAAGTATACATTGAAATAGGAAATTTTGAAAATGCATGTTTACTAGGAATAAATTGTGAAAAAAGAGAAAATTTCATAGACCTATAAAAATAAAGAGATTGAGTTATTAATTAAACATCATCGAAAAAAGAAAAACCCCAAAACAGATTACATTTCTGGTAGATTCTACCAAATATTTAAAAAGAATTAATACTAATCATCATAAATGTTTCTCAAAACTTTGAAGAGAATAAAACACTTTAAACCTTATTTGATGATGCCAGTATTACCCTTTACCATATCCAGACAAAGACACTATAAGGAATAACTCACTAATATCCTTGATAATATTGATACAATACTACTTAACAAAATATGAGCAAATAGAATTTAACAGCACATTCAAATATGTGATACGGTTTGGCTCTGATTCTGCCCCCAATTCTCCTCTTAAATTGTAATCCTCATGTGTCAAGGGAGAACCCTGATGGAAGGTGATTGGATCATGGGGGTGGTTTCCCCTATAATACATCAGATCTCATGAGACTCACTCACTATGCTGTTCTCATGATAGTGAGTGAGTGTCATGGGATTGGATGTATTACAAGCATCTGGCATTTACCCTACTTGGACTTCTCTCTCCTGCCACCCCTGTGAAGAGGTTCTTGCTTCACCTTCGCCTTCCACCATGATTGTAGGTTTCCTGAGACCTTACTAGCTATGTGGGACTGTGAGTCAATTAAATCTCTTTTGTTTATAAGTTACCCAGTCAGAGGTATTTCTTTATAGCAGTGTGAGAATAAACTAATACAGAAAATTGGTATCAATGTAGTGGGGCAATGCCATTAAGATATGGCAAAATGTGGAAGCAACTTTGGAACTGAGTAATGGGCAGAGGTTGAAGCAGTTTGGAGGGCTCAGAAGAAGACAGAAAGATGTGGGAAAGTTTGGAACTTCCTAGAGATTCATCAAAATGATTTTGACTAAAACACTGATAGTGAGATGGACAACAAAGTGTAGGCTGAGATGGTCTCAAATGAAGATGAGTAACTGGAATAAAGGTGACTCTTGCTGTACTTTAGCAAAGAGATGGGTGGCATTTTGCCCCTGCCCTAAATATCTGTGGAACTTTGAACTTGAGAAAGATGATTTAGGGTGTCTGGCAGAATAAATTCTAATCAGCAAAGCATTCAAGAAATGACCTGGTTGATTCTGAAAGCCTTCAGTTTTATGTGTTCACAAAGAGAAGGTTTGAAATTGGAGCTTATATTTAAAAGGGAAGCAAAGCATAAAGATTTAGAAAATTTGCAAACTGACAATGTGGTAGAAAAGACAAACTCATTTTCTAGGAGGAAATTCAAGTGTGCTACATAAATTTGCATGAGTAATGAGGAGCTGAAAGTTTATAGCCAAGAAAATAGAGAAAATGTCACCACGGTACATCAGGGACCTTCATGGCAGCCCCTCCTACCACAGGACCGGAAGCCTAGGAGGAAAAAAATTGTTTCATGGGCCAGGCCTAGGGTCCCACTGATCCACATAAGAACAACCTTGGGACATGGTGTCCTGTGCCCCAGCCACTTCAGCTCCAGTCATGACTGAAGGGGGCCAAGGTAGAGCTCAAGCCATGGCTTCAGAAGGTACCAGCCCCAGGCCTTGGTGGCTTCCATGTGCTGTTGGACTTGTGGGTGCACAGAAGTCAAGAATTGAGGTTTTGGAGCCTCTGTCTAAATTTCAAAGGATGTGTGAAATGCCTGTGTGTCCATGCAGAAGTCTTCTGCAGGGGCAGAACCCTCATGGAGAACTCTGCAGGGGTAATATGGAATGGAAATGTGGGGTTGTAGCCCCCACACGGAGTCCCCACTGAGGCTCTGCATAGTGAATCTGTGAGAAGAGGGCTGCCATTCTCCAGACCCCAGAATGGTAGGCATACTGACAGCTCTTACTGTGCCCATGGAAAAGCTGCAAACACACAATGCCAGCCTGTAAAAGCAGCCGGGAGTGGCACTGTACCCTGCAAAGACACAGAGGCAGAACTGCCCAAGACCATGGAATCTCACTTCTTGCATCAGTGTTACCTGGATGTGAGACATGGAGTTAAAAAGAGATCATTTTGAAGCTTTAAGATTTAATTACTGCCCTGTTGGATTTTGGAATTGCATGGGGCCTGTAGCCTCTTTGTTTTGGCCAATTTCTCCCATTTGGAATGGGAACATTTACCCAAATTCTGTACCTCCATTTTATCTTGAGAGTAACTAACTTCCCTTTGTTTTTACAGGCTCACAGTTGGAAGGAAATTGACTTGTGTCAGATTTGACTTTGGACTTGAACTTCTAAGTTAATGCTCCGGGG
This sequence comes from Trachypithecus francoisi, assembly GCF_009764315.1. Taxonomy (NCBI): domain Eukaryota; kingdom Metazoa; phylum Chordata; class Mammalia; order Primates; family Cercopithecidae; genus Trachypithecus; species Trachypithecus francoisi. The sequence goes on from NW_022681471.1 coordinate 55,577,886, forward strand.
GACTGCTGAGAAGGCTTGATTGGTTTTGAAATGTGAGGACATGAAATTTGGGAGGGGACAGGGTAAGAATGATACGGCTTGGCTCTGTGTCCACACCCAAATCTCATTTTAAATTGTAATCTCCATGTATCAAGGAAGAAAGCTGATGGTAAGAGATTGAAGTATGGGTGCAGTTTTCCCCATGCTGTTCTCATAATATTGAGTGAGTCTCAAGTGATCTGATGATTTTAAAAGTGGCAATTTTCCCTGTGCTTACACTTCATGTACTCCTGCCTGCCACCACATAAAACATTTCTTTGCTTTTCTTTTTCCTTCTGCCATGATTGTAAGTTTTCTTAGGCCTCCCCAGCCATGTGGAAATGTGAATCAATTAAACCACTTTTCTTTATAATTACCCAGTCTCAGATATTTCTTTTTTTTTTCTTTAGAGATGGAGTCTCACTCTGTTGCCCAGAACAGAGTCCAGTAGCACAATCTTGGCTAACTGCAACCTCTGCCTCCCAGGTTGAAGTAATTCTCCTGCCTCAGCCTCCAGAGCAGCTGGGATTACAGGCATGCACCACCACATGCAGCTAATTTTTTTGTTTGTTTGTTTATTTTTTTTTATTATACTTTAAGTTCTAGGGTACATGTGCATAACGTGCAGGTTTGTTACATATGTATACTTGTGCTATGTTGGTGTGCTGCACCCATCAACTCATCAGCACCCATCAATTCATCACTTATATCATGTATAACTCCCAGTGCAATCCCTCCCCCCTCCCCCTCCCTAGATAGGCCCCAGTGTGTGATGTTCCCCTTCCCGAGTCCAAGTGATCTCATTGTTCAGTTCCCACCTATGAGTGAGAACATGCGGTGTTTGGTTTTCTCTTCTTGTGATAGTTTGCTAAGAATGATGGTTTCCAGCTGCATCCATGTCCCTACAAAGGACACGAACTCATCCTTTTTTATGGCTGCATAGTATTCCATGGTGTATAGGTGCCACATTTTCTTAATCCAGTCTGTCACAGATGGACATTTGGGTTGATTCCAAGTCTTTGCTATTGTGAATAGTGCCGCAATAAACATATGTGTGCATGTGTCTTTGTAGTAGAATAACTTATAATCCTTTGGGTATACCCAGTAGTGGGATGGCTGGGTCATATGGTACATCTAGTTCTAGATCCTTGAGGAATTGCCATACTGTTTTCCATAATGGTTGAACTAGTTTACAATCCCACCAACAGTGTAAAAGTGTTCCTATTTCTCCACATCCTCTCCAACACCTGTTGTTTCCTGACTTTGTAATGATTGCCATTCTAACTGGTGTGAGATGGTATCTCATTGTGGTTTTGATTTGCATTTCTCTGATGGCGAGTGATGATGAGCATTTTTTCATGTGTCTGTTGGCTGTATGAATGTCTTCTTTTGAGAAATGTCTGTTCATATCCTTTCCCCACTTTTTGATGGGGTTGTTTGTTTTTTTCTTGTATATTTGTTTGAGTTCTTTGTAGATTCTGGATATTAGCCCTTTGTCAGATGAGAAGATTGCAAAAATTTTCTCCCATTCTGTAGGTTGCCTGTTCACTCTGATGGTAGTTTCTTTTTCTGTGCAGAAGCTCTTCAGTTTAATTAGATCCCATTTGTTAATTTTGGCTTTTGCTGCCATTGCTTTTGGTGTTTTAGACATGAAGTCCTTACCCATGCCTATATCCTGAATGGTACTACCTAGATTTTCTTCTAGGGTTTTTATGGTATTATGTCTAACATACAAGTCTCTAATCCATCTTGAATTAATCTTCATATAAGGAGTAAGGAAAGGATCCAGTTTCAGCTTTCTACTTATGGCTAGCCAATTTTCCCAGCACCATTTATTAAATAGGAATCCTTTCCCCATTTCTTGTTTCTCTCAGGTTTGTCAAAGATCAGATGGCTGTAGATGTGTGGTATTATTTCTGAGGACTCTGTTCTCTTCCATTGGTCTATATCTCTGTTTTGGTACCAGTACCATGCTGTTTTGGTTACTGTAGTCTTGTAGTATAGTTTGAAGTCAGGTAGCGTGACGCCTCCAGCTTTGTCCTTTTGACATAGGATTGTCTTGGCAATGCGGGCTCTTTTTTGGTTCCATATGATCTTTAAAGCAGTTTTTTTGAATTCTGTGAAGAAAGTCATTGGTAGCTTGATGGGGATGGCATTGAATCTATAAATAACCTTGGGCAGTATGGCCATTTTCACGATATTGATTCTTCCTATCCATGAGCATGGTATGTTCTTCCATTTGTTTGTGTCCTCTTTGATTTCACTGAGCAGTGGTTTGTAGTTCTCCTTGAACAGGTCCTTGACATCCCTTGTAAGTTGGATTCCTAGGTATTTTATTCTCTTTGAAGCAATTGTGAATGGAAGTTCATTCCTGATTTGGCTCTCTGTTTGGCTGTTACTGGTGTATAAGAATGCCTGTGATTTTTGCACATTAATTTTGTATCCTGAGACTTTGCTGAAGTTGCTTATCAGCTAAGGAGATTTTGGGCTGAGACAATGGGGTTTTCTAAATAGACAATCATGTCATCTGCAAACAGGGACAATTTGACTTCTTCTTTTCCTAACTGAATACCCTTGATTTCTTTCTCTTGCCTGATTGCCCTAGCCAGAACTTCCAAGACTATGTTGAATAGGAGCGGTGAGAGAGGGCATCCCTGTCTTGTGCCAGTTTTCAAAGGGAATTTTTCCAGTTTTTGCCCATTCAGGGATTCAACTTCTTCCTCGTTTAGTCTTGGGAGAGTGTAAATGTCCAGGAAATTATCTATTTCTTCTAGATTTTATAGTTTATTTGCGTAGAGGTGTTTATATTATTCACTGATGGTAGTTTGTATTTCTGTGGGGTCGGTGGTGATATCCCCTTTATCATTTTTTATTGCTTCTATTTGATTCCTCTCTCTTTTCTTCTTTATTAGTCTTGCTAGCGGTCTGTCAATTTTGTTGATCTTTTCAAAAAACCAACTCCGGATTCATTGATTTTTTGGAGGGTTTTTTGTGTCTCTATCTCCTTCAGTTCTGCTCTGATCTTAGTTATTTCTTGCCTTCTGCGAGCTTTTGAATGTGTTTGCTCTTGCCTCTCTAGTTCTTTTAATTGTGGTGTTAGAGTGTCAACTTTAGATGTTTCCTGCTTTCTCTTGTGGGCATTTAGTGCTATAAATTTCCCTCTACACACTGCTTTCAATGTGTCCCAGAGATTCTGGTATGTTGTATCTTTGTTCTCATTGGTTTCAAAGAACATCTTCATTTCTGCTTTCATTTCGTTATGTACCCAGTAGTCATTCAGGAGCAGGTTGTTCAGTTTCCATGTAGTTGAGCGGTTTTGATTGAGTTTCTTAGTCCTGAGTTCTAGTTTGATTGCACTGTGGTCTGAGAGACAGTTTGTTATAATTTCTGTTCTTTGACATTTGCTGAGAGTGCTTTACTTCCAAGTATGTGGTCAATTTTGGAATAAGTGCGATGTGGTGCTGAGAAGAATGTATATTCTGTTGATTTGGGGTGGAGAGTTCTATAGATGTCTATTAGGTCCGCTTGGTGCAGAGATGAATTCAATTCCTGGATATCCTTGTTAACTTTCTGTCTCGTTGATCTGTCTAATGTTGACAGTGGTGTGTTGAAGTCTCCCATTATTATTGTATGGGAGTCTAAGTCTCTTTGTAAGTCTCTAAGGACTTGCTTTATGAATCTGGGTGCTCCTGTATTGGGTGCATATATATTTAGGAGAGTTAGCTCTTCCTGTTGAATTGATCCCTTTACCATTATGTAATGGCCTTCTTTGTCTCTTTTGATCTTTGATGGTTTAAAGTCTGTTTTATCAGAGACTAGGATTGCAACCCCTGCTTTTTTTTGTTCTCCATTTGCTTGGTAGGTCTTCCTCCATCCCTTTATTTTGAGCCTATGTCTATCTCTGCATGTGAGATGGGTCTCCTGAATACAGCAGACTGATGGGTCTTGACTCTTTATCAAGTTTGCCAGTCTGTGTCTTTTCATTGGAGCATTTAGTCCATTTACATTTAAGGTTAATATTGTTATGTGTGAACTTGATCCTGCCATTATGATATTAACTGGTTATTTTGCTCGTTAGTTGATGCAGTTTCTTCCTAGCCTCGATGGTCTTTACATTTTGGCATGTTTTTGCAATGGCTGGTACTGGTTGTTCCTTTCCATGTTTAGGGCTTCCTTCAGGGTCTCTTGTATGGCAGGCCTGGTGGTGATAAAATCTCTAAGCATTTGCTTATCTGTAAAGGATTTTATTTCTCCTTCACTTATGAAACTTAGTTTGACTGGATATGAAATTCTGGGCTTAAAATTCTTTTCTTTAAGAACGTTGAATATTGGCCCCTGCTCTCTTCTGGCTTGGAGAGTTTCTGCGAGAGGTCTGCTGTTAGTCTGATGGACTTCCCTTTGTGGGTAACCCGACCTTTCTCTCTGACTGCCCTTAAGATTTTTTCCTTCATTTCAACTTTGGTGAATCTGGCAATTATGTGTCTTGGAGTTGCTCTTCTGGAGGAGTATCTTTGTGGCGTTCTCTGTATTTCCTGAATTTGCATGTTGGCCTGCCCTACCAGGTTGGGGAAGTTCTCCTGGATGATATCCTGAAGAGTGTTTTCCAACTTGGTTCCATTTTCCCCCTCACTTTCAGGCACCCCAATCAGATGTAGATTTGGTCTTTTTACATAATCCCATACTTCTTGCAGGCTTTGTTCATTTCTTTGTCTTCTTTTTTCTTTTGGTTTCTCTTCTCGCTTCATTTCATTCATTTGATCCTCAATCGCTGATACTCTTTCTTCCAGTTGATCGAGTCGGTTACTGAAGCTTGTGCATTTGTCACGTATTTCTCGTGTCATGGTTTTCATCTCTGTCATTTCGTTTATGACCTTCTCTGCATTAATGAGTCTAGCTGTCAATTCTTCCACTCTTTTTTCAAGATTTTTAGTTTCTTTGCGCTGGGCACGTAATTCCTCCTTTAGCTCTGAGAAGTTTGATGGACTGAAGCCTTCTTCTCTCATCTCGTCAAAGTCATTCTCTGACCAGCTTTGATCCGTTGCTGGCAATGGGCTGCCCTTCTTTGCAGGGGGAGATGCACTCTTATTTTTGAATTTCCAGCTTTTCTGCCCTGCTTTTTCCCCATCTTTGTGGTTTTATCTGTCTCTGGTCTTTGATGATGGTGACGTACTGATGGGGTTTTGGTATAAGTGTCCTTCCTGTTTGATAGTTTTCCTTCTGACAGTCAGGACCCTCATCTGTAGGTCTGTTGGAGATTGCTTGAGGTCCACTCCAGACCCCGTTTGCCTGGGTATCAGCAGCAGAGGTTGCGAAAGATAGAATATTGCTGAACAGCGAGTGTACCTGTCTGATTCTTCCTTTGGAAGCTTCCTCTCAGTGGTGTACTCCACCCTGTGAGGTGTGGGGTGTCAGACTGCCCCTAGTGGGGGATGTCTCCCAGCTAGGCTACTCAGGGTCAGGGACCCACTTGAGCAAGCAGTCTGTCCCTTCTCGGATCTCAACCTCCGTGTTGGGAGATCCACTGCTCTCTTCAAAGCTGTCAGACAGAGTCGTTTGCGTCTGCAGAGGTTCTGCTGCTTTTTTGTTGTTGTTTATCTGTGCCCTGTCCCCAGAGGTGGAGTCTACAGAGACAGGCAGATTTCCTTGAGCTGCTGTGAGCTCCACCCAGTTCGAGCTTCCCAGCAGCTTTGTTTACCTACTTAAGCCTCAGCAATGGCCGGCACCCCTCCCCCAGCCTCGCTGCTGCCTTGCGGTTAGATAGCAGACTGCTGTGTTAGCAATGAGGGAGGCTCCGTGGGTGTGGGACCCTCCTGGCCAAGTGTGGTATATATTCTCCTGGTGTGCCCGTTTGCTTAAAGCGCAGTATTGGGGTGGGAGTTACCCGATTTTCCAGGTGTTGTGTGTCTCAGTTCCCCTGGCTAGGAACAGGGTTTCCCTTCCGCCTTGCGCTTCCCAGGTGAGGCGATGCCTCGCCCTGCTTCAGCTCTCGCTGGTCAGGCTGCAGCAGCTGACCAGCACCGATTGTCCGGCACTCCCTAGTGAGATGACCCCAGTAGCTCAGTTGAAAATGCAGAAATCACCAGTCTTCTTTGTCGCTCGTGCTGGGAGTTGGAGACTGGAGCTGTTCCTATTCGGCCATCTTGCTCCGCCCCCCGAGCAAGTTTCAATCTTTGGTGGTGGGAATCAAAATGACACAGCTATTGTGAAAGACATTTTTAATTTCTTATTAGCATAATTTTACTGTACCATCTAGCAAATGTAACTTTTAAGTGTTTACACAACTAATTTGAGAATTTATGTCTGCATGAAACCTGCATGTGAATGTTTGTGATGACTTTGTTCATATTTGCCCAAACCTAGAAAGAATCCATATGTCCATCAATAGATGAATGAATAAATAAATGGTTACATTCATGCAATGCAAAGTTATTCAGCATTAAAAAATATGAAACCACAAAAAGACATAAGGAAACTTAAGTACATGTTGCAGTTTAAAAAATACTTGTGAATGACTACATACTCCATGATTCTAGTAATACAACATTCTGGATATGACAAAGCTGTAGATATGGCAAAAAGAAACAGTGGTTTCCAGGAGTTCAGGAAAGGTTTAAATAGGTCAAACATAAGGAAATTTTGAGGAGCATAAAATGATTATGCGATAATATAATTGTGGATAATACTAGGCATTTGTCAAAACCCATAGAAGTTTGCAGCATAAAGAGTGAACTTTAATGTCTGTAAATTGGTCGGGATAGAATGAAAAACAGAATAAAGATTTTGAGAAAACAATCTAACTGTATTACAAATGCATAATACTTCCTCAGGGAAGAGGGTTCAGGGAATAGATTCTTTCCTAAGTAATTTTGAAAACGAATGTAGTGAGACTGAATTTTTAAAAAAGCCTGTATATAATTACTCTACTCTGATTGATAAAATTGTTTCCCATGATGGCATAGGTTAACAATTCCAATGCTGGTATACATGTGTACTGAAATTGAAGAATGGAAGGCAGGGGGATCTGGTTTTCTCACTGTTAGAATGGGAGGCTACAAATAAGTAAGGGTAGGAGGCTAGAATAATCCATGATTAGGAATCATTAGTATAAACCCATGTATTGTCTAATATGGATAATCATTATACATACATATGCACACACATACACCCCACACACACAGATTCTTAGTTGAAAGGGTCACAAAGTAAGGGCACTACAGATGCACTAAGCACACCTTGGTTTCTAATACCATTCTCCAATAAAAGGAACCAAGATTACTTGGAGAAATGGCTGATTTTATGACTGGGTCGGAACAAAAAGAACCTGGAGCATATTGCAGTGCCAGAAAATAATGAAGTGCTCACACACACCTATGCCCTTACCACACCCTCTCATTTACACAATGCACATATGCAGAAGCACACTAATTGATGAGGCATAGGTGTGTCAAAGAGACACAGGCATCAGCAGAAAGAGGTCCCAATAGCCAAATCTGGAACAATTGGAGCAACATAATAAAGTAGTACTAGATTATAGCACAAAATGTAAAATAAATAACAGTGAGTCAATAATGACATAAAGAAACAATTAAATAACAAAATAGATTTCTGTGTGTGTGTGGCAATAGAGGAATAAATCTGCCATGCAAATGAATTCTAAACAGTTTGCATTTATACTGCATCCTCAAAGTATTGGGACATAACTTCCCATTTTTAAAATATAGAATGTTCATAGTGACTTCCTTTTAAAGAGTATAGTATGTCTCTGCATGTGAGATGGGTCTCCTGAATACAGCAGACTGATGGGTCTTGACTCTTTATCAAGTTTGCCAGTCTGTGTCTTTTAATTGGAGCATTTAGTCCATTGACATTTAAGGTTAATATTGTTATGTGTGAACTTGATCCTGTCATTATGATATTAACTGGTTATTTTGCTCGTTAGTTGATGCAGTTTCTTCCTAGCCTCGATGGTCTTTACATTTTGGCATGTTTTTGCAATGGCTGGTATTGGTTGTTCCTTTCCATGTTTAGGGCTTCCTTCAGGGTCTCTTGTAAGGCAGGCCTGGTGGTGACAAAATCTCTAAGCATTTGCTTATCTGTAAAGGATTTTATTTCTCCTTCACTGATGAAACTTAGTTTCAAAATAAAGGGATGGAGGAAGATCTACCAAGCAAATGGAGAACAAAAAAAAGCAGGGGTTGCAATCCTAGTCTCTGATAAAACAGACTTTAAGCCATCAAAGATCAAAAGAGACAAAGAAGGCCATTACATAATGGTAAAGGGATCAATTCAACAGGAAGAGCTAACTCTCCTAAATATATATGCACTCAATACAGGAGCACCCAGATTCATAAAGCAAGTCCTTAGAGACCTACAAAGAGACTTAGACTCCCATACAATAATAATGGGAGACTTCAACACTCCACTGTCAACATTAGACAGATCAACGAGACAGAAAGTTAACAAGGATATCCAGGAATTGAACTCATCTCTGCACCAAGCGGACCTAATAGACATCTATAGAACTCTCCACCCCAAATCAACAGAATATACATTCTTCTCAGCACCACATCGCACTTATTCCAAAATTGACCACATAATTGGAAGTAAAGCACTCCTCAGCAAATTTACAAGAACTGAAATTATAACAAACTGTCTCTCAGACCACAGTGCAATCAAACTAGAACTCAGGACTAAGAAACTCAATCAAAACCGCTCAACTACATGGAAACTGAACAACCTGCTCCTGAATGACTACTGGGTACATAACGAAATGAAAGCAGAAATGAAGATGTTCTTTGAAACCAATGAGAACAAAGATACAACATACCAGAATCTCTGGGACACATTGAAAGCAGTGTGTAGAGGGAAATTTATAGCACTAAATGCCCACAAGAGAAAGCAGGAGAGATCTAAAATTGACACTCTAACATCACAATTAAAAGAACTAGAGAGGCAAGAGCAAACACATTCAAAAGCTAGCAGAAGGCAAGAAATAACTAAGATCAGAGCAGAACTGAAGGAGATAGAGACACAAAAACCCTCCAAAAAATCAATGAATCCAGGAGTTGGTTTTTTGAAAAGATAAACAAAATTGACAGACCGCTAGCTAGACTAATAAAGAAGAAAAGAGAGAAGAATCAAATAGACGCAATAAAAAATGATAAAGGGGATATCACCACCGACCCCACAGAAATACAAACAACCATCAGAGAATACTATAAATGCCTCTACGCAAATCAACTAGAAAATCTAGAAGAAATGGATAATTTCCTGGACACTTACACTCTCCCAAGACTAAACCAGGAAGAAGTTGAATCCCTGAATAGACCAATAGCAGGCTCTGAAATTGAGGCAACAATTAATAGCCTACCCACCAAAAAAAGTCCAGGACCAGATGGATTCACAGCTGAATTCTACCAGAGGTACAAGGAGGAGCTGGTACCATTCCTTCTGAAACTATTTCAATCAATAGAAAAAGAGGGAATCCTCCCTAACTCTTTTTATGAGGCCAACATCATCCTGATACCAAAGCCTGGCAGAGACACAACAAAAAAAGAGAATTTTAGACCAATATCCCTGATGAACATCGATGCAAAAATCCTCAATAAAATACTGGCAAACCGGATTCAGCAGCACATCAAAAAGCTTATCCACCATGATCAAGTGGGCTTCATCCCTGGGATGCAAGGCTGGTTCAACATTCGCAAATCAATAAACGTAATCCAGCATATAAACAGATCCAAAGACAAGAACCACATAATTATCTCAATAGATGCAGAAAAGGCTTTTGACAAAATTCAACAGCCCTTTATGCTAAAAACGCTCAATAAATTTGGTATTGATGGAACGTACCTCAAAATAATAAGAGCTATTTATGACAAACCCACAGCCAATATCATACTGAATGGGCAAAAACTGGAAAAATTCCCTTTGAAAACTGGCACAAGACAGGGATGCCCTCTCTCACCACTCCTATTCAACATAGTGTTGGAAGTTCTGGCTAGGGCAATCAGGCAAGAGAAAGAAATCAAGGGTATCCAGTTAGGAAAAGAAGAAGTCAAATTGTCCCTGTTTGCAGATGACATGATTGTATATTTAGAAAACCCCATCGTCTCAGCCCAAAATCTCCTTAAGCTGATAAGCAACTTCAGCAAAGTCTCAGGATACAAAATTAATGTGCAAAAATCACAAGCATTCTTATACACCAGTAACAGACAAGCAGAGAGCCAAATCAGGAATGAACTTCCATTCACAGTTGCTTCAAAGAGAATAAAATACCTAGGAATCCAGCTTACAAGGGATGTCAAGGACCTCTTCAAGGAGAACTACAAACCACTGCTCAGTGAAATCAAAGAGGACACAAACAAATGGAAGAACATACCATGCTCATGGATAGGAAGAATCAATATCGTGAAAATGGCCATACTGCCCAAGGTGATTTATAGATTCAATGCCATCCCCATCAAGCTACCAATGACTTTCTTCACAGAATTGGAAAAAACTGCTTTAAAGTTCCTATGGAACCAAAAAAGAGCCCGCATTGCCAAGACAATCCTAAGTCAAAAGGACAAAGCTGGAGGCGTCACGCTACCTGACTTCAAACTATACTACAAGGCTACAGTAACCAAAACAGCATGGTACTGGTACCACAACAGAGATATAGACCAATGGAACAGAACAGAGTCCTCAGAAATAATACCACACATCTACAGCCATCTGATCTTTGACAAACCTGAGACAAACAAGAAATGGGGAAAGGATTCCCTATTTAATAAATGGTGCTGGGAAAATTGGCTAGCCATAAGTAGAAAGCTGAAACTGGATCCTTTCCTTACCCCTTATACGAAAATTAATTCAAGATGGATTAGAGACTTAAATGTTAGACCTAATACCATAAAAACCCTAGAAGAAAATCTAGGTAGTACCATTCAGGACATAGGCATGGGCAAGGACTTCATGTCTAAAACACCAAAAGCAACGGCAGCAAAAGCAAAAATTGACACATGGGATCTAATTAAACTAAAGAGCTTTTGCACAGCTAAAGAAACTACCATCAGAGTGAACAGGCAACCTACAGAATGGGAAAAAATTTTTGCAACCTACTCATCTGACAAAGGGCTAATATCCAGAATCTACAAAGAACTCAAACAAATATACAAGAAAAAAACAAACAACCCCATCAAAAAGTGGGGAAAGGATATGAACAGACATTTCTCAAAAGAAGACATCCATACAGCCAACAGACACATGAAAAAATGCTCATCATCACTCGCCATCAGAGAAATGCAAATCAAAACTACAATGAGATACCATCTCACACCAGTTAGAATGGCAATCATTAAGAAGTCAGGAAACAACAGGTGTTGGAGAGGATGTGGAGAAATAGGAACACTTTTACACTGTTGGTGGGATTGTAAACTAGTTCAACCATTATGGAAAACAGTATGGCGATTCCTCAAGGATCTAGAACTAGATGTACCATATGACCCAGCCATCCCACTACTGGGTATATACCCAAAGGATTATAAATTACTCTACTACAAAGACACATGCACACGTCTGTTTATTGCGGCACTATTCACAATAGCAAAGACTTGGAATCAACCCAAATGTCCATCTGTGACAGACTGGATTAAGAAAATGTGGCACATATACACCATGGAATACTATGCAGCCATAAAAAAGGATGAGTTGCATCCTTTGTAGGGACATGGATGCAGCTGGAAACCATCATTCTTAGCAAACTATCACAAGAAGAGAAAACCAAACACCGCATGTTCTCACTCATAGGTGGGAATTGAACAATGAGATCACTTGGACTCGGGAAGGGGAACATCACACACTGGGGCCTATCATGGGGAGGGGGGAGGAGGGAGGGATTGCATTGGGGAGTTATACATGATATAAACGTCATGCACATGTACCTAGAACTAAAGTATAATAAAAAAAAAAAAAAAGAGTATAGTAGAGTGGGGAAATCAAGCAAATGCTATCTCAATCAGGTAATCAAAATCACCATCAGTGATAAGCAATGTGTAGAGTATGTTTCCCCTGATTTGTTGTGTTGAAAATGACAGTTTGTGTTCCGTAGTATTCCCCTTTAAATCACAAAACCTCAGTCTATGATAAACCACTAGACAATCTCCAACTAATGGACATTTGAATTAGTCAATGTTCTCCAGTGAGATCAAACCAATAAAAAGAGATACATGAAATATAGGTACATATATAAATATACATAGATATATAAGTGGGAATTTATTGGAGAATTGGTTTATATGATTATGGAGGCTAAGTCCTTGGACATTCTCTTTGCAAACTAGAGACCCTGGGATGAGGCTTGCTAGCATGGCTCAGTCCAGGTCTGAAAGCCTCGGAACCAAAACAGCCAAAAGGGTAATTCTCAGTCCAAGCCTGAAGGCCTGAGAAACCAGGTGGCGTGGGTGGCAGTGTTACTGGTGTAAGTCTTAAAGTCCCAAGGTTGAGTTCTTATGTCAAAAGCAAAAGGAAGAATGTCTCACATCAAAGAGAGAAAGAGAGAAAATCTTTTTTCCCCTACTTTTTTTTTTTTTATTTGGAACCTCAGATGATTGGATGATGCCCACTCACATTGAAGACAAAGTGTCCCCATTCAGTCCTCTGATTAGCAGGCCAGTCGCCTCTGGAAACACCCTTACAGCCACACACAGAAGAAGTGTTTTACCATTCTCCAGGTATTAGTTAATCCAGTCAAGATGATACCTAAAAATCACCATGAAGACATTCCACAGAATAACTGAGCAGAATTCTGCAAATCTCAGAAGGCCATCAAGACAGGGAAAGTTTCAGAAACTATCACAATGCAAATGTACCTGTGGAGACATGGTGACTAAAGGCAATGTGGTATCATAAAGAGAATCCTGGAACAGAGAAAAAAAGATTAAGTAAAAACTTAAAACAGATAAATTATGGATTTTCATTAATAATAATATTGGTTTATTAATTGTAACAAATGGAGCATATTTATGTGAATTATTATTTATAGGAAGAAATTAGTTGTGGTGTATGGAGAAACTTAGTACTATATTCACAAATTTTCTTTAAAAATATAACATTTAGAAGCATACTATTTATTTAAAGTCAGTGAAATAAAACATATACAAGCAAATAAAAATAACAAAAAAGCAAAATATTCTTTTTTAAAAAAATAATATTAAAGCCTCAACTAAACTGAAAAGGAAAAAAGATAAAACACCAACTACCAAGATCAAAATTCAGAGAGGGCATCACTGTAGATCCTGAAGATTTTAAAAGGAAATTAAGCACAATATAAATAAATGCTTGAATGATGTGAACAACATAGATACCACGAACAAAAATTTGTTAAGATAGTAGAGCAAATTCATTCAAAATAAATTTTTAAAAACTGAAAAGCCCTGAAGATATTAATAAAATTTAATTCATAATTATAAGCTTTCTCTGAAGAAAATACTGCAGTAGGTAATTTCACCAGTAAATTCTATCAAGCATTTAAGAAAGAAACACCACCATATTACATAAACAGTTTTACAAAAATAGAAGAGTAAGCACATCTCTATTTATGACAACAAAATACTTCTGATAACAAAATTTAACAAAGATATAACAGGAAAGTAAAATTATATCTTAATGTCTTTTATTTATGCAGATACACAATTCCTAAACACAACATTAACAAATTGAATCTAGCAATATATATACAGTCAATATTGTACTAAATATTCTAGTCAGGGTAATAAGACCCAACAAATAATATAGGAATAAGATTTGGAAAGAAATAAGAAAAACTGTATCCCTATAGGTGACAGTATTGTCTACATGGAAAATACTAAGCAGTTTTCAAAAATATTGCTAGAATTAATATTCTTTTGCCAAGTTCCCAGGATGCAAGATCAGTATACAAAAACCAATTGTGTTTCTAAAATTTTGCAAAACAAAATAAGAAATAATTTTAAGAGGTATTTAAACAGCATGGAAATCAATGAAATGCAAAATATAATTTCAGTGAACGATCCATACAATTTCTATACTTATAACAACAAAAGTTTGCTGAGACAAATTGAAGGACACCTAAATAAATCGAAACATATATCTTGTATACAGATTGAAATATTTAATATTGTTACGACGTTAATTTTTTCAAAATGATTTCTAAATTTAATGCAGTCCTAATTAAAATTCTAGTACATTTTTGTAGAAATTGACAAATTGTTTCTAAAATTTACAAAAAATACAGAAGAGATAGAATGGCCAAAATTACTTCAAACATAGAAATAAATTGAGAACATGTACTTCCTAATTTTGAGGCTTATTATACAGTTATAGTTTTCAAGACAGTATGGTATTAGAATAAGCATTATCAAATTAAAAATAAAATAAAATATAGAAGTTCTCCAAATGTATATGTATATTCAGTTTATTTTTGAATTTTTACTCTTACCTCAAACTGCAGACTGAATTAATTACATGTGAATTACACCACTAAAAAAATAGTTGTAACTATAAATTTCTAGAAGAAAATATTTAAAAATTTTTATAATATTAAGGTAGGCAAATATTTTACAAAAAATACAAACATAGAAGACAGGTGATGAATTGTACTTTATCAAAATTCCAGCTTGCACCCTTCAACACACAGCACTAAGATTATGAAAAGAAAGTGATGTCAGCAAGATGGTTGACTGGAGTTCCCAACATAAAGGAAACAAAATAACAAGTAAACCATATATGTTGATGGGACTGACTGAGAGAGTATGCTGAAGAGCAGCAGAAGTGTGGTGAAATCCTTGTGCAGCATAAATTAGATATGATAACCCATTGATTAAATGGTGTTATGTAAATCTTTCAATCCAGTCCTAATTAAATTTAAACTGTGAAAGTTTAAAGTTGAAATTATAAAAAACAGTAATAAAACAGCAACTATAATCAGTTGCTAAGAAACATACAATAGATAAAGAAACAAATTAAAGCAACAAAAATATAAATTGTGGAGAAAGAGAAAATGTCTAGAATATTTTTATGTGGCCAAAGTTACTATCAGCTTAAAATAGTCTATTACAACTAAAAGACTCTTTATTCTAGCCCCGTGGTAACCACATAGAAAAAATTACATCAGATACATTAATAAAAACGAGAAAAAAAATCAAAGGTTAGAACCACAGGAAACCACTAAATCAAAGAGGTAAATAACAGGAAAGGAAGAAAAGAGCTAAGATTCTACAACACAACCAGAAAATGATGAAAAAAATGACAAGAGTAAGTCCTTATGTATCAATAATAGCCTTGAATATCAATGAATTAAATTATCCAATTAAAGGATATAGAGTAGATGAATAGACAAGAAGGAGAAAACCTAATTATATGATGACTACAAGAGATGTGCCTCACCATTAAAGACAAACATAGACTGAATGTGAAGGGATGGAAAAAGGTATTCCACGCGAATGGAAAACAAAAGCAAGCAGAAATAGTCATATTCTTATCAGATGTAATTGACTTTCAGTCCAAAACTGAAAAGAAATATGTCATTGTTTAATGGTAAAGGGAACCATTCAACAAGAGAATATAACAATTGTAAATATGCATATGCACAATATAGGAGTGACCAGATATATAAATCAAGTATTATTAGACCTAAAGAAAGAGAGAGACTGAAATGGAATACCACCTTACTCCTGCAAGAATGGCCATAATCCATTGCATATATATACAATGGAGTACTATTCAACCATAAAAAGAATGAAATAATGGCATTTGCAGCAACCTGGATGAGAATGGAGACTACCATTTTAAGTGAAGTAACTCAGGAATGGAAAACCAAACATTGCATGTTCTCACTCATATGTGGGAGCTAAGTCATGGGGATGCAAAGCGTAAGAATAATACGATGGACTTTGGGGCTTCGGGGGGGGAAGTGTGAGGGGGGTGGAAGGATAAAAAACTACAAATAGGGTGCAGTGCATACTGCTCAGGTGATGGGTGCACCAAAATCTCACAAATCACCACTAAAGAACTTATTCATGTAACCAAACACTACCTGTATTCCAATAACCTATGGAAAAATGAAAAAAAAATTAAAAGAAATTGCCAACTCTAATTAATGCAGAAACTAAAACAGAAAATCACAAAATAAACATAAACTGAAAGTCATAATGCTATAATCCTTCTATATATACATACATACATATGTGTATACATATACATAATATAACAAAAATAAATATTATAGCTTAAAAAATAAAAACAGTAATTTTTTTGCTACATATTATAAAATTTTAAATTAGCACTTAAACTTTTAAAAATATATTTTATTGTATTATTAATGATGGTATCATTAAAGATTGTGAGAATACTTATTTAATTATTTGCTTTTTATTTTGTAATTGAGTTTAAGGTATAATTTATTACTTTCCCTTTTATTAAAAACACATCACAAGCAAAGTTTTTATTAATCTTGCTCATTTTGGAGGTACAGTCTACTTGTTACAATATGAGTATGTAACAGAGTTCCCCATTTAAATTTTTGTTTTGTTTTGTTTTGTTTTTGGCTTTGATCTTAATAATGTAATAACCTCTGCTCTCTTTTTACCACAAAACACTCCCTTGCATAACATTTTCCCATATCTAATCATGTGCCTACTTGAAAGTTCCAGAGTCTAAATCTTGAAACAATTCACACAGCTACAGAATTTACACTCACCTGAAGATTACTTTAAGGCAGTAATTAATTTACAACCCAGCCATACCTCAGATGGCATGAGCCAAACCGCAGAGGGGCCAATAATCCAAGATATTCACTAGAATAAGTCAGATATACCAGTGTCTCCTTGCTACTCCTCATACCAAAATTTTTCTTATTAATCCCCTGCACTCAGCCCAGAAGAAAAAATGGTTTCTTTAAGGCATAAGCTTGGCTATTTCCCCACTTTTGGCTTTTGGATTAAAGTCACTTTCCTTCACAGCATCTCATCCTTGTTCGTTCAGCTTTACAAGTGACAAGCAGCTGAGCTTGCACTCAGTTACAAGTAGTTTTCAATAGAAATAGTATATTTAAGAGAATAATGACAAAAAGACTAATATACTAGATCAAAAGCCAGGTCTAAAACATGTATTTATAAAGGTATATACATCATTAACCTTTATTACTTTAAGTATAATTTTAAAATGTCTATAAATCTTCCAACTGTTTAATTTGAATGTAACTTTCAGTAAAAAATATTGTTTTGACCCTCTTTCTGTAGCCACTGCTACCTACATCATTTTCTGTAGTCATTTCATACATATGAAAAGTGATATGAGATTTGTTCAGCTGATATATAGGCTTATAAAGAGGTCACAACTTTTAAGTTACCAGGACCATTTGTCCTGTTTAGAAGTCACTGTCTTAAAGTTAGACAAATGAAGAACTTCATATGGTTTTACCAATTTGATTCTCGACATATCTTTAGTTTTAAATTGGAACACATTATTTTTTCACTTACTAATAAAATATATTACATTAAACTTGAATTACATTTGTCTTTTAAAGAATACAATTGTCTTTCAAAAGTATTATTCATATTGACTATTAAAAGACATTATATCTCACAGGATATGTGAAGTTAGACATGATAGTGTTATTGGTCTAGCCTGACAAGTTGTGCACAGGTAAATTTCAAATTAAATAGTGGCACAATAATTCTTGAGACCAATGTTGGATGATTTTTTTTTGTAGGATTCCACAGATTTCAGATCATTATTATATTGCTCGTTTCCTCTTCTAACAGTATTGACATCATTTTCCATTTAATTACTGAATGGATTTTTTCTTTTTTATTTTCCAGGGTTTTCTGAAACCAGAAAATTGGTAGATCTTTACAGTGAATTAATTTGTATTGAAGGTCTACCATGATCCAGGCACTAATCTTGGATGCAAGCTTGACAGTTCCTGTTCATGTTGGCAGAGTAGCTCATCAAACTTAAGATGAAGTAGTTGGCCTGTATAGTGCCAAAACTAGAAAAATAACTTTCATCTATTAAAGTTTTAATATGGAATTTTATAGTATAATACCTTTAGCTTGGTTCAGAAGCAATAATATTATATATAAGAGGAAGAGAAAATAATTTCGTTTCTCTAAAGTAACATTTCTGGTACTGCCTAGCAAAATCTTTAAATAATTTTAATATTAGCAGAAATCTACATGTTTATAGATTTCTGTGTAGTTGATATATTAATATTTTCTGTATTACACTCTTTTGCTTTTTCTTCTGTCATTGCAAATTTATAATATAGCAATTATAGTTTTTATGATATAAAGTATTTAAAATGTATTACCTATAATTTATAAAGTAAATGAGATATTTGAAGACCTTGCCAGTTAAAACACACACTCAGATTCATGGAGAAGAGAGTATGAGTATTTTAATTTAAGGTGTAAAATAACTTTAGAGTTACAAATTCACTCAAATTTCTGCTCATATTTAAAAACATTCGATGAAGTATCATTTTTAGGAGCATGGAGACCACTGTTAAAGAGTAACAAAAACTAGGTACTAAATATTAAAAGCAGATTTTATTCAGGAAATATTGTAGTAGGTGGAAAGTGTCCTCAATTCCAAATTCAATAAGAAAATTTATGGTCTGAAGCCAAAAAATGGATAAAACATTACTAAGAGAGAACATCAGGGGCAAGGTGAGATCCTGGTTAAACTGACATCGCAGGATTCTTGCTAAAGGTAGAACAGGGTTACCAGGTATCACCTGAGAGAAAATGAGGATAAATAATTTGATCATATATCAATAAGATCACAAATTGTCTCTGTTAAAATAATGAATTGGGAGGCTATTAGGCTGAGAGGGCTCCACGTAAGCAAACTGAAACCTAACTTAATATAAACAATTTTGAGTTTCCATGTAAGCAAACTGAAATCTAACTTAATATAAACAATTTTGAGTTTCCATGTAAGCAACTGAAATCTAACTTAATATAAACAATTTTGAGTTTCCATGTAAGCAAACTGAAACCTAACTTAATATAAACAATAAAACAAAACTTAACCTTAACCAATCAGCAACCACCAACTAACCTCTAGCTAGAGACTTTACCAATTAGAATTGACAACTCACCTCTCACTAGGGACTTCACACTTTAATCAATTAAATATATTTTATTTGTCTCACTTTCACAAACACCTTATAAACATTTTCCTCTTGCATCTTTTCGGTAGAGCCCTGAACCATTTACAATCTAGCACTGCCTGATTCATGAATAATTGTTTCTCAAATAAACGCTTTAAAATTTTAATGTGCTTAAGTTTATCTTTAACATCACTAAACTGAATTACCAGGATACTTCCTAAAACTGGGTTACAGAAGTCTGGCAAGGATGGGACCTAGTAAAAATTGATTCAGAAGAGCCTGATGCAGAACCCAGGTGAGAAAGGCCCACCTGTGTCCTGGTTGAGGGTCTTCAGTGTTCTTTGGGGCCCGAGGATTCCTGAAATCATGGATCACCCACTTATGCTTGAGACATGCTTTAATTTTTTTTTTTTTTTAAAGCCCTGCGACTTCCCTAAAAACTGAATGAATTATAGAACAGACCTATGGTGCCAATGAGTCATGATTGGTTAGAAGTGATAATTTACATAATTCTACAGATTCCAGGTACTATGGACCTATTCCATATGGACTAATTAGAAGATGAATCTTCTTTAAGATTTGGTCTCTGAGTGATTTTGGATTTTTGTGTGCAAGCCCTAATGGCCACAGATTTTCTGACGATTAGGAAGCACTTATTCTTTGACTTTATTATTGTCTCCTTTTCATGTGAATTTATTACTCCCGTTGAAACATGTACTTACCAATAAACTATTTGCTATTCAAAAACAAAAGAAGATTAGTCAGCAAAATAATCTTTATCACCACATTCATTTGAATTCCAGCTCTTGCTCTCTCACAATTAGTTGGGGGAATCTTGATAAATGCACTGAACCTCTATCTGAGCATAAGAGAGTATGAGAAAAAATATGATACAGTGATTACAATCCCACCGTTTGTGAGAATTTGTTCCATAGTAAGATTTTGATAAATGATGAGCTACTATTATTATTATAATTACCTGTGGAAATTATATATCATCACAATTTATTCAAGGGTCATGAGAAGCATAATATGATAGCAATAAAGAGTTCAGGATCTAGAGTCAAACATCCTCAGGTAAATCTCACCTATAGACCCTCTTAGCTTTATAATCTTACTAAGTAAACCGACCACTATGAGTGTTATTTTCCTGAGCCACAAAATTTAAAAAAAAATAGCATTTAATTTATAGGGCAGTTGTAAGAACCAAGTGAGACTATATTTGTCTGTTCTCATGCTGCTATGAATAAATAAATTAAACTGGGTAATATATAAAGAAAAGAGGTTTAATTGATTCACAGTTCTGCATGGCTAGGAAGGCCTCAGGAAACTTACAATAATGGCAGAGGACACCTTTTCACAGGGCAGTGTGAGAGAGGATGAGTGCTGTGCAGAGGAGGAAGCCCCTTATAAAACCATCAGTTCTCATGATAACTCACTGTCATGAGAATAGCATGGGGAATCTGTCCCCCATAATTCAGTTATCTCCACCTGGTACCGCCCTTGACACGTGGAGATTATTACAATTCAAGGTGAGATTTAGGTAGAGATAAAGCCAAACCATATTATTCCACTACTGGCCCATCCCAAATCTCATGTCCTCACATTTTAAAACACAATTACACCTTTGCAACAGTTCTACAAAATTTCATCTGATACAAGGCAAGTCCCTTCTGCCTATGAGCCTATAAAATCAAAAGGAATTTATTTACTCCTTACATACAATGAGGGTACAGACATTGGGTAAATACACTCATTCCAAATGGGAGAAATTGGCCAAAACAAAGAGGCTGTAGGCCCCTTGCAAGTCCAAAATCAAATAGTGCAGTCATTAAACTTTAAAGTACCAAAACGATCTTCTTCAATACCATGCCTCACATCCAGGTTATGTTGATACAAAAGGTGGTCTCTCATGGCCTCAGGCAGCTCTGGCCCTGTGGTTTTGCAGAGTATAGCCCCCTCCCAATTGCTTTCATTGGCTGATGTTGAGTGTCTGCAGCTTTTCTAGGTGAATGGTGCAAGCTGTTTGTTGATCTACCATTCTGGGGTCTGTTGAACAGTGGCCCTCTACTCACAGCTTCACTTGGCAGTGCCTCAGTGGCGACTTTGTTTGGGGGCTCCCACCCCACATTTTCCTTCCACACTGCCCTAGCAGAGGTTCTCAATGAGGGCTCCTCCCCTGCAACAAACTTCTCCCTGGACACCCAGGCCTTTTCATACATCCTCTGAAATCTAGGTGAAGGTTCGTAAACCTCAATTATTGACTTCTCTGCATCCACAGGCTCAACACCATGGTGGAGGTCACCAAGGCTTGGGGCCTGCACCCTCTGAAGCAATGGCCAAGCTTTACCTTTGTTCCTTTCAGCCACAGCTGAAGCTGAAGCAACTGGGATGCAGGGCACCATGTCCCAAGGCTGCATAGAGCAGGGGGTTCCTGGGCCCTGTCCACAAAACCATTTTTCCCTGTTAGAACTCTGGGTCTGTCATGGAAGGGGCTACTGTGAAAGTCTCTGACATGCCATAGAGACGTTTTCACATTTTACTGTTGATTAACATTCGGCTCCTCATTACTTATGTAAACTTCTGTAGTGGGCTTGGATTACCCACCAGAAAATAAGTTTTTCTTTTCTATTGCATCATCAAGCAGTAAATTTTCCAAACTTTCATGCTCTGCTTCCTCTTGAATGCTTTGCTGCTTAGACATTTCTTCCACCAGATACCCTAAATCATCTCTCTCAAGTTCAAAGTTCCACAGATCTCTAGGGCAGGAATAAAATGCTGCCAGTCTCTTTGCTAAAGCACATCAATAGTCACCTTTGCTCCAGTTCCCAACAAGTTTCTCATCTGCATCTGAGATCACCTCAGCCTGGACTTCATTGTCCACATCACTATCAGCATTTTGGTCAAAACTATTCAATAGGCCTCTAGGAAGTTCCAAAGTTTCCCACATCTTCCTGTCTTCTTCTAAGTCCTCCAAATTGGCTCAACTTTTGCCTGTT
The DNA here is from genome assembly GCF_009764315.1 of Trachypithecus francoisi. Classification (NCBI taxonomy): domain Eukaryota; kingdom Metazoa; phylum Chordata; class Mammalia; order Primates; family Cercopithecidae; genus Trachypithecus; species Trachypithecus francoisi. The sequence goes on from NW_022681471.1 coordinate 55,600,038, forward strand.
ATCAATTCCAAAGTCACTTCCACATTTGTGGGTATCGTTATAGCAGTACCCCACTCTCTGCATTGGCAATTTCTTGCTATGAGGAAATACTCTAGACTGGCTAACTTATAAAGAAAGAGATTTAATTGAATTACAATTAGACATGGCTGGGGAGGCCTCAGGACACTTACAATCATGGTGGAAGACACCTCTTCACAGGGTGGCAGGAGAGAGAATGAGTACCAAGCAAAGTGGGGAGCCCCTTAAAAACCCATCACATCTCATGATAGCTCACTCACTATCACAAGAACAGCATGGGGAAAGCTACCCCCGTGATTCAGACATTTCCACCTGGTTGTGCCCTTATCGTGAGCCATAATCATGACACTGCACTCTGGCCTGGGTGACAAAGTAAGACCCTGCCTCAAAAACAGATATACATACGTAAAAATATATGGCTCATGATATATGTTCAATAAAATTAGTAGTAGTAGTAGTAGAAGACACAATTAGAACAGTATAATGCTATCCTACTTTTCTCTAGGCCTACTTTTCTCTAGGGCTTACTTGTGGAACAAGAGGCTCCCAGTGGAGCATAAAAGAAAATGGAAAGTATTTTCTTTCAAATAGTAGACCCTCTATCAACGTTAATTTGTTTGTTTTTCTCACAAACAGCATGCTTTCTGCCTTCTGTCATGAAGATCTTGTTGCAAATGTGCCCTGTGAGGCCACATTATTTAGTCATGATTCTATTTTTGCTCATCACTTCTGACTTCTTAGAAAAAAGGCAGCATGAGAATTTATGTTGCTCCTTTTTCTTTCCATCTGTTTATTTTGCTTTATTAGTAGCAGTCTTCAGTTCACTCATGAGATTATAAACTCAACTATGAACATGACTTTCTATTTTTACTCAATCACAAGCATTGAAGAAAGGAAATATTTAAACACTCTCACTTGAGAAGCTATTTGATGTATACACTGTTTTCCCAAAGATGTCATTTTAAATGTGTTTACAAGGTTTCCTATTATTATAAGTAAATCTCACAGTCTTGAATACTTTTATTTGAATGTTTCAGAGAGTTAGAATTTATGATTTCACTTTGCATTGAAATTATATATATGAATCAGAAAACTTTTGTTGTTATTAATTGTTCTCTGATGAGATTTGTGTTAGGTTACTACAATTCTAGACCATGTGAAGAAAAGGTAAATACTCCTGCTAAATTTGGGGATACTGAAGTGATTTACCATAAATTGGCCACATTTTTATATGGGAAAAAGCATAAATATAGACTAGTTCCTTGTGAATATAAACTGTATTTATTTCTTATTTGCATTTCTAATATGCATAGAGTGTATTTCTGAAGTGAGAAAAAGGAAAATTTTAGAATCATCCTATTTTTAACAGTCAATTTTATGAATTATACAAAGACAAATTTGAGGATTATTTTCCTTTAAAACACTTTCATTTCTTATTTTTCTTCTTAAACTCAATGAAACAGAAAAGCCTACTACAAAATTTAACACAATGTTAAAATTATTTAGAATATATTCCTCTTATTCCCCAACAGAAATCGGAAAACATTTTTTTTTAAAATTCCTGTTTCTGAAAACTCAGTTGTTTTTATATTGTAAGAGTAAACTGAAATATATCCAAGAGGTGAATGAATGAGCATGCAAAATTTTACTCAAAAATATGTCTCCCTAGTATAAAGAATATTTGAATTAAAAAAATCATAGAAATCAACAGGCCCTGGAAGATACTCTGTTCCTATCTATATAAAGATTAGACTGACCCACTGAGAAAATAAATATTTTTTTTTCTCCTCCCTATTATCTCATTATCTATTGCAGGAAAGAAGACAAAGAATGTAATCAGACCTGGCCCAATCTTTTGACAAAGTAATATGTCTTTCAGACTTATTCAGTTTTTGAGAACTATTTTGTAAGTCAACTTATATTCATTGCATCTATTCATTCTTTCAGTATCTATTCATTCTTTCTAGTAACCATTTATTGCCCCTCGATGTAATTACCTATATTTTCCCACTTTTCTTCCCCTCTGAAACAACAGCGAATTCCTATGTTAGCAACAGCTAATTCCTATGGGTCTGCAGCAACCTCAATTCTTGCCTCCTCAGAAGAAAGAATTTAACTAGGGGCGTGAGGCAGAGTGAGAGACTGAGGCAAGTTTTTAGAGCAGGGATAAAAATTTATTTTAAAAGATTCGAGCAGGACAAAAGGAAATACATTACACTTTGAAGAAGAACAAGTGGATGACTTGAGAGATAAAGTGTACAGTTTGACACTTGACTTGAGGTCTTATATGTTGACATTCTTCATGTGTAGTGGCCTGCCAACACTTGGGAGGAACTGTATGTGCAGTGTGTTTACTGGAGTTGTATGCTTGGTCACCTGAGACATTTTTGCTTTATCAGTTGAGTGTTCCTATAAGGTCAGATACCAGTTAAACTCTGGAATTGAGCCTCTTAGTTTGCATATTTGAGCCTACTCACCCAACTCCTGAGAGCTTCTTGAGAAGCTGATCACTAGTGTCAGGTTTTTTTATCTATCAGGAGACTGTCTTTCCCTGGTGCTGGCTATACCTAGTTTTTATTTTAGAGAGACAGCTTAACAACTGCCAAATCATCACCTGATGGCCAGCTGACATTCCTAGTTGGGGGAGGTTCACCTTCTCCTCTACTTATGTCTGACTAGCTACCTACTATAACATTTTTCCCCTCAAGAGTTCAAGGCTCAAATTCTATGGGAAAAGTGGATGAAGGTCAGTGTTTTGTAACTTCTTCCTGTTGACAAGAGGGGCTCTGGTAGTGATTCCGTGAGTTTTGAACTCTTGCTAGCTCTCAGGGCAGGGTGGCTCCCTGAGTTGGTGAAAGCAGTACCCAGCTAGGTACAAGGGAGACAGGTGCAGGATCTCACTTTTGTCATGTCCCACTGATGGGCAGTCTAGGACTACTCTGTAGTAGGATGGCTCTTGAATATTAATAGGACTGTATTTCTCATTGAGGATTATCTGAAACTTGATGGTCCATCCCTCTGGTTTCTTTTAAGTTGATGTCAGGAATTATTGGTTGGTTTACAGAAATAAGCAGGGTTAGTCTAAATTGTAGAAAAACTCAAAAGCAACTGATGAGACCAGAATCCAATAACAGGTGTACCATAATTATTAAAACATAATTTTTCTCTCTTCAGTCCTCATTTTTAATAAAAACAAATTATGATAGGACTGATTTGTTTGCAAAATAGGCTTTAGTCTTATTATACTTAGCCTTATTGTTTGCATAAGGCACAGCAAAAATAATTATTTTCATATAGGCTTCTTTTTAAATTGGTTTTGATGAAACTTTGTTCCATAAGGATCTTAGTTAAGACACTTTCTAAAAATCTTTGAATCCAGCCATGGATTTGTGCCACTGAAAACCTGTATAAGTTGGGTAAATTACTCTTCTCTTGAGGTTCCAAGATAATGAGGCTGCTGGGCCTCTTTTCTTACCACAGGTCAGGAACCATGTAAAGGGCCTATGTAAACAAGGTTGTAAAGGGCCTATGTAAACAAGGTATAAGGCCAGTTTTCCCAAGGGGTTTTTATTGGCCCTGTAAATAAACATTCATTCCTAAAATGGAAGCACATCGTTCTATTAAAGCCTTGATAAAATAAACAGTTTCTCCAATTGTGTCCTGCTGCAAAATAAAACAAATAACATATAACTATTAGTTAGGAATACTCACAAATAATTTCCAAATTTTGGAGAAATCAGGTAGAGAGAAATATGCTCCAAATGTTGCTTATAGGAGTATATTTTATTCAATTGTTAAAAGAAATAGCTTTAATTTGGGGGGCTGTGAAAAACAAACAAATAATCAGCAACGTTTTAAGCAAAAATCATAAAAGGATTATTTCAGTCTTCTGTTAGCTCAGTCCATGTAGTTAACTCCTATTCTGCTTGATCATTATGAACATTTTCACTCTCAGAGTCCTGACTGTTTTTTTTTTTTTCTTTACTCTAATGTCATAATCTCTAAAGTTACCAGAAACCTGCATTCAAAAGCAGACATATGGACCACTGTAACAAAATAGAGAAGCTGGAAACAAATCCATACACCTACAGTGAAATTATTTTTGACAAATGTACCAAGAATAAAAACTGGATAAAAGACAGTCTCTTCAGTAAATAACGCTGGGAAAACTGGGTATGCATATGCAGAAAAATGGAAGTAGATCTTTTTCTCTTGCTATATACAAAAATCAAACAAAGATAGATTACAGATTTAAATTGAAGACCTCAAACTATAAATGTACTCAAAGAAGACATTAAGAAAAAACTATGACATTGTTCTGGGCAAAGATTTATTGAGCGATACCCCACAAGCACAGGCAACCAAAGTAAAACTGAACAAATTGGATCATATCAAGTTAAAATGCTTCTGTGCAGCAAAGGGAAACCATCAACAAAGTGAAGAGACAACCCATAGAATGGGATAAGATATTCACAAATTATACATTTGACAAGAAGTTAATAACCAGAATATATAAGGAGCTCGAACTACTCTATAAGAAAAAATCTAATAATCCAATCATAAATTGGGCAAAATATTTGAATAAACATTTCTCAAAAGAAGACATACAAATGACAAACAGGTACATGAAAAGGTGCTTAACATTATTGAACATAAGATAAAAGCAAATTAAAACTATAATGAGATAGCATCTTGCCCCAGTTAAAATGGTTTATATCCAACAGGCAGGCAATAAATAACAAATGTGGATAAGGATGTGGAGAAAAGAGAATCCTTGTACCCTGCTGGTGGGAATGTACCTTACTGCTACCACTATAGACAACAGTGTGGAGGTTCTTCAACAAACTAAAAATTGAGCTACCATATGATCCAGCAATCTCACTGCTGGGTATATAGCTAAGATTGGAGGCAACCTAAGTGTTTATTGACAGATTTCTGTATAAAGAAAATGTGGTACATATATACAACAGAGTACTATTTAGCCATAAAAATGAGATACAGTCATTTGCAATAACATGGATGAAACTAGAGATTATTATGTGAAGCAAAATAACGCTGACACAGAAGACAAATAATACATGTTCTAGCTTATTTGTGAAATCTAAAAATCAAAATAATTAAATTTATGGACATAGAGAATAGAATGGTGGTTTCCATAGGCTGGGAAGGGTAGGAGGCAACTGTGTGGAAAGTGGGGATGGCTAATGGGTACAAATAAAATAGTTCAAAAGCATGAATAAGACTTACTAATTGATAGCAAAACAGGGTGATTATAGTCAATAACTTAATTGTACATTTTAAAATAATGCAAAAAGTGTAATTGGATTGTTTGTAACTCAAGTATAACTGTTTGAGGGGGTGGATACTCAGCTTTTCATGATATGTTTATTTCACATTGCACACCTGTATCAAAACATCTTATGCCCCATTCAACTATACACATCTACTATGTACCCACAAATGTAACACAATTAAAAAATAAATTAAATATTAAACATACATCTACCATTTGAAATCACCATTGAAAAAATGAAAAGTGTATATGCCCATACAAAGACTTATAACAGATATTCATAGCAGTTTTTTTGTAATACCCCCAAACTGGAAATGACCCAAATATTCATAAACAGTTGAATGAATAAATAAAATGTGGTATATCAATAAAATAAAATATTATTCAGCAGTAACTACTGAATATTAAATACAAGCAATATTAAATACATAAAACATGGAGGATGGAAAAATGAGGAATTTTTCAATAAAGTTTCAGTTACACAAGATGAATACATTCTAGAGACTTGCTACAGAACACAGTGCCTATACTTAGCAGGAGAATTTTGTGCCCTTCAACGTTTGCTGAGGGTACATTTCATGTTCTCACGTTACATGTTCTTACCACAAAAAAAGAAAGGAACACAGGAAAGGTGCTGGATACGTCTATTACTTTGATAGTAATAATGATGTCACAGGTGTTCGCATATGTCCAAACTCATCAACTTGTATACATTAAATATGTGCAGTTTTGTATATTAATTATACCTCATGAAGCTATTAAAAATAATACATAGAAGTTTATTCCCAAAACAGAGAACTTCAAAAAACTTTTCACAAGATAATCACTCTAATCTACATCAAGTGAAATGAGCCAGTTGCAGAAGATCAGATATGGCATGACTACACTTATGTGAGGTATTTAAAATAATCAGAGTCATACAAAGGGAGATAGGAATGGTGGGACTGCAGAAGGGAAAAAATGGAGAGTTGTTTCTTAATTGGTATAAAGTTTCAGTTATTCAAGATGAATGTGTTCTAGAGATTTGCTGTACAACATAGTACCTTATTTAACAATATTTTATTGTGCACTTAAAATTATCTTAAAAAGGTAGACCTCATATTAAGTGTTCTTACCAAAAAAAAGAGACACAACAAAACTTTGAAGGTGATGACTATGTCTATAACCTTGATTCTGGTGATGGTTTCACAGATAGGATGAAACTCACAACATTGCATACTAAATATACAAATTGTGTATCAATTGAACTTTAGTAAATCTTTTAAAGTTAATTGAAAATAAGTGAAGGTTTATTTATGAATTATCTTATTCCACTGGTCTGTATTTCTTTCTTTCTTTTAGCACCATGCTATTTTTATTTCTGCCGGTTTGTTGTAAGTTTTAAAATCAGAAAATGTCAGCCCTTTGAGTTTTTTTCAAGACTGTTTTGGAAATCTAGAGTCCCTTGATTTTCCAAATGAATTTTAGGATGGATTTTTCCGCTTCTGCCAAAAAAAAATGTCATGAGCATTTTTATAGAGATTACATTGCACTTATAGATCGCTTTGAAAAGTTTGTCATTTAAATAATATTATTTCTCTAATTCCTTAAAACAGGATTAATGCAATGTGGTACATCAAAGTAATAGATTACTATTACTCAGCAGTAAAACATCATTAATTTATTATATGCTACCACATAAATGAATCTTGAAAACATCATAATAAATGAAATGAACCAAGCACAAAAGGACAGATATGACATGATTCTAATTATATAAGTCATCTAGTATAGAAAAATTCATATAGAGTGAAAATAAAATGGAAGTTATCAGCGGTTCAGGGGGGTAGATATGAATGGGGAGTTATTGTTTAGTAGGTACAATGCTCTTTTGAGATGACAAAAAAGTTCTCAAAATTCATAGTGATGATGATTGCACAACGTTGCAAATGTACTTAATGTCACCAAAAATGTACACTAAAAATTGTTAAATGGTATTGTTATGTATATTTACCACAATAAAAGTATCTTGCCAGAAAAAACATTGTATGTATTAAAAGGCTATTTCAAACATGTGATATGAGTAATAATGGCACACATAAAAAGGAAATTTCTATTTCTGGAAGTAAATGAGAATTAATGGAATTAGAAGACATAGTAATTTACCTATAGCTATAGTTAAAATTTTTAAATATTTGATGTAGAAGAATAAAATCTATTTGGAATAGGTGGAAATGCTAAATATCATACATGCAGAAACAAATTAGCAGTGGTAGAAGTTCACGTTCCTTTCAAATGGTGCAATACTTCCTTTTGATATTTAAAATCCTAGGGTGCTCCAAATCTAGACCATATGCATATGAGCAATTTTATTTTCCACTGAATTCAAGAGCTTCACTTGGTTGCAATCACTCCTTTACCTCCATTACCTTCCTGTCTCTTATTTTTTTACTACCTATGTAATCTACACATTCTTCATGGTTTCTAATAGCTGCACTGTTTGTATTGGCTTCACTTTAATGGTTTCTACTGGTTCTATAACTTCCCTAGCTTCTGAAGTTTCCTTCTCTCCCATTATTTCCATCTCTATTATCTTGTTTACAGTTTTTACCTCTTCCATCTCTGCCATAACTTGGCCTAATCACAAGCTCAAAATAATAAAAGAAAGCCACCCAACAAAAATGCATTTGAATTTTAGTAAATGAAACACAATTACTATTCATCTTATACCTACCATGTCTAGCCACATTTTTATCTGAGAGGTTAGACAAGAAAGTAAAATAAATGCATCTAAATTAAAAGGGAAGCAATAACATCTCTGTAGATCACATGAACTGATATTCCAGAGAAAAAAGATTCCACATGAAAAACATCTGTTAAACCTAATAAATGAATTCAGCAAAGTTTTAGAATAAAAATTAAAACTCAAAGTTATGATATTTCTATAAACAATAAACGATGAGAAAAATAAATTAAGAAAATAATTACATTTGTAATAGCATCAACATGCATAAGACACTTAGGGATAAACTTAACCAAGGAGGCAAAAGAATTGTGCACTGAAAACTACAAAACATTATTGAAATAAATTAAAGGAGGTACAGATAAAATGGAAAGACACCTATGTTTATAAATTGAAGTCAATATTGTTAAAATATCCATATGACCCAAAGTGATCTATGGGTTCAATATAATCTCTGAAAAATCCCAGCAACCTTCTTATCAATGATAGAAAAACCCATTCTAAAATGTATTGGTAAATTCAAGGGACGTCAAACAGCCAATAGAGTTGTAAAATAAAGAGCAACTCACATTTTCTGATTTCAAAATTTATTGCAAAGCTACAGTAATCAAAGCAGCATGGTACTTTCATAAAGGCAGACATGTGGATGAATGGAATAAAAGAGAAAGTTCAGAAAGAAACCCTCACATATATGGTCAATTACTTTTTCACAAGGGTTCCATGACCATCAAATGTGGAAAGAAGAATCTTTTCAACCAACGGTGCTGTGAAAACTGCATATCCACATGCAAAATAATGAAGCTGGACCCTTAACTTAAAACATTTATAAAGATTATCTAAAAAGTGGATTCAAGACCTAAATATAAAAGATAAAATTGTAAAACTCTCTCTTAGAAAAAATCATTCAAAAATGCTTCATGACACTAGATTTGACTATTATTTCATCTATATGAGACAAAAAGCACAGGCAAAAAAAGAAAGAAAAATACAATGGACTTCATTAAGAATAAAAAAAATACGTAACATAAAGACCTACAAACTGAGTAAAAATGCAGCCCACAGAATGGAAGAAAATATTTTTAAATTAAATATATTGTAAAGGATTGATATCTAGAATATATAAAAAAACCTTTTACAACTTGACAAGAATAAAAAACCCAATTAATAATAGACAAATAACTTGAATATCAACTTTTCTCCAAAGAAATATAAAAATGGATAATAAGCACATAAAAAGACACTTATCATCACTAGCCATTAGGATAATGCAAATCGAAAACATAATGAGATACCTTGGACACATTAGAATGACTATTATTAAAATAACAGAAAATTCTAAATATTGGAAAGGATATATATATGTATATATATAAATTAAAACTGATGTGCACTGTTGAAATATTCTATCTGCTGTGGAAATAGTATGGTGATTCTAGTATTTCAATTTTTGGGTAGGTACTTCAAATTATTGAAATCAGAGATTCTAACAGATATTTGAACACTGATGGTAAGAGCAGAATTATCCATAATAGCCAAAAGGTGTAAATAACTCAAATATCTATCAACCAATGAATGGATAAACAAAACATGGTGCAATGGACTAGATATTTGTGTTACCCCCAAATTTATGTGTTGAATCTCTAATCCTAAATGTGATGTTCTTTCTTAGAAGGTGGGACTTCTGGGAGATAATTAGGTCATGAGGGTAGAGCTCTCATAAATTGAATTAGTGATCTTATAAAAGTAACCAAAAAGAGCTCTCTAGTCCTCTTAGCTTCACATAAAGATAGAGCTAGAAATTGGTTGCCTGCAACATAAAAGCGGGCCCTCACCAGAACCTGATTATATTGGTACCTTAATCCCAAGTCTCTAGCATCCGGAACTATAAGAAATATATTTTTGATGTTTATAATACATCCGGTATATACTAATTTGTTATAGCAACATTATCTAAGACAGAATTTGGTACTAAGAAATAATAGTGCTGCTACAACAAATATCAAAAAATATGAAAGTGGCTTTGGAAATGGGTGAGTGGTAGAGGCTTAAAGAGTTTAAGGTACATGGTAGAGAAAGCCTAGATTGCTGTTGAACAAAGTTTTGAAGGTAATTCTAATGAGAGCTCAGAAAGAAAAGAAGAAATATGTAGAGAAGTTTCTATTTTCTGAGAGAATGCCTAAGTGATCATGAACAGAATGTTAGGAAAAATATGAACACTAAGGACTATTTTGATGAGGTCTCAGTCATAAATGGGAAACATATTATTGGAAACTGAAGGAAAAGTAATAGTTGTTATGAAGTGGCAAATAACTTTGCTGAATTACATTTGTATTCTAGTATTTTGTGAAAGATAGTACTTGTTAGTGATGATACGGGTTATTTAGCTGAGGTAATATCTAAGCAAAGTTTCGAAGAAGTGGTTTGGTTCCTCCTGACTCCTTATAGTAAAATGTGAGGAGAGAGAAAGGAAGATGGAATTGTTAAGCAAAAATAAACCAGAACTTAAAGATTTGGAAAATTCTCAGCCTATTTGTACTGCAAAAAAAAAAAAAAAAAAAGAGAGAGAGAGAGAAAGAGAGAAAGAATATTTGGAAAGGAACACTAAGGTGGTGTCAAGCAACTGTTTGAAATATATATATATATCTACAGTATATATGATCTATAGTATATATAATCTACAGTATATATATCTATGGTGTATATATATATCTACGGTAGATATATATATATATATATATATATATATATATATACACCATAGACTTAATTCATCACCTCAACAAAACCGAGGAATAATAATGGGATTATACCAGCAGAAATCAGCAGAAATACTTTTAGTTAAGACTAAAGGGAACAGAGAAAATTGGACAAAATGAAGGAAGACCTTCAGACTTCTTAGACCCTGCAGGACTGGACTAAAAAGCTATTTGTCTTTAAGCGCATGTTATTCTTTATGATAAGAGAAAGACCTGAAGAGCATTCAGGGATCATCAGGGCTGCCACTCCCACTATACGCTAAGAGTGCACAATCCTTGCAGGGAGGGGAAGGGCTGCCTCCACCTTGATTTCAAAGTGTAAGACCAACACTCAGCAGAGTCATAGAGATGGGGCCACTTGGTGTTGCCCTGATAGTATAACCCCTATCCCAATAGAAGACTACAGCGTGGGTGGGTCCAAAACAAAGAACATCAAATTAGAGACAGCTCTCTATCAATCTATGTGAGTGTCATTGTTATCCAGTGGGTTCAGAAGGCGGAACTGCTGCTCCACAGGGTCTGGAAGGTGAAGTATTGAGCCAGAGAGGATTATTTTTGAGACTTAATATCTTACGGAGTTTGCCTCACTAAATATCGGACTTGCTTGGAATCTGTCAGTCCTTCCTTCTTCCCTATTTCTCATTTTTGGAATGGGAATGACTCATCAATGCCTGTTGTACAATTGTGTTTTGGAAGCATATAACTTGCTTGTTTCCATGGCTACAGAGGAATTTTACCTCAGGCCGAATCCTATCTTGAATCATACCCATATCTGATCTAAATATTTTGATGAGACTTTGAACTTTGATGAGACTTTTGGGCTTTAGAGTTGACACTGTAATGCGTTAATACTTGACACTTTTGGGAAGGAATAAATGCATTTTGCATGTGAGAAAGGTATGTATTTGTGAACAGGAGGCAGAGGTTAGGGTGCAATAAACTGAAATGTATATGTTAAAATTCTAAGCCTCAATGTAATGGTATCATTTCAGCTATGGTGGAGCCATTAGGCCATGATGCTAGAGTCCTCACAAATGGGATTAGTTCCCTCAAAACAGGAATTTCAGAGGGCAGTCTAGCCCTCTTTCTACCATGTGAATATACAATGAGAAGCTGACTGTCTGCAACCTGGAAGAGTGCCCTCACTACAACTCAACTATGGTGACACCCTGATCTGGAACTTACAGACTTTTGAACTGTGAGAAATAACCTTCTATTGTTTATAAATGACCTAGTTTATGGTGATTTTATAGAAGCCCAAACTCATCAAGACATGTGGTTTACACATACAATGAAATATTATTCAACCTTAAAAAAGAAATAAAATGTCAGTGTATGCTACAACAGCAATTAACCTTAAAATATTGTGCTAAGTGAAAAAAGCTAGACATGAAATTGCAAACATTGTATAATTCTTTGTATATGAGGTAGTCGTAAAAGTCAAATACATAGAAACAGAAAATCAAATAGTGGTATACAAGAGTGGTAAACAAGGGAGGAGAGAATGGAGAGTTATTGTTCAATAGGCAGAATTTCAGTTTAAAATAGTTATTGGATGTATAGTGGTGATGGCTGCACAATATGAATGTACTTAATGTCACTGAATTTTACATTTAAAAATTATCAAAATGGTGAATGCTATGTATATTTTACTATAATAAAAATTTTAAAATGTTGAACAGACAGAACTTATCTAAGGCAAAAATAAAAACAAGAACAAGAAAGAAACAGATTGGTTTCCTGGAGGGTGGTGAAACTGACCAGGAAGGGGCATGTGGCAAATTTGTGGGTTGATGGAAACATTTCATTTCATTATAGGCATTTACACTATTAAAAGGTTTATCAAAATTTTTTCTGTCATTATGCATTTGTCAAAATTTATGGAATGTACAACACGAAGAGTTAACCCTAATGTAAAAAGTGGACTTTAGCTAATAATAATGTATCAAAATTGTTTCATGAATTATAAAAATTAAACTATACCAATTCAAGTTGTTAATATTAATAATAAGATAAACTGTAATAGGAGGGTATATGGAAACCTTCCTTAAATTCTGCTCAAATGTTCTTAAAACTTAAATTGCCCCTGAAATGAATGAAAATATAATAATGTAAAACAAACCTACAAAATATCTTTAAATTGTATCATTAACACATGTGCATATTTTCATAGGTAAATACTTCCTCAAATAAATAAAGATTAAATTATGTTAAATATATGAATGCTAAGATAGTTGGGAGAGGAGTGTACTGATATGTGCAACTTACTTTAAAATGCATAAAATAGAACATGAACTAATGAATAGAGAGAGATGGAGAGATGGAGTGATATGATTAAAGCAAAAGGGGCAAATGTTAAATTGGAGAATCTAGGTGATGGATATGTGGATATTCACTGTATATTTTGTCAATCTTTCTGTATTGCTGAATATTTTCCTAAAAAATTGTGTGAAGGGGAATATTAATGTAAAAAATGTTTATATAGAAAGGCACTTGAATACTAAAGAAGATTACAGTTGAAAGACTAACACTACCCTATTTAAAGACTTTATATAAAGCTACAGTAATCAAGACAATGTGTTACTGGCAACATAATGGAAAAAATATCAACCAACTAGAATAGAAACTCAGGAAATGGAGTCACATAAATATAGCCAACTGATTTTTGACAAAGAAATTGAAGAAATTTAATAGAGAAAGAATAGATAGTATTTGTAACAAATTGTGCTGGGACAACCAAACACCGAATATCCAACCCTGCCCCCCACCACAAAACAAGTAATCTAGATACTTACCTTAAGCTTTTCACAAAAATTAACTCTAATGGATTATGTACCTAAATATAAAGTAAAAATCTATGTAACTTCTGGAAGATAATATGGGGAAAATCTAGATGACCTTGAATTTAACAATAATTTTTAGATTCAATTCCAAAAGCATAATCCCTGAAAGAAAAATTTGATAAGCAATTCATTTCCAGCTGTGAAACCAGTACACCTAAGAACCGAGCTTTAATTGGTAAAATTGCTTCCTACAGAGACGTAGGTTAAAAATTCTGACACTCCTCTCCAACAATAGAAAACATGGCCCCACCATGTGTCGTTCATTTATTTAATTGCTTATTTCCAAGACACGTAAATATGCTTTTATCTGTTAGCCGAGTCAGAGATTGCCTCAGCTCCAGAGAGCCTCCTGTGCACTCAACTCAACTCCATCTCAGAGTCTGTTTCCCAGGGAAACAAACCTGTAATAAAGTCTTACCATTAAAATGGTCATTATCATTAATGTAGACTATCATTAAATTATTTTTTCTTCATCTTTGTGGGTTTCTTTTATTATTTAAAAATAATTCTTGTTATTTTTGACTCAAGCTTAAGTAGTGACAGGATTATTCTACTAAACTCTGAGGTGCAGGCAATATACCTTGGCTATTGTCATATTAAGCGGGATTTCTGGTACAATGATAAAAAATGATGTATATATTTGATTACTTTGCATGCCTATACTAAAACCCAGCTATAAGAGTGGCAGAATATTGTCTTACAAAATGTCACAGTAGGTTATCTCAATGAGGATGCATCCTATAACTATTGTGTGTAGCAGACTGCAAGCAAAATCATGTGTGTATCATCTGTGAGGACATTCTCTTGTTTTTACATATCAGTGACATGTTTTTCTCACATAGGATCAAACCATCTGAGAGTTTAGGGCATTTTCTGATTAATCAACTACAGAGTAGAGGGTGATTTTGAAATCAGAAAATCCTTATCTTCCTTCAGATACAACCTGGTTGCATTGAAGTATGCCAAGATACCTTCTATTAAAAAAAGAATTGTTTCTTGAATAAGAAATTGATTTGGAAAAATTTGACAAGTGCAACAAGGCAAAGCACAATAAAATGAGGTATATCTGGAGCCTTCATGTTCAAAATGTCTGCTAGATGAATCTAAAGACATAATAGCAGAAATGATTATAGGTACAAATTTTGCTGGCAAATGGCTATTTAAGTAGAAGGAAACTGGAAGTAGGAGCCACTGATGTATTTTGATAGTCTGCATGTGTATCATATAAATTGGGCATAAAAATTAATGAAGTTAATCTATTCTGCTGAAAGAAGATTTATTCATTATATTCTTTATTTCATCATGAGTTGATTTCTACAAAAATACTTAAAGGTCAGGAGTTCTAGTTCTTTCTATGCCTTTCTTTATCCAAGCTGAAAACAAATTGAGCTGATAGGGATTTTGAAAATCTGACATTTGAATTGTCTTATCTGAATTACCTGTTAATTTCTTATTAAGTCTCTGGTCTAATCACTCTGTGATCCAGTTTTTATGGTTGACTTATTAATTGTTATTGGATGACTGCATAATGTCATATAATAATTGATAGCTTGATAACCCAACTACAAAATGGTTTACCAAGTGGCCTCCAAAGTCGTGGTATACGTTTTGTAAATTTTGGTCATGTGGTAGTAATTTGTTCGTAAAGAGAACTTATGATTAAAATAAATGAAAGGATTAATTTTCTTAAAATTAAGTTTGCTTGTATTTATAAGCACAGTGCTTCTAATCATACTCTCATTACCCAACAGTAAATGATAGAGGATCTATGGTGCTATATAAAATTGTATATCTCTACTTGGTGCAATTTTTTAAATGTCAATATTCATTTTTTAATGAAATATTATTCCAGTAAGTAGTAAAGTAAGTCACTTGTTTTCTTAGTTTTCTATTCTTAAAATAAGCTTTGCTATTTCTTAATAAGAATTTATTATTGAAAGTTACTTGTATGTTTCCCTGAAAGAATGCTTATTTCTCAACATCATCATTAGAACTGAACAATTTAGGGTCTCTTACTGTGGAAATGAATCAGTTCTAATTGTAATTAGTGAACAAAAAATTTCAAAATTCCGTTTTGATAGAAGAAAAATAATTCTGATGACTACTGCTCAATGTCTTCTAGTTAAGCGTCTTAGATATGTTTAATTAAATGTGGCTGAAATGTTTCTGAATGGGAAGTAGCAACAGTTAAACTATTCACTGATATTCATGAAAATTCATCTGAAGACATGCTGTACCTAATAAATGAACAAACACAAAGTTGCCAACATTTTTAGAGCACTAACTGCATAAATTTTCAAAAATAATACTTATTTTTTAGGAAACATTATTCAACAAGCTCACTATTTAGAAATACCTTTTTCCACAAAAAGATTTATGTTTCATAAAATGAGATTATAATATACATTGTTTGCAGAAGTGTTCATTTATTATCACATATACATTTTCACATGTTATTAAATATTCTACCTCACCATTTGAATGGCTATTTGATAGTTTATTGCATAGCTGTACATAAATTTATTTTTTTTACATATTTAAGCATTTTCTACTTAAAAAATTATAGTATTATAAACAACATTGCAATATACATTCTCAAAGATAAACCCACGATGAGTTCAATGTGATAAATTTCTCTAATAGTATTGCTCACTTGAAAAGGTGTATGTGATTTTAATATTATATGGACATGCACACACATACAATTAATAGCCAAATCTCCAGGGAGGTTGTTAGCATTACATTCCCTTTAGATAACAAGAATGTCTAATTTCTCACTTCCTTCACATCACTAGGTTTTAACATTCTCCTTAATCTTTATCAATTAGCTATTTTTAAATTTTCACTATTTTAATTGTAATTTTTTTGGTTATTTGGAGTTAGTCTTTTTTGTGTTTATCAGTCATTTTCATTTATCTTTTAGTGAGTTAACAGTGAACACCCGTTTCCAATTTTTTCTAGTAAAATATTTATCATTTGAGTTGTTTCTCATTGAAATATTTAATCTAGAATGTATTTTTATATAAGCTACATAACAGAAACTTAATTTTTCTCAAATTTATGACAAGTAATCTTCAATATTCACCTGTTTGCCTTAGTGAATAAAAAACAAAAGACTTTATGTCAATATGGATATTTAAATAATATGAAATATGAAATGCAGTTTATTAAAGTGCCATTTTAGTGAATATGTAGTAAGGCCCATATCCACCACTGCTTTTAAAATATCTTCCTATAATATCCCATCAACACTTTTGAATGACTGATATTATGCAGTTAATTCAATTTAAACTTGTCTAACCCAAATAGGAATTTATCATGTTACTAGCATGGCAATTTTTCTGTAATAAGACTTTGCTAGTATTGCTAAATTAACCCTGGAATTATATTTGCTTTGTACTTCCAAAAATCATACAGCTTCAATATTAATGCTGTAGTCATTGTGCCAAACAAAAACAAAAAGAATAAAAAATATTAGTTTCTGAAAAGTTTCCACTGACATGCAAGCTTTCCAGAACTAGATTGCTAATTTCAGTAACTTAATTCTGATGATTTTATCGTTCCTTTTTTTTTTTTTTTTTTTTTGAGATGGAGTCTCGCTCTTGCTCTGTCACCCAGGCTGGAGTTCAGTGGTGTGATCTCTGCTCACTGCAACCTCCACCTGCCAGGTTCAAGCGTTTCTCCTGCCTCAGCCTCTGGAGTAGCTGGGACTACAGGCGCGTGCCACCCCATTGGCAAATTGTGTGTGTGTGTGTGTGTGTGTGTGTGTGTGTGTTTAGTCGAGACGGGGTTTCACCATGTTAGCTAGTACGGTTTTGATCTCCTGACCTCATGATCTGCCCACTTCAGCCTCCCAAAATGATGGGATTACAGGTGTGAGCCAATTCTAATGAATTTGTCTTAATAAAGTAAATGGCATGTCTTTGATTATGATATTTTACAAAAACTCCAAATGAATTAAATGGGATAAAAATTTGTGAAAAAGTTAGCTTTTGTTAGTATACTGCATGGTTTTGAATAAGATAGGATTTTAGCAAAATTGTCAAATTACTGGATAGACGATGCTTGCACTTTTTATTTTACTCTTTTACTACCGTGAAGGCTGATTTTGTAACAAATTGTGCAAAGCACACTCTTCCTGCAAAGCCATAAGGAAGAGATCTACCAAGTATAGTACTTACTTTTGAGATAAAAATAATACTAATATCAATAACAACGTTGTTGATTAAAAAATACTTGTATAACCAACCATGTATTTCAAGAGTTAGAGGTGCTATAATAATATTTGTAGTATACAGTTTGAATAATAAAAAACTAAAAATGGTTGCCAGGGTGCTAATTAACAAGTAGCTTATGGTTTCTTCACAAAAGATAGAGCCTAAGGGGTAAAAGATTGCCAGAGGGTAAATATGTTCTATTGAATCAACTAGTTAGTGAAAGAGCTATGGTGACTCTTTTAAACTGGAGACGTTTTCTGATCCAAGTATCTTTAAATCATGCATATCTCCAACGTGCCATCTATGCGTAATGTTAAAATTCAGTTTCCTTTGAAACTCCGGAGATAGTCAGGATTTTACATAAAATCAATTATATTCACCATGCAGAGAAAGTCATTTATTCCCCAGAGCTATTTTTCTCTAGTCAATGAAAATATTTGCATATAGAATGAAACAATGCATTCGAGTTTAAATGTGTGTTTGATGTTGCACTTTGAGAGAAGTTATACCTTAATGCAATTGCATATAAGAATTTGGGTTTACAGATGCAAATTCTAAAGACAAAGTCTTTTAAAAATATCCAACATTTCTAGTTATCTTAAACATGTAGGTGAATGTGACAAGCAAACATTAAGGTGGGCCTATTGAGCTCCAGCTCCTTATGTCCACATTCTAATATAACTTTTTGTTTGTTAGCAAGACCTGTGACTTTCACCTAACAAATAGAGAATGGTGAGGTGATGATATGTCATGCCTGTGATTGTATTACATTTTGTAATTCTCTGAGTTGCTAGCACACTGGCTTTCTCCCTGTGTTGCTACTTTTCAAGAAGCAAGTTGCCATGAATTCTAAAATTGCAAGGAAGTGAATTTTTGCAATAATATGAGGTAGGTTGGAAGCAGTTCTTTCCCCAGTCAAGGCTCTGATAAATACTCATCCTGGGCTGACACCATGATTTCCAGCCTTGTGAGACCCTAATGAGACATCCCAGATAAGCCATGTCCGAGTGACTAGACCACAGAAAGTATGCAATAATAAATGTGCCTTGTCTTAAGTTTCTTAGTTTATGATAATTTGTTACACATATAGAAAACTAATACTGTGGGTCTGGTGCTGGTGCTTGTTAGCTAGCATATATTGAATATATAGATGACTATGACAAATAATAGAGTATTTGGGGGAATAAAGGTATTTTGGCTAAAAGTGCTTTCTAAAAGGAATAGTTGTCTTGTGAAAAAAATATTTCTTAATTGATCACTTAAAATTTTTAATTGACAGAATTTCTTTATTTTCTTCTCTGCATAGCAGGAAAACAAAGTTTTAACACCTACCTACAGCATAATTTTAACTTCTTAAAATTATTTTGATAAATATTGCCTTTCAGAGATCATTATACCTTCACAAGATATTTTCAAAGATCATTATCAACAATTTAAATGTAAACTCTAGTGGCTTTTGTAAGAATCACACAGCATTTTAAAATATAGATAAATGTCGGACACAGATGATTGTATATATTTTTCAAGACTATATGAAGGTGAGTTTTAAGAATATTCAAGTTGCGTGCTTCATGAATAAAAACTTCAAAAAACAAAAACAAACTATACTCTGTAAAATTATAAAATAATGAGTTTACTGTTAATAGCTTTATAAAACACATCGCACATTCAATTACATGTTGTCATGATTTTGAAATATTTTCAGAGGCAATGTATGAGTCACATAAGACATCACTTTTCATACTTAAACCTTATTTTTATTCAGCAATGGTGCTATCCAGCTTATCAGTTTCTATTCCTTCTCTATTTCTATTCTTCCTTCTCTATTTCTATTTCTGACACCCTAACTGTTAAAAAAATTGTATATAATCTAAGAAGCAAAAAGTCTGTCATGATTAAAAGAAGTATAATGATGTTGGAAGACAACTGCAACAAGAGAGATTCCTTTAATACTGTAAATATCATCAAAATAATTGTATTATGAAGTACATTGCTCATGTGTTTTAACATTAAGCTTAAAGTTATATTAAATTTTTCACATTTTTATCTCACATAATATTTTAGTATCTCCATGAAGTAGTTCTAGTACTATCCCCATTGTATACTTGAGAAAACCATAAATTTCCTGACGTTTCAGTGCAGGAAAACATATCTGATTGAAATGTTGGTGTTCAAACTGCCTTTACAGAATTACATCCACAATATCACAACCGCCTCTAAATTTATTTCTTTATAACTGGCAAAATTATCTTAAGTGGAGAGTTAGTTGGTTTCAATTTAATTTAACTTAAATCTCAGCTAGTTCATTTACTGACTGTGTGACTTTGAATAAAAGCAATAACAGCAACAAAAATGTTTGCAGAGTACTTCCAGGCACTGTTCTAAGTGCTTTACATATGTTACCTCAGTCTTCACAACAAATACATAAAATACCATATATATTTGTCATCAACTTCATTTTGTAGATGAGAAACTGATGCACAGTGGAGTTAAGTAATTTGTTCAATGTGATAAATCCAATAAAGAACAGAAATTTGACTTCTGTCTAACTCCAAAAGCTATTGTAATTTAAGATTATACTTTATCACTGTGGACCTTAATTATCTCAACTATAAGATTTGGATAACAATTCCCTATAAACTATTTGAGGATAGGGACCATATCTTCAAAATAGTACTTTGAACAGTGATAGTAATTTTACTTGACCTTAAAATAATAAGTGTTGCGTTTCAGAGAGGAGAAAGATAGAGGACAGAGAAGCTTCAAGAGGGTACAGGAAGCAACTCCCCATGATAAGGGGCAGAAAGCTTAATCACCACATGCTAAAGATCTGCTGGCAGATATATTGCCTAGAGAGAAATTCTGAGATGGAGAGAGATGTAAAAATGTTGACTTATCAATGCTTAACTGAACCTGCTACATCTTCTGGCAGTTAACAATTTCCATTTTCCATTCTGGGGGTGATTTGGTTGGTGAGTAGGATATCAACAAAGTATGCTGCACTACAAAAGAAGAGCATAGTGCTTCAGAAATCCTAAAGTAAAGATATGCCTTCTCCCATCTTTTAAAAAAATTATTATTTTGTATTCCTCTCAGCCAAAAAGCAGTCTTCTTTCTGCTGGATTTCTTAGTAGAATATTGATAAGAGCTCCATAAAATACTTGATTGAAGAATTGTCTGAAAGATGACTTTGTACCCATTGTAAATATGGGAAAATATTTTTAAACATTGAGACTTCTGCCTTTCTTCCTAGTATGGTCACAACCATGAGCCCACTCAGGATAATGACAACAACAGAAGTATTGAATATTGGAAAAAAGTGTATGAGGGTAAAACAACACTTGTCTGTAAATTGTAGATAGTCCAGGACAAGTCCTCCTATAGTCCAAGGACCAGATTATAGCTGGAAATGCAGCATAATTTTTACTTCTTAACTTATGCAGCTAGAAACAATCAATTGACAATTAGATCCCATTTGTCAATTTTGGCTTTTGCTGCCATTTCTTTTGGTGTTTTAGTCATGGAGATTTTGCCAATGCCTATGTCCTGAATGGTATTGCCTAAGTTTTCTTCTTGGGTTTTTATGGTTTTGGGTCTTACATTTAAGTCTTTAATCCATCTTGAGTTAATTTTTGTATGAGGTGTAAGGAAGGGATCCAGTTTCAGTTGTCTGTATATGGCTAGCCAGTTTTCACAACACCATTTATTAAATAGGGAATCCTTTCCCCATTGCTTGTCATTGTCAGGTTTGTCAAAGATCAGATGGTTGTAGATGTGTGGCATTATTTCTGAGGCTTTCTTTCTGTTCCATTGGTATGTATATCTGTTTTGGTATCGGTACCATGCTGTTTTGGTTACTGTAACCTTGTAGAATAGTTTGAAGTCAGGTAACATGATGCCTCCAGCTTTGCTCTTTTTGCTTAGGAACATCTTGGCTATGTGGGCTCTTTTTCAGTTCCATATGAAATTTAAAGTAGTTTTTTCCAATTCTGTGAAGAAAGTCAATGGTAGATTGATGGGGATAGCATTGAATCTTTAAATTATTTTAGGCAGCATGGCGATTTTCATGATATTGATTCTTCCTATCCATGAGCATGGAATGTTCTTCCATTTTTTTGTGTCTTCTCTTATTTCCTTGAGCAGTGGTTTGCAGTTCCCCTTGAAGAGGTCCTTAACATCCCTGGTAAGTTTCATTCCTCGGTATTTTATTGTCTTTGTAGCAATGATGAATGGGAGTTCACTTCTGATTTGGCTCTCTGTTTGTGTATTAATTGGTTTATAGGAATGCTTGTGATATTTGCACATTGATCTTGTATCCTTAGACTTGGCTGTAAGTTGCTTATCAGCTTCAGGAGATTTTGGACTGAGACGATGGGGTTTTCTAAATATACAATCATGTCATCTGCAGAGACAATTTGACTTCCTCTCTTCCTATTTGAATACTTTTATTTCTTTCTCTTGCCTGATTGCCCTAGTCAGAACTTCCAATATTATGTTGAATAGGAATGGTGAAAGAGGGTATCTTTGTCTTGTGATATTTTTAAAGGGAATGCATCCAGCTTTTGCCTGTTCATTATGATATTGACTTTGGGTTTGTCATAAATAGCTCTCATTATTTTGAGATACATTCCATCAATACCAAGTTTCTTGAGAGTTTTTAGTATGAAGGGGTGTTGAATTTTATGGAAGGTCTTTTTTGCGTCTTTTGATATAAGTATGTGGTTTTTGTCATTGGTTTTGTTTATGTGATGGATTATGTTCATTGCTTTGTGTATGTTGCATGAGCCTTGAATCTCAGGGATGAAGCCGACTTGATGGTGGTGTATAAGCTTTTTGATGTGCCGCTGGATTTGGTTTGACAGTATTTTATTGAGGATTTTCACATCAATGTTCATCAGGGATATTGGCTTTAATTTTTCTTTATTTGTTGTGTCTCTGCAAGGTTTTGGTATCAGGATGATGCTGGCCTCATAAAATGAGTTTGGGAGGAGTCCCTCTTTTTCTATTATTTGGAATAGTTTCAGAAGGAATGGTACTAGCTCCTCTTTGTACCTCTGGTAGAATTCGGTGGTGAATCTGTCTGGCCCTGGGCTTTTTTTGGTTGGTAGGCTATTAATTACTGCCTCAATTTCAGAACTTGTTACTGGTCTATTCAGGCATTTGACTTCTTCCTGGCTTAGTCTTGGGAAGGTGTATGTGTCTAGGAATTTACCTATTTCTTCTAGATTTTCTAGTTTATTTGTGTAGAGGTGTTTATAGTATTCTCTGATGATAGTTTGTATTTCTGTGGGATCACTGGTGATATCCCCTTTATCATTTTTTATTGGGTCTATTTTATTCTCACAGTGGAAACTTTTTTCAAGGATGATGCCAATAATGACCCACAGCCGACTGAGGAGTAGCTAACTGTTGCAAAATTTTGCTTCACTGGACTTGCTATAGGCCAAACGAAGTGGATATCATGAGTCATGCTACACAGGCTTTTTTTAAATACTGGAGAAATCCTGGTTACCCCAGAACTGTACACTGGTTGGAATGAAGACTACATTTGGTATTTATGTAATCATCCAATAAGTTGTTCTTGCTGGTATTATTGATAATGATTTTTGGGAACTCTGGCCATCAGGAGATTGAAGCCAACAGAAAGACAAATGGTTGTATTGGGACCTCAAAGAAGTAAATCTTGAAGGGCTCCAAATGGTAAAAAAAAATTGAGTGGGTTGCAGAGAGAATTGTCACTTTAAAAAAATCAGGAAGGCCTATGGAAATCTGGGAATTCCATGTGAACTTTGAGTAATTTATAAAGGAAAGAGGTTTAACTCACAATTTCACATGGATGGGGAGGCCTCAGGAAACTTACAATCATGGTGGAAAGAGAGGCAAACATGTCTTCTTTACATGATGACAGAATGGAGAGGTGTAGAGCCAAAGGCGGAGAAGCCTATTATAAAACCACCAGATCTTTTGAGAGCTCACTCATTCTCATGAGAACAGCATGATGGTAACTGCACCAATAATTCAGTTACATTACACTGAGTCCCTCCCACAACACATAGGGATTATAGGATTATAATTGAGACTTTGGTGTGGATGCAGCCAAACCAAATCATTCTGCCCCTGGCTCCTCCCAAATGTCATGTTCTCACATTTTAAAACACAATCATGTATTTCCATCAGTCCCCCAAAGTCTTAACTCATTCCAGCACTAACCCAAAAGTTTAAGTCCAAGATCTCATCTAAGACAAGGCAAGTCCCTTCTACCCATGAGCCTTTAAAATGAAAAGAAAGTTAGTTACTTCCTACATACGATGGGGGTACAGGCATTGGGTAAATACACCCATTCCAAACAGCAGTAATTAGCAAAACCAGAAGGGGTTATAAGCCCCATGCAAGTCCTAAATCCGGTAGGGCAATTATTAAAACTTCAAGTTCCAAAATGATCTCGTTCAACTTTATGTCTCACATCCAGGTCACTCTGATGTAGGAGGTGGGCTCCCAAGACCTTGGGCAGCTTCACCCTGTGGCTTTTCAGGGTACAGGCCCCTCCTGGAAGCTTTCATCGCTGGCATTGTCTGTGGCTTTTCCAGATACATGGTACAATCTTTTGGTGTGTTTACAATTCTGAAGTCTGGAGGACAGTGGCCCAGTTGGGACACTGTGTGGGGACTCCAACCCCACATTCCCCTTCCACATTGCCTTACCAGAGGTTCTCCATGAGGGCTCCACCTCAGCAGCAAACTTCTGCCTGGACATCGAGGAATTTCCATACATGCTCTGAAATCTAGGTGGAGGTTCCCAAACCTCAATTTTTGACTTCTGTGCACCCACAGGCCCAATATCACATGTAAGCTGCCAAGGTGCTAGGCTTACACACTTAGAAGAAACAGCCAGAGCTGTACGTTGGCCCCTTTTAGCCATGGCTGATATGCAGGGCACCAAGTACCAAGACTGCACAAAGCATCAAGGCCCTGGGCCTGGCCCATGAAACCATTTTTTCCTCCTAAGCCTCTGGGCTTGTAATAGATGAGGCTTCTGTGAAGATCTCTGACATGCCAGGAGACATTATCCCTATCATTTTGGCAATTAACATTTGACCTTTTGTTACTTATGCAAATTTCTGCAGCCAGCTTGAGTTTCTCCTCAGAAAATTGGAGAAAATTTTTTTGCTTTTTTATCACATCACCAGGCTGCAAATTTTCCAAATTTTTATGCTCTGCTTCCCTATTAAACATAAGTTCCAATTCCAAACCATATCTTTGTGAATACATAAAATTGAAAGCTTTTAACAGCACTCAAATGACCTCTTGAACGTTTTGCTGTTTAGAAGTTTTTCCTCCCAGATATCCTAAATCATCTGTCTCAAGTTCAAAGTTCCACAGATCTCTAAGGCAGGGGCAAAATGCCACCAGTCTCTTTGCTAAAGCATCTAAAGCATAGCAAAAGTCACCTTTATTCTAGTTCCCAACATATTCTTCCCTCTGAGACCACCTCAGCTTGGACTTCATTGTCCATATCACTATCAGTATTTTGGTCAAAGCCATTCAACAAGTCTCTAGAGTTCCAAACTTTCCCACATCTTCTTGTCTTCTTCTGCACCCTCCAAACTCTTCCAAACCCTGCCTGTTACCCAGTTCCAAAGTTGTTTTCACATTTTCTGGTATCCTTATAGCAGTGACCCACTACCTTGCCGTCACAATTTACTGTATTAGTCTGTTCTCATGCTGCTATAAAGTACTACCTGGGACTGGGTAATTTATAAGGAAAAGAGGTCTAATTGACTCATGGTTTGGCATAGCTGGGGAGGTCTCAGGAAACTTACAATTATGGCAAAAGAGGAAGCAATCATATTCTTCTTCACATGATGGCTGGAAGAAGAGGTGCCGAGTAAAAGTTGAAAAAGCCCCTTATAAAACCATTCTATCTCATGGGAAGTCACTTACTATCATGAGAACAGGATGAGGGTAACCACCCCCATGATTCAATTACCTCCTACTGTGTCCCTCCCATGACATGTGGGGATTATGGGAACTACAATTCACGATGAGATTCAGAAGGGCACACAGGCAAACCATATCAATGTCTAAACAACAAAAACCACCCTGCAAAATCAGTTTGACCAAAAATTCATTTCTAACACGTGTTCAGATTACACATCATTTATATTACTTCCTCCTGAAGATTAAACATTAAATTTATAGGTGGCTTAGAATCTTTGTTTCCAGAAAAAAACAAACTTTAATAATATAATTTCTTTTGATAAAATAACACCAATAAGGTATAATCAATTATGGTGTAATAATCCTTTCTATAATGCTAAAAAAGTAATTTAATATTGCAATAGACGTCAATATACTGTATCTCAAAAGCACAAGCCATATTTCAAACTCAACACAAAATTGTATCCATATCAATTTTTGCTAAAAAAATATGAAACTTTGGTAAATACAGAATCTATTTTCCTTATTTAAATATATGTTAGTTAACGTATCCATGATATAGATTGACAGGTAAGACAGATGATAGATATAAATACAGATGTGGGTCTCTCTCAGATGTAGGTTTTTCTCTCTCTCTCTCTCTCTCTCTCTCGATACATATATATATATATATTATATATATATATATACACACTCTCTTTTTAAATATGTATTCTAAATAGAGTTTTATTTTAAAGACAAAGAAGGCTTTGCTTCTACCAGCAAAATCATTTTTGCAATAGGTTTTTGCAAATTTGGAAGTGAAAAAGAAGACTGAGATAATTCATAATCACCTTTAGATGGAGCTGTTTCTCCTTAGAAATAATGGCTCAGACACATTTTATTTGACTAATCAGAAAATAAGAATATTTTATATAATGCTATAAAGCAGTAATGGATTTTTTTAAAACATTAATTCTCAACACAGCTAAAAGAGAAAATAATAAAAATATCCACTTCGAACTTGCTCATGTTCTCACCAGACTCTAAAGAAATTTAGTCTAAATTGAAACCAACTCACAGGCTGTTTGGTACATACACAGTCAGTTTCAGGGATGATACAATTCTGACGATTCTGAAGTTTATATAGAGTAAATGGTAGAAAGTGCTGTAAAGTGTCATGGTTGACATCTAGAAGTTAATAAAGTTATTATTTCAATTTCTTAGTTTGAAAGAGCACTTAAGAAATGATGCCATAATTTTAAAGAGACAAAACAAATCTCAGTGATTGCTTTTAAAAAGCACAAGTATACATTTAGGAAATAACATGATTGTTGGCAAACTGATTATTAGGTGAGGAAGAGAACTTATAACTCAATGAGGAGAAAAATGTAGAAACAAACATGGGCAAATTGTGAGCAGTTATTTAAAGGCTTAAAGCTAATTATGTGTTAATTACTTTGAGTCATTTTAGAAAGACTGACATTCCTGAAGAGCTACATTAGGAACAGTATTGTGAATATTTACTTACTTTGTTTCCCCACTGTACAAATGGTAAAAGAAGCACGTCCAATAAATTATTATAGCAGTTTTGTATTTGAGATGTTTTTCTATGTAAAATAGAAGTGTTTTCCAAGCAAAGCGTGATGAAGTTTTCTAAATACATTTAATCTATTTCTTTCCCTGAGGATATAAAATAGACATACATGTATGCATGTGCATATACATACATGGAAGCACGCAAGGGTCAGGAAAGATTTATTGAATATTGTTGAGCAATATGATCTGACCTCTGTTTAGAAGAAAACCCTGGTGGCGCTGTACAGTTTAACCAGACTGAAGAAATTCTATAAACAGCAAAATAACTTCAGATATTGTTGTAAATGAGAGGTCATGAATGTCTGATTTAGTGAATAGTGAATACAAATGTAAAAAGAGAGAGAGAGAAATAAGCATAAGAGGCATTATTGAGGTAAGAACTGTTATACATACACTGAGTTGGTAATAGATCACCTGTGAGTAGAATTAATAATGACAATATAAGTAGTTATGGTTTGAGCTAAGTAATAAATCAAAGAATACATTGCAGAAAGATAAATTTTGAAGAAATCATTTTTATTAATAATGTAAAGGTCTGAGTGCAAACAGAATAATCTTATATTATGTTGTTTATTATAGGTTTCTAACACAATTGAATACAACTAGAACCAAACAAGCTGTTTCTTCTGATAATCACAGTTAAGGCCAAAACCAGAAGCATTTGAATTTGACATAGAGAAATTTCTTATTCAAAGAAGCCTTAGCATTTTCACTAAAAAAAAATAAATACAAAATAAA
This sequence comes from Trachypithecus francoisi, assembly GCF_009764315.1. Taxonomy (NCBI): domain Eukaryota; kingdom Metazoa; phylum Chordata; class Mammalia; order Primates; family Cercopithecidae; genus Trachypithecus; species Trachypithecus francoisi. Next base: position 55,628,140 of record NW_022681471.1, read on the forward strand.
ATTAACAAGCTTTAGGTAACTGTCCTGCTATTTCTACGTTTCTCATATTTCTTAGCAACCTACTCCTTTATACATATATACAAATGTGCAATGATAAAATCACCTGATTCCAATGGTTATTAACTTTATATGCTAATAATTTTTCAGTTTCAATGCTCTTCTGTTTGCCTTTTATTTCTAAATCGACTTTAAAAATAGACATACATCATTGTTGACTCATTTCACCCAGTATGAACATATTTAATATTAACAGCTCAGTGTAAAGATATTCATAAAATCATATATCATCAAATACTACTTTAGAGTAAGATAAGTTTTATTTTACACACCACCAATCATTCTGTTGAATTTGTATTATAAAATGTATATTTTTAAACTGAAGGTTTTCTCATACAAATTTTAGTCTCCAGTCACATGATATTACATTATTCAGATAATAGGTGAGATAAAAATCAGTGATCTATATGTTATGCATTCATCTTGTTAGCTGCGAAAATCTGGGTTAAATTTGTGAGAGTATTAAGATGTAATTACAGTCATAACAAAATAAGGTATGCTTAAATCGTCCTGCTTTTCTGGGAAATTTTAAAACACGTACACATAAATGGAGCACAAAGCCAATAAGAAACAAGGCCTGTTAATAGAAAAACCAAACTCTGTAATACATTTAAAGAGGTTTATTCCTAGCTAATATGACTGACCACGGCTCAGGAATAGTCTCATTCTCAGGGAATGGCTCTGAGAAAATGTGCCCAAGCAGTTTGTTTAGAATTTGGTTTCATACAATTTAGGAAGACGGGAATTGTAGGTAAAATTAGAAAATTAATACATAGGAAGTGCACATTGGTACAATCTAAAAAGCATATTTTGAAGCTGAAGGGGAGTTGTTAATGGGTCACAGGTGATTCAAAGATGTTCTAATTGTCAATTGGTTGAGAAAGTTAGTTTTGTCTAAGGACTTGAAGTAATTAGAAAGAAATACTTGAGTTAAGATAAGGGAGATTGTGGAGGCTAAGCTTTTATTATGTAGATGAGGGCTCATATGTAGAAGCCTTCATAGGGAATAGTTGGTAAATGTCTCTTCTCAGAATTTAAGGATGTCAGACTCTCATTTACTCTCTCCTAGATCTGGGAAAGGCCTAGAAAGGAAAGGCTTTCCTGCATTAATGGAGATTCTCTACGGATGCAAATTTCACTACCAAAAAATGGCGTCATAAGGCCATTTCAAATACGTCAAAGAAATGTATTTTGGGGTACATTATTTTCATTTTTGTCAGGATATGTTATCTCCAAAATGATTCTGGACCAGATTCAGGTCAGAAATTGGTATCTTATTGCCACAAAAAATCTGTTTTGTTAATCCTACGACGTCTCTGTTTTAATGATAACGCTTGTCAGTTGAACCAAAAGTCCAAAAGGGAGGAGGTATAATAAGGTGTGCCCAACCTCCTTCCGAATATGACTTACAATCCAATTTTTCAGATTTCTCTGAGGTTCTCTTGGCCCAGAGGGGTCTGCTTAGTCAGTTGGGGAGACTAAGATTGTATTTTTGGCTTACAGATTCATTTTCATTCTTACCTAGGGCCCTCTTAAATACCACCTATCACACACTCCAATGCAGCTTAGGCTTAAAATTCAATAGGCATTCTATTCTACTTCCTTGTAAGTCTAAATCCAAAACTTGAACTCCTGATATTTTCTGGATAACCATATTTTGCAGGGACACAAAACAATAATTAGCACACTTAGGCTGGGATAGGTAGAAAAAGATACATTGATTGATTGATTGAGTGCAGGTCCTATTGACAGAAGGTGCTGCCTGGGTTGGTTTAATATATAATGACTTTCCTCATTTGTAAACACAGTCCAATCATGGTCCATTTCAATGTGTATTATTTCCTCTTGAGGAGAAGGAGACACTTTTCTTTCATTTTAGTAACTAATAATCTGAAAAAATATAACAGAGCATCTGGGGTTTCAACTGTCACCCAAGAGGTTTCGGACCTTGGAAAGAAAGCAGAAAGGCTAAAGTTGCATCAGCAGGTTTGGGAGACGGAAGATGACCGGGAATCATTTATAATAGGACCTGGTTTGAGGAAAACAAATGCTAGTCAACTAGGACTGGTTACAAAAATAACTCAATTTAAATTAGAAATAAATTTCAAAGAATTACAGTTTTCATATGCCTACAATGCCTAAGGTTAAACATATCAAAAGATGTACCACATCGTATGTCATCAGGATCATTCAAATGAAAATGACCATGAGGTACTACTACATACCTATTAGAATGGTTAAAACCTAAAACTCTGGAAATATTAATATATAGTGTAGTTTACTTTTGAACATAGTTCAGCTTAAAATAAAAACTGAACGTTTTCCAGTTTGCAATATTGCTTCTTATAAAGTTGTCCATTATTTCTGAGGCCAAAACTACATATGATTTTCATAAAAATCCCTTTTTGAAATTAATTTTTATGCCCCCATATGTTCTGATACAGAATGTCTTTGGATACGCTAAGACATCATGAGTGACTATCTGGTTCTATTACGATTTTGTTGCTTCAGAACTATTTTTTATTCTGTTGTCCATCACTTGGAAATATATATACTTATTACTTTATATTAAATAATTTTGAGTGACTAAACATTACTCTGTAAAGTTCACTTTAACTATAAATAAAGTACTTTTTAAAATCATCAGTATTGGCGGGGCGCGGTGGCTCAAGCCTGTAATCTCAGCACTTTGGGAGGCCGAGAAGGGTGGATCACGAGGTCAGGAGATGGAGACCATCCTGGCTAACACGGCGAAACCCCGTCTCTACTAAAAAATACAAAAAACTAGCCGGGCGAGGTGGCGGGCGCCTGTAGTCCCAGCTACTCGGGAGGCTGAGGCAGGAGAATGGCTTAAACCCGGGAGGCGGAGCTTGCAGTGAGCTGAGATCCGGCCACTGCACTCCCGCCTGGGCGACAGAGCGAGACTCCGTCTCAAAAAAAATAAATAAATAAATAAAATAAAATAAAATAAAATCATCAGTATCAAGCAGAAAATTTTTTTTCCTCTACCTCTTATGTTCTGTAACTGGAGGACAGTGAATTAAACTGACAAATAGAGATTAATGGAAGAAAAAGGTTTATATGCATGTGTACAGAAGTCAACCAAGAAGTAGGTGGCTCATTAAATAATTTAACTTAGAAGCTTGTATACCTAACTTAGCTGAAAAGGGGAGGGTGCAAGAAAGGTTCTTACAGGAAGAACATGGATTCCTTTGGGGAAAAATGAGATTTTAGGAGAATAAATGAAACAACATTCTTCTACACATAAATGAGTGGACTTTCCATATTCTTCAGGGTTATAAATCTCTTTAAATAAGGGCTTATGCAGATTTATCTTTATTCTTTCTATTGGGAGTAGGCTCTTCTTAAAGAGACTATATGGAAGCCTCATTTTCCAGAAGTTGAAATTTTAGTCCTATAAGGGAAGCTCAAAAAGGGCTTCCTTTTGTATTTGTTGAATCTCAAATTTCTGCAGCTTAAAATAATTTTTATACCAACCCTGGGGTCCTGAGTGGGTCCACACATTACTATTAGGTGCTATTGGGATATAAAAAAACTAATTGTAGATTCTGATTAAAAATATATATAGCCTAAAATATTTCTTTAATTTAGTAAACACAGTGTGTTCTCCTTACTATATGTCAGATACTGTTTAATAATAATATCACTATAATTTAAGTATACTAATTTTTATACATTTAATATATTTTATACAATTAATTATAAACATAATTAACACAGCTACTTTGGATTTAGTAACATAGCATTTTCCAGAAAAATCTTACACAGTAGCAACTTTTAGTATCTGTAGTTGACAAATAAGGATACTGGAATATAGAAACGAAGGTAATTGCTAATGATCATATAACTAGCAAGTGTAGAGTAGCAATCAAAATGTTATGGTTTGAATGCTCCCTCCAAAACTCATGTGGAAATTTAATTGTCAATGTAATTGAATTCAATGGTGGGGCCTTGAAAAGTGCCCAGGGCAGGCAGATTCATGCCATTATTGCAGGAGTGGGTTAGTTATTACAGTCGTTCAGGTTATTTTTCCTCACTTTGTCTCATGTGTTGCCTATTTCTCTCTTAACTTTCAGCATGGAATGCCCCTCAGCAGATGCCAATACTATGCTCTTAGACTTCCCAGTTTCCAGAAGTTTGAGTAAAAATAGCTTATTTTACTTATAAATTACCCAGTCTGTAGTACTCTGTTATAGTAGCAGGAAATGGTGTAAGACACAAACCCAGGAAGTTTGAATTGATAGTTGCGTGATACAGTTAAATCAGTTGTGTTAAGCTCTAATGCCTATGATGTTACACAGTGGCAACAGAAAGTATGTGCAAATTTTTAAAATACTACAAACTTAGTAAAATACTAATTATTATGTAGCTATAATCAAAAGTAGCCATTAGGACTGGTTTTAAGTCTCCAAAAAGTTAACAAAAACTGACCCGAGTAGTGTTCGGGAAATTTAATTTAAAACAAAATCTTCTCCCAACACAGAAAACCTCTCCAAAAAGGTAATAGAAAAGGAAAAGAGTTTTCTTATTGAATAAGCATTAAAGCAGGATATGATGTCCATCACAGGCAATCTGTTAAGAAATTTTTAAGACAGAAAGGAATCTCACCCCCTTATGCAGCCAAGCAGACACAACCCACTATATACATGTTTTTCAGAGAAATAATAATGTTTTCAAATAAGAGGACTTAACATCTTTTGTTAAACACAGTTTGTCTTAACTTTATCATGGTAATTGGAGGGACCACTGTGTTGGCTTTACCCTGAGAAGAAATAAACTTACTGCAAATTGGAGCAAAATACCCACTGAAGTTAGGCTCTTGTCCCCCCAGAGAAAGTGGGAAATGTAAGCACTATGTCCCTTGATGTTTGCATTTCAGTTCAGAAGGATGGATACAAGTTCCTTGTGGAAACATTCCTTAGTTGTGAGACTGGGAAGAGGCTAAAATATTTCAGAACATTGGATACAAGTTCTTTGAGGCAATATTCCCGAATTGTGAGACTGGGAAGAGTCTAACATATTCATTGTAAATTCACAAATATTTGAGAAGGACAGAGAAAGAAATTCTGAAACAAAGGTTGGGAAGAAACATCTGCCCTTATTTTTATGAGGGAGCATTCAGCCTCTTATTCTTAAATTTTTGTCCAGCATTATACTGAAATAATTTTTTTCTTTTTTTCTTTTTTTTTTTTTTTTTTGAGACGGAATCTCACTCTTTCGCCCAGGCTGTAGCTGGAGCTACAGGTGCCTGCCACCACGCCCGGCTAATTTTTGTATTTTTAGTAGAGACAGGGTTTCACCGTGTTAGCCAGGATGGTCTTGATCTCCTGACCTCGTGATCCGCCCGCCTCGGCCTCCCAAAATGCTGGAATTACAGGCAGGAGCCAGCACACCCGGCCGAGAGTCTAACATATTCATTATAAAATTCACAAATATTTGAGAAGGACAGAGAAAGAAATTCTGAAACAAAAGTTTGGGAAGAAGCATCTGCCCTTATTTTCATGAGGGAGCATTCAACCTCTTGTTCTTAAATTTTTGTCCAGCATTATACTGAATACTTTTCTGAGGCAACTAATCAATGTCTGTTCTGTTCTTCTAACAGTCAGTCAATGAGGGATAGCCTCATTCTGACAAACATGCCTTGAAGTGTCAATAAAAAAATAGCAGTTTCATCTAAGTAACAAAGTTTCTACAGATGATGGCAATCTAATCACACCGCTGATTTCCAATCAATCCTTGTACTCTGTACTTCTTAAAAGCTATCCAAGATTAGCTATCTGCTCTGCTGGGAGAGATGATGTCTGATGAGCAGATCACTCCCTTACTGTAGGAACTGTAAACTCCACTTTGTTATGTTTTCAGTGGTAGTTCTATCCTCCTTTGACATACAGTGCAGAAAGTAGAAATGATGAGAAACAATCTTTATTTTTATTTATTTTTTTTTCACAGTGACCCAACTGAATCAGCAGATCCAAGACAAATTATTCCCATAGTGGTACTACAGAGTATCAAGATCCAGTGTAAATCATGCAAAGAAAAGAGCAATAGTCATATCCTCATAATTCTTAGACACTAACTAGAATGAGAAAGAAAACAAAGAAATAAGAGTATTATAGTTCTTAATATATATCAGGCATATCGTTGTATGTTCACACTTAATCCTCACTATCCTCTCTGCAACCTTCTATGAAGCTTTCTGTTTTACTTTACGCACACACACATCCACACACAAGCACACACATACAAGTCTTGAGCTGTATGATATTTTGATCAATGATGGATTGCATTATGATGGTGGTCACATAAGATTATAATAGAACCGAAGCTGAAAAATTGCCATCACCTAATGTGGTGGTGCTGGTATAAACAAACCTATTGCACTGCCAGTCAAGAATAGCACATATATTTATGTATGGTGTATGGTACATAATACTTGATAATAAAAACTGTGTTACTGGTATATGTATTTACAATACTATACTTTTTTTTTTTTTTTTTTTTGGTGGAGTTTTACTCTTGTTGCCAAGGCTGGAGTGCAATGGCATGATCTTGGCTCACTGCAGCCTCAGCCTTCCGGGTTCAAGCAATTCTCCTGCCTCAGCCTTGTGAGTAGCTGGGATTGCAGGCACCCGGAACCACACCCAGCTAATTTTGTGTATTTTTAGTAGACATGGGGTTTCACTATGTTGGACAGGCTGGTCTCGAGCTCCTGACCTGGTCGATCCACCCACCTTGGACTCCAAAAGTGCTGGGATTACAGGTGTGAACCACCATGCCAGCCAATACTGTACTTTTAATGGTTATTTTAGAGTATACTTCTTCTACTTGTAAAAAAATATATATTAACTATAAAACATCCTCAGGCAGGTCCATCAGGAGCTATTCCAGAGAAAAGCATTGTTATCATAGATGACAGATCTATGAATATTATTGCTCACATAGCCCTTCCAGTGGGACAAGATGTGGAGTCAGAAGACAGTAATATTGATAATCTTGACCCTGTGTAGGCCGAGGCTAATGTGTGAGTTTTTGTCTTCATTTTTTAACAAAAATATTTCTAAAAGTTCAAAAAATTTTAAAAGCTTATAAAATAAGGATCTAAAGAAAAAAAACCTTTTAAATACAGTTTTACAGTACGTTTGTGTTTTAAGCAAAGTGTTTATAAGTGTGTGTGTGTGTTTTTTTTTTTTTTAATTAAAATCTTTCAGCCGAACGTGGTGGCTCATGCCTGTAATCCCAGTACTTTGGGAGACCAAGATGGGTGGATCACCTAAGGTCAGGACTTCGAGACCAGCCTGACCAACATGGTGAAACCCCGTCTCTACTAAATACAAAAAAATTAGTAGGCGTAGTGGTGCATGCCTGTAATCCCAGCTACTTGGGAGGCTGAGGAAGGAGAATCACTTGAACTCGAGAAGTGGAGGTTGCGGTGAGTTAAGATTACACCATTGCACTCCAACCTGGGCAACAAGAGTGAAACTCCATCTCTAAAACCAGCAACAACAACAACAACTTTCTAAAGCAAAAAACTTATGTAAGCTAAGGTTAATTTATTGCAGAACAAAAATAAAATTTAAATAAAGTTAGTACAGTCTAAGTGTACATAAAGCCTACAAGAGAATACAGTAGTGTCCAAGGCCTTCACATTCACTTAATTAACTCATTTATTGACTCACCTAGAGCAGCTTGTCATCCTGCAAGCTTCATTCATAGTAAGTGCCCTATACAGGTGTAACATTTTTTAATCTTTATACCATATTTTTTACTATACTTTCCCTGTTTTTAGATACACAATACTGAGCATTATGTTATAATTACCTATTGTATTCAGCACAGTAACATGCTGTAGAAGTTTGAAGCATAGGAGAAATAGGGCTATACAGCATTGCTTAGGTGTGTAGTAGGCTGTACCACCTAGGTTTGTGTAAATACACTCTGATTTTCACACAACAAAATCACCTAATGAAGCATTTCTCCAAAAGTATCCCTGTTTTTTACCTATATAACACTGTATATATATGATATATATGTTATATACATATAAATCATCTATTATCTCACTAGTCAGATACTGAGCCAATATTACATACCAGGTTTGTCTGAGCCAGAGTTCAATACACAACATTGCTTCAACAGTTGTATAAAAATAGTCTAGTAATATTATTGAGGGAGGAAAAAAGGAAAACTTAGTTGGGCAGACAGTAAAGAGCTGCTTTTTGGCAAAACTCCTTTAAACAGAGAAACAACATGAAAAATCAGGCTGCAGGCACAGATAGGGTAATTTGCACCAATCCTCAGTTCACTCAGATAAAGGAACAAGGCCCAACATAGAAATACCTTTGTCCTTTGTATAACCCATGGGTTTCCGGAAATAGTCTCTTCTCATTTTGTGGGCATGTACATGGTGGGCTCCTGTGGACTCTGGTGGGCACTTTCTTTTTGTTTTCTGGACATGCTTTGGACTGTGAGCGGAGCCACTACGAATCGTCACTTCAGCTAATGATTGGTCCCAGGCCAAGGTACTGGCCAGACTTTCACTTCAACTCCTGATTGGTCCCAGGCCAAGGTCCTGGACTAAGCTTTTACTTCAGCTACTGATTGGTCCCATGCCAAGGCCCCAGGCCACACTGAGTGGGCTTCCTTTAAGACCAGTCAGTATTTCCTTCCTTTCCCAGTCCATAAAAACCCCAGACCCTGACTTAGAGTGGACAACCTTCTTACTGGCCTGCTGTCCTTGGTGGAGAACTTTCTTCTTTTATTTATTAAACTTTCACACCAACCTCATTCTTTGTGTCCACCCTTCTTAATTCTCTTGGTCATGAGACAAGTAACTGTCAGTGATACCTCACAAAGACAGACTGCTACATCTTGGTGCATTGGCAAAATTGTAACATTATTTAACCCTAAACTTGAACTTTATCAATTTTCTGACATAATTGTCAAATAAGAAAAAGATTATTTATCTTAAGATTCACTAAGAGAAGTGTTGTAATAAAAGGAAATTAGCAAATCTTTAAAAATGTTTAGTTGGTAGATCTTTTTAAGTTTTCTGTGTCCTCAATATGCTACACATTCCAACATGATAAAATATGCAAATGTTTCTTCTGACAACTATAAATGCTATATGTAGTAGGTTTAAAGATATCCATGGATCTTCATTTAATGAAATTTATTAGTATATTTTTCTTTCTTTAGACTATTTTTGTTAATACAAAAGTATAGTAAATGTAGAAATTTTAGAAATTAAAATGTTTTCTTTTTAGTTTTGATACACTTAAAATAGCATTATGTGAGTTAATAAATGAATTTTTAATTTTTTTACTACTCATTTATTTATCTATTATTTTTCTTCATGTGAAATTGTTCAGTAATAATTGTTGGTTCATCCTCTAGCCAATTTCCTTCAGTTATTTTATTTTATTTATTTTATTTTCTTATGTTCCTGGGTACATGTGCAGGATATGCAAGTTTGTTACATAGGTAACGGGTGCCATTGTGGTTTGCTGCATTTATCCACCCATCATCTAGATATCAAGGCCAGCAGGCATTAATTAGCTCTTTTCCCTAATGCTCTCCCTCCCATACCCTCCCCCAACAGGCCCCCAGTCTATGTTTTTCCCCTGTCTGTGTCCATGTGTTCTCATTGTTCAGGCCCCACTTATTATTAAAAACAGATTGCATTTGGTTTTCTGTTCCTGTGTTAGTTTGCTGAGGATAATGGCTTTCAGCTTTATCCATATTCCTGCAAAGAAAATGATCTCATCCCTTTTTATAGCTGCACAGTATTCCATAGTGTATATGTTCCACATTTTCTTTATCCAGTCTATCATTGACGGGCATTTGGGTTGATTTCATGGCTTTGTTATTGTGAATAGTTTCTCTTTTTAAGCTTGTTGTAATTTAGATGTAGCAGACAGCAATGTCTTTAATACTTCTATTGGTATTTGATATGGTTTGGCTGTGCCCCCATTCAAATCTAAACTTGAATTGTATCTCCCAGAATTTCCATGTGTAGTTGGAGGGACTCGGGAGGGACCCGGGGGAGCTAATTGAATCATTGGGCTGATCTGTCCCATGCTATTCTAGTGATAGTGAGTAAGTCTCAAAAGATCTTATTGGGTTTATCAGGGATTTCTGCTTTTGCTTCTTCCTCGTTTTCTCTTGCTGATGCAATGTAAGAAGTGCCTTTAACCTTCGACCATGATTCTGAGGCCCCCTCAGCTATGTGAAATGGTAAGTCTAGTTATACCTCTTTTTCTTCCCAATCTCAGATATGTCTTTATCAGGAGTGTGAAAATGGACTAATACAGTAAATTGGTACCTGAAGTAGGGTGTTGATAAAAGATACCTAAAAATATGGAAGCGACTTTGGAACTGGGTAACAGACAGAGGTTGGAACACATTGGAAGGCTCAGAAGAACACAGGAAAATGTGGGAAAGTTTAGAACCTCCTAGAGATTTGTTGAATGGCTTTGACAAAAATGCTGATAGTGATATGAATGATTAGGTTCAGCTGAGGTGTCTCAGATGAAGATGAAAACTTGTTGGGAACTGAAGCAAAGGTGACTCTTGTTATGTTTTAGCAAAGGGACTAGTGGCATTGTATGAGGTCTGCTTGTTCCATTAGTAATGTTGGCCCCGTTCGATGCTTCTAAATTGTTATTCATAGCAGCAAACTGTTTCCCTTGTGTGTGTGTGTGTGTGTGTGTGTGTGTGTAATGTGATTTAATTAATAGTATTTCAGGGACGATTTTTGTAACCACATTTATAAATGAGCTGTTCAGATTTTTTTTTTTTTAAATGCTTCCTTCAATGGGTATCAACATCATGTTATATTTTCTTGAAATAAATTTTGTCAACCGGGTGCAATAGCTCATGCCTGTAATCCCAGCACCTTGGGAGGCCAAGGCAGAAGAATTGCTGGAGTCCAGGAGTTGGAGACCAGCCTGAGGAACCATGACGAATCCCCGTCCTTACAAAAAAAGAATAATAATACGAAACTTAGCCAGCTGTGGTGGCGTGCACCTCTAGTCACAGCTACTCAGGAGGCTGAGGTGGGAGCATCACTTGAACCCGGGAGGCAGGGGTTGCAGTGAGCTGAGTGACGCTTCTTAGTGAATTGGGGTAATGTTTACTTCACCCAACACCACTTATTCACCAACACTAACATTCAGAGTATTTTGGAGATCAAAATACTGTTAAGTAAACAATTTTAAATTTCGTACGTTGTTAAGGATTTGTAATATTTTTACCAGCGTCTCAATTTCTGTTTATGTTGTCCGCTTGGAGGATATGGTTTGGACATTGTTCCTTATGCACAATCACTGAAGGTGTTGATCAGCACTGAAGACAGGAGCCAGACGGCCAGGTCCTTCCTTTGATGCCCAGGAGCCCTTGGTGGCCATGTCAGGGAGTTCCTGCTGAAGCCAGGGTGGCTTAGCCCAGGATAACACTACATTCTGTGATGGGTGAGAAATGATCCAGACGTGGCCACCGTCATTCCTCTGAAATAATGGACTTGGCTCAGGAGGTCAAGCCTTCTTCAAGAGCATGAGCTGAAATTGCTAAATGTTGGGAGTTTTTAGTGACACCCTTCAAAGTGCTCACGGTGTGGCATGGATCAGCTGGGGAGAACTGATATGGTTTTGCCCTGGGGGGTATCTATCTGTGTACCTTTGAGGTAGGAAACCGGGCCCACTTAGGCCCGCAGATGCCCACTGTGATTGGTTGACATGATGCCAAGCAACAGGATCATCCAATCCACCTTCAATGCAGGGAGGATTGCTGACAGTCTCCCTAGGTGACACTTCATCCAATCACATGTCAAGTTGGCCTGTGACGTAGAGCCCTGTGGCCGTACCAAAGTACCTCCCATTCTCTAGGTCCACAACTGCCATTATCTGGTCGTGCCATCTAATGACTGCTGCCTCCGCCATGGTTGTACCTTCCTCTGAGATGCCATCTGAGAAACAGTTGATCACCCAGGAGCCCAAAGAGGCCAACTCCACGACCGCCCAGAAGCAGAGCAAGCAGAGGAAGCGAGGGCCCCGTGGGCCCCACAGATGCCACGCCAACTGTCGCCGGGACAGCCTCGCCACCTATTTCCGCCGGGTACTGAAGCAGGTTCACCAGGGCTTCAGCCTTTCCCAGGAGTCCGTGAGTGTCATGGATTCTACGTTTCGTGACATACCGGACCGCATCGCCACCGAGGCTGGTTGCCTCACCCGTTATGCCAAGCGCGTGACCATCACCTCCCGGGACATCCAGATGGCCCTGCGCCTGCTGCTACCAGGGAAGATGGGCAAGCTCGCTGAGTCTCAGGGCGCGAATGCCACCCTCAGGCATACCAGGAGCAAGTGAGCTGTCTCAGGAGCACCTGAGCACCCGGAACACCCAAAGCTCTGTTCAGAACTTCCGCACGTGGCCCTAAAGACCAGTGGCCCTCGGAAGGGGGACCCCACCGGAGGTGGGGTGGGTGGCACCCTTCTGGCTTGGGGGGCATGTGGTATGTGGCATCCTGCGATTTTTCAAGCGTTTTTCCCAAAGTACAAAACATTGTCAACTCCAATATATCTGTAGTGCAATTTGCTCCAAGGACAAGTAGTGGGTGTTTCCGTGATCCTGTTTCATTTCCTCAGTTTCCTAAATGGCCGCTTTTATTAGTTATCTTTATGGTGGTATTATCAATGTAGTGATGTTTACCTTTTTCACTGTCATTCTCCTACGACTGGATGGTGGAATTTTCCAGAACTTCGTTATGTGCGCTATGGCAACAGAGAAAGTGAATACGCTGATATAAGAAGAAAGGTAACCCTCCTAAACATGTGCAGCATCTCTCTCATCATGAATCCACGTAAATAAGCAAACGAGGCCCAGTTACAGTGTACATGTATCTAAATAACATTTTCAAGAATCCATTCATTTTCCAGCTTCCTCGACTCTGAGATCACTATTGCAAATCATTCTCCTTTTGCACTGACAATAATCTTTTCATTTCTTTTTGAACACAAACCTTCTTACTTCCAGGTATGCGTCAGTAGGATTAGGGATTGTCCATGGAAACAGTTGATGCCCTAGCATACAGTTGTGCAGCCAATGAGTGGCCTGCAGTCTATGAGCAAGAGTCATTATCCCAGTGTGGGGCAAGTGATCAAGGCTGAACCCACAACGTCCTTGCACTGATATGCAGCCTGGTGGTTGGGGAGACAGGGTTGTGATTCTTTACCTGATGTTTTTGTTTTCAGTGTTTGTAATCATGGTCATTTAAGGATAGGAACCCAAAGGTAGGAGTAATATATGTTCCTTGCCCCTCGCATCAAGTTATGCAGAGCATGGTCAGCTTTTAAGAGAAGTCAGAAAATGCTTATTTCCTCAAGAGATTGGCATATTAATATTCATGTTAATGTTAATATATGTTAGCTTTCATTGTGCTTTCTTCTAGGTCCCAAGTCTTTGTATGTTTAGCACCTTTTCCTAGAAGTGTATTGCTGAATTTCAGAGCAATTGGTGACTTTCCCATTGCTTTTCTTTTCAATTGACTTATAGCCACCCAAGCATGTGGACAAGAGAACATACTCTGGGATTACAACCCATAGGAATTTATTATGTTGGGCCTTGAAGCTTAATATGTGGCCATTTTTGTTAAACGTTTCCTGTGAATTTTGAAACATCTCATAAACAACCCTTCTCCTTCATGAGTAGAAACCAGTAAAGGATGGCACTCTCAGTCAAACCATGAAACAAAAACCGAATAAATGACAAAAATCAGAACTTTCTTGAGCCCATCAGAAGTGGAAAAGAACCAACCCAGTGGGCCCAACACACAGCCACATAGATTATTCCACCATTTACAGAGGACCTCCTGGTCAAGAGGGAAATATGGGCAGGGCGGGATGGTAGCCAGAGCTTCCCTGAGTAGTACAGATGGGAAGAGGGGAAGGTCACTTCCAGAGCCCCACTTGGGATCCAAGAGAAAGGATGTAAAACCAAGAAGCCCCCAATCACGATTTGTTACTTTCCGTTTTTTCAGAATATTAGAAAAATATTACGAAAATAGTTGAAGAGAAATGCTCACTGCACAAGGAGACCAAGAAAAAACCCCACAAAATCAGTAACAAGTTAATCTCTCTGGACGGTGCCGCCAGGTGGTCCTACATGCCTGGGGCAACACTTTGAAAACAAAAGACGCTTGGCATAACCCTGTTCCTTTCCAGAGACAGAGCTGTGTACCTGGTCCAAAACACCACATCTCACTCAGCGACTTATTTCTAATTATGCTAATTGTTTTGCTTTAAAGTGACAATGTTTCTGTCATATGGGACATACAAATAAATTTCTAAAGTTATCATTACATGTCTACAGGGTAATTTGACATGTCCTTTTCAGAAACTACATCCATTAGTATATTTTAACCTGTAGGGTGTGTTTTCCATTTGCAAATTCAGAAAAGAAAGAGGAGCATTAGTAAAACAGGGTTAACAATGAACTCTGATTGGGCTGTGGGGAGTGAAGCGTGAGAGTTCAAGGGGACTGATGCTGGTGAATTATAGGAAGAAAGAGCAAAGGGGTGGAATGATGTGAAGATCGGAAGAGGAATCTCACACGTGTGATATAGCATTTCAGGAGGTGATTGTGGGGAAGGGGAACCTAGTGAGCAATCATGATGTCAAGCTGTGGCTTACTGAAAACACAAAGTAGGAGAAGCAGCTTTATGGCTTAAACAACAAATAAGAAGTATCAATGTATGGAAAATAGGATGAATAGGACAAACATAGTCCAATAATTCTTTTCATCAGCATTCCCTGTACCATAGAGTTCATTTGAAAACATAAGCAAGGACCCAAACAAAGTAGAGAGAAAACTATATCAAAAAGTTTAAGGAACAATACCTATTCTAGGCTCCCTAGAAATGGAATCCCACTTGTTTAGATTTATCTGATTCTGCTCTTCTTCAGGCTAGAATCTTTTGTTTTTGGAGACCTTCATGCCTGGCCTCTATGCATCATGGGGATGATGGAATGTTGTCTGATGGAGCAGCACAAGCTCCACTCGGATCCGTGTCAGCCAGTGAGGCACCTGTAGCCGAGGAGCCACAGCCCAATGTGTGATCAGGTTTCCCGATCTGAAATAGTAAGGGTTAGTTGCCCAGGGATGTTCAATGGGAGCTGAAGGGGAACCTGTGATTAGATGGGTTGTGCTTCTTTGGTTCTTCTATGGGTTGTATGCTTTTAATGCTGTTGATGGAGGTATGTACTATTAGTTTTCTAGGGCCGCTGCAAAACTATTCCAGAGACTGGCTGATTTAAACACTATTTATTTATTATCTCACAGCTCTGGATACAAATTGTCACCTATCTGTAAGGAGACCAATCCTGTTGGGTAGGGTCAACCCTCATAACTTCACTTTAACCAGATGACCTGTGTAGAGACTCTCTCCAAATAAGGTCACATTCTAAAACACTGGGGGCCAGGACTTCTACCTGTGAATTTTAGGGAGACACAACTCCATCCATACTAGTATATCTTCTGCATCCTCTCCGTGGCACAAATTAACGTTCTCACATAGAAAATACATTCATTTCATCACAACATCCCCGAAGTCTTAACTCACTCCAACATCAATTCTCCAATATCTCACCTGATGAACTTCTGTATCTGGAATGGTTGAGTCTCCAGGTATGACTCATGCTGAGGCAGGAATTCTCTCCACCACTGCACCTGTAAAGCTAGACAAGTTATTTGCTTCTGAAAGACAGTTATGGGACTGGTACCGAATAGGGCTTATCATAGCAAAAGCAGGAAATTCGAAAAACTACTGAAGTTCATGGACCCTAAGCACCTTGGAAACCTAGTGGGGAAAATTCCATTATCTTCTAAGGATGGAAAAGATTCTGCTTGGGCTCAATGCTCTGTCCTTCAGGCCCAATGGGGTAACAGCTTCACACCCTAAGCCCTGGGCAGTGGGGTGGGGGCTCTCCCTCCAGCCTGGGCTGCTGCAGCCCATCCCTCTGAAACCGAGGAGTTGGGACAAATGCCTGGAACTCAGGAGGTGACCTCTGTTTCTGGGACAAAGAGAGAGACAGCCCAGTCCCCTAGTACCGTGCCCTGGTTCTTGGGAGCAGTGATGGCCATGCCAACCTCTGACCCAACATTGGAGTCCTTCTTGCCTGTCTCGAAAATGAAGAAATGGTCACAGCTGGGTACCTCTGTCAGTCGCTTTCTTGCCAGTGCAATCCAGGAACTCTAACAGCCTCCTTTTGTTTCGTCCCAGCTTTGTCCCGTTCAGTCTGGTCTGGCAACGTTTTTCTGGTACAAAATTCTCAAAAAAATGGTTGGCTTCCCATGGAATTCACATGACTCCTGGCCATCAGACAAGAAGTTGTCTACAGATCTTTCTTGAATACCCTCATCTGCCATATCCCAATTCCTACCTCCTGCAGAGATGGTTGCTTTAATCCGTGAGACACATGCCTCACCTCTTTGGTCAATGGTTTTCCAGGTGCAGCCCTTGCACCTGTTTCTAGAGCAAGGTACCTGCATACTTTGAGTAACTTCTGAACCATCCAGTGCTGGCTTCCTTTTCCTCAGTGCTTCCTTGCCTAATTTCTCTCTCTTCTCTCACATTTACTATATGGATCTAGGAGAAACCCGATTAAATCCTAAATACTTTTCTCAGTTTGTCAGTGTAGTGGCCAAGGTTCCCCCTGGTCCTCTTAAATTACACTGAAAACTCGAGTCACAAAAGGCAGATCCATGGGACATAAGGCATACCAACTTATTTTTTTTTTTTTTTTTTTTTTTTTTTTTTGAGGCGGAGTCCTCGCTCTGTCGCCCGAACTGGAGTGCAGTGGCCGATCTCAGCTCACTGCAAGCTCGCCTCCCGGGTTTACACCATTCTCCTGCCTCAGCCTCCGAGCTGGACTACAGGCCCCGCCACCTCACCCGCTATTTTTGTATTTTTAATAGAGACGGGGTTTCACCGTGTTAGCCAGGATGGTCTCGATCTCCTGACCTCGTGATCCGCCCGTCTCGGCCTCCCAAAGCTGGGATTACAGGCTGAGCCACCGTGCCGGCCCCACTTATAATGTGTACTCCCGGAGCCTTTAGTGTTATAGGAAAACACATGGGAAATTATCTATTTTTATGCCTGGGCTCAAAGGAGTATGGACAGCTGTTTAGAAATATGGTGGGACAAAAAGGCTATGACCTGATGCTAACGGATTGAGTGGGGGAAACCCGGCAAGGCCTGTCCATCTAGACTCTGCTTGGCCTATCTGAGCACACAGTCCTTCCTCCCGGTTATGGGGCAGGACCCTCTCTGGAATGGGGATCTTGTGACGTCCATTCAAACATGAAAGGTTAGATCATTTCTTTAGGGACTTTTTTTTACATGAAAATGTGGAAAATATTACAATACCGTTTCTAGGTTTTGTGACTATTTTTAGAAAAAAGAGCTTCTGGTTTCTGGGATCACTTTGGGAAGAGGGATTCTGGTCTCTATGTTTAGCCCCCGGGGCTGAATGGGACTGAGAGACAGGAGGACCAAGAACATCAGAGAAAATCTCTTTCATCCGAGACTTCTTCTGAAGCCCTCATTTTGGGGTATTGTGTCCTGAGCACCAATAATAGAAATCAGCCACATGTGCTGGTTCATCACTTAAATTTCTACTTTCCTCAAAGACACTAAGAACACAATACAGCCCAAACCTTTGCCACTGTAAAACTAGCATCACCTTTCCTCATGCTTCCAATAACCTCTTCCTAGTCTGCATCTGAAAACACACCACAAGCAACTTTAACACACACAGTTCTAGCAACATTTCGGTGATCGTGATATATGTATTCTCTAAGTGAGATACTTCTTCTACAGCAAAGAATTCTTTCTTAAATTGCATTTGGTGTTCATATTTCCCCCCGCCATTTCGTAAAGGCACTCTAGGCTTCTTAGGTCACGCATGTCAAAACGCTTCCAGCCTCTATGCATCACCTAGTTCTAAGGCCTCTTCCAATCTTCTGGATGTTCCTTATTGCATCATCCCAGCGTTTGGCAGTAGAATCTCTAGTAGTTTGCTAGGGCTAGTCTGACAAAGTACCACAAACACGGCATAAACAGCAGAAATTTGTTGTTCACGATTTGGCAGCTGGTAGTCCAAATCAAAGCCTCAGTTGGGGTGGTTCCTTCTGAGTAGCAAAAGGGAAGGATCTATTCCAAGGATGTTACCTTGGCTTGTAAATGGCACACTTCTCCCCATGCCACTTCACATTTTCTTGCCTGGACACATGTTCCTGTGTCTGAATTTCCCCTTTTCGTATGCAAAATGCACGCTAGTTATTTTGGTTAGAGCACACCCGAATGAATGTAATTGAACTTGAGTACTCCAGTAAAGGACCTATCTTCAAGTAGGAGAGAGATGAGGGTTCTGGAGTCTAATAGATGTACTGGTGATGGAGGGATCTTAGGTTGCATACTCCTTATGGGAATCTAATGCCTGCTGATCTGTCACAGTCCCCAATTACCCCCATATGGGACTGTCTAGTTGCAAGAAAACAAGCTCAGGGCTCCCACTGATTCTCAATTATGGTAAGTCATGAAATTATTTCATTACACATTACAATATAATGATAATAGAAATAAAGTGCACAATAAGTGTAATGCACTTGAGTCATCCCAAAACCATTCCCCAAATGCCATTCTGTGGAAAAATTGTCTTCCCTGAAACCAGTCACTGGTGCCAGAAAGGTTGGGGACCACTGGTCTAGCTAGTGTGTGCTGGCAAACTGCAATCCCATGAGTCATTTGTTATCTTAGTCTATGTCTGGGAACAGGGACAACATTTGAAATTACTTCTTCTCTGAAGAGGGTATGGCATCCAGTCACTATTGAACTTCAGTACACTATTGAGAATTCTAATTGTCAATGGCCAATTGATTGATCCTCTAAATTAACCTGCTAAAATATATTAAAAGGATTTTAGAGATTTCTCATTCTAACCGATTGATAAAAAGGTTAACTATATAAAAAGACACATCATGGTGTGACAGCTAGCCTTAAAACTTGGCTTGACAAAAGTGAAGAGCAAAAAACCTGTACAAAACAAAGATAACCTTCTGTGTCTGCTCAAACTGCCCCATGTGGGAATAGCAACAAAGGACACTCTACCTTGTGCCCTTCGAGTTCAAATTCTGCACTTTCTCCTCACCGCTGTGGGTTTCATTGCTAGACAGGAAACCAGCCCCTCTTGGCTGAATATTGGTGTGACTTTTGAGGAGTATCTATTTCTTATGGACCCTTTTCCCTTCCTTGGATTGTTTTGGATTTCCTGTCTTCCTTCACCTATGATGGGGACACATGAAGCCCTGTGGCCTTCTTGTGGAGACAGCTGACAATCTAAGACCCTAGAAAATTTGGTAGGACAAATATGTGGGTTGTATCCTGTGAAAGGCTAGCAAAACTGTCTTTCCTCTTTGAACTGTCTCTGGGGTATGGGGAAGTTCTGGACCTTGTGAAATCTACTTTCTACCTCGTTGGAGACACCTCATGCATCCTTGGTTGTGTCATAATCTTGGTGAAACTTAACTGAAAAGGTACCTTTACTTTACAGTAAACAAAACCATCAAGAAAAGGTACTTTTACTTTACAGAAAACAAAACACTCAAGAAAAGGCCAAAATCCAGAAATATCAGCTGCTTGTTTTCTGCTGCTGCTTATCAGCCATAGTGGCATCGGCCGCTTTGGGCTCCTTGGTCCTCAAGACGTCATCGGAGGTCCTCTCAGAGGAAGGCTCAACCATCTTGGGGGCAACTGCCAGTGGATGTGAGGAACAGACAATGACAGTTTACCACCAGTGGGAGGGCCATTTGTAGTCACCGTATGGCTGAAGTCACGGGTCACCAACTCCACATCTGACTGAATGAAGTGCCATGCAGGGAGACTATCAGCAATCCTCCTGGCCTCAGAGGCGATTTGATGGTCCCATTGCTTGGCAATCACAGTGGTGTCTTTCGACCTGTTCCCTGTGCTCAACCCTGCCCACTCTCAACTAGGGCGAGCTCTGCATTCCACGCGTTCTTCCACTCCTGTTCTGCAACCACTCCAATTCCAAACAAGCTGGGTTGTACTAGGAATCCTCTCTAAATCATATTCTTGGTCTGTTTATTCCTTATTTCTTCCTCCAGGAGCCCAGTCTCTCCTGGGAGAGCTGCGGATCCTGGCTCAGTATGGTGTGTAGGATTGCCCAAGACTTGATGTGTGAGGTTTCTTTCCTTTTCATAGGTAGGGTGAGCACATAATTTCTTGTCGAATAAATTTTGGGTCAGGTTTCAGAGTAAATGGGGCACTGTGAATCCCTGGGCTGGGGCAATAGGTAAAATCAGGATGTGTGGCCCCCCTTCTTGGGGAAAGATCGGGGGATAGGATAAGAACATCCTATTTGGGGTTTGGAACACAAAGGTTAGTGGGCAATGAGACCGATTTACTTTTAATAGCATCTTTTTCATGATTTCCTTTCTTTGAAGTCCTGGTGCTTTTGTTTCCTGGAGACAACTGGTATGGCCAGGCTGCATTAACACGGGACAGAGACACAACACTGTGAGAGCATCTGTTTGGGTCTTAGAACTCATGTGAGCTAGTGGGACCGAACTCGACAGCAAGAGTCACTGAGGGCACGGGTTTGGGAGTCAGAGGAGACCTGGGCTCAGACCCAGCTGTGCCTCTTACTGGCTGTACTGCCTTGGGCAAGTGGCTTGACCTCTCTGAGCCTCAGTTTCCTCCTCTGTGGAATACGGGTCTAGAAAGTGGTTGTGAAGATCCAGGGTGATGATCCAGACGGGGTGCCAGACACATAGTCAGCAACCAATGAATGTCGGCTGTACCTGGTCCCAATTCCAAGATTCATGCCCTCGGGCAATCACAGGTGGTGGGGGTGGGATCCAGTGCCACACAGCTGTATGAACACGCTCTCCTGGCTATCTGGACCCCATCTGTTTGCTTCGGGCTGACAGTGAGATAAGGGAGGATGACTTTTCTCTCCTGAGCCACGTGTTACTAAAGCCGTACGGATAATGCTGCTCTGAGTCCTGAAGAGAAGTTGCTGGGGAGCAACTTTACAGTGCTCCAGCCTCGGGGCACTACCCACTCGGGGCTTTGTGTCAAGCAATTCCCCCTCACTGCCATGGAACCTGGCTTCCCATACCACCTCCTTGCCCCCACCCACCATCTCCCTATCTGAATTCTATTCACTTTTCAGGTCTTGGCTCAAATCCTGCCTCCCCTGTGAAGATGTCCTGAGTCTCAGGATCTCCAACTGTGACATGGGCATACTGTTTGCAGCATCCCCACAGACGGATTGTGGTGAGGAAGGAAAGAGAGAGTCGATGTAGCATGCTAGGTGCAGTATCTGGTGCAGGCTTGTGGTGAGTTCCCTGCCTCTTCCTCTACCTCCCTTCTGAACCCCCAGCATGCAGGCATGGCGGCCTTGATCACATGCTGCCTTCTCTTGATAGTCACTGGGGATCATGCCTGTGCTAGTTTTCTCCTCAGTTGCAATGTCACAGACGATGGAGTGGGGGGCCATATCTCATCCTTCCTCACCTTCCAGAATCCAAAGCTACAATAAAGGCCATCATCACCATTTTTCATTGGCCACTTTAGGGGACACACATGCCCTGTGTGTGCTCCCTAGCAGCATCACAAAAAGTGTGTGCGAATAGGCTGCATCCCAGGAAGGCTGCTTATTCCTGAATGCTCCTCCCATTGCCCGTTGGACACGTCTGTTTGCCTCTCCCAAGGGATCCGACAGGCCCGTGATGGCTTTGACGCATGGAGAATGGTGGAGGTTTGTCTGACCCAGAGCTATCCTTTCAGAGGACTGGCGTGGCCTATGCCTGGCTGTCTGAGAGGCACTCGGCTATGTGTGTAATGCATATAAGTGTAGTCCTCACTCTTTCACCTCCTAGCTCTCTTCCAGGATGTGCAGGCATTGATTCTCCTTTAATTATACCAGATTGGGTCAACCGCTACCAAGGTCGCAACATGAGTAAGTGGCCTTGCCAGGCCTCAAGCCCTATGATAGGTGAAGTTTCTAGTGAATGCCTGTGAATGGGTGGTTGGCAAGAGGGACACACTTAGAACCCAGAATAGGAGTGCCTGCCCCATTACTTTTACATGGCATAGGCAGGCCTGCTTGAGAGAAAGATGTAGGCAATAAAGACATAGGACTCAGTGGGTCCTCGAGCTTAGGTAAGGGGATATAGTCACTCCAGGACACGGAGAGAAACGGAGAGGGGATTGGTCAAGCTAAACCTCAAGGCAGTTGTCCCAGGGAATTCCACAGTGGCTCCAGGATCCCTAAAACAGTAGCAGATGACCCACCCACTAGCCATCCTCGAGGTGAACTGTAGAACAAGCCCGGGCCAAGTGAGCCTCCCTGGAAGAGGTTTGTTAGCCTAGAAGATGTTGAATCCCTTGGGAGTCCATGGTGGGCATTTCACTCCCACAGATCCTTTGGAGAGCAGCAGGCTACAAGATCGTGCATGGACCTCTGATGCAATGAGGAGACAGGCTCCACTGTGCTTAAGTGTCCCTTACAAGTAGAAGCCAGAGGACCCTCACTCATTGCTATTCAGCCAATGCCTAAGGTCATTGGGGAAGGTCCCAGACACCTTGTACTGGTATGGCTGGTGCCTTGGAGGGGCTGTCTGGAGGGCTGAGCTCAGCTGGGCCTCTGCACCTCTCCAAGGCTCCTTAGAGCATATCACTGTGGTGTCTCCAGCAGGAGAGGCAGACTTCTTACCTGGCAGCTCAGAGCTCTCAGACAGCCAGGCATAGGCCACTCCAGTCCTCTGAAAGGATAGCTCTGGGTCAGACAAACCTCCACCATTCTCCATGCGTCAAAGCCATCACGGGCCTGTCGGGATCCCTTGGGAGAGGCAAACAGACGTGTCCAACGGGGCAATGGGAGGAGCATTCAGGAATAAGCAGCCTTCCTGGGATGCAGCCTATTCGCACACACTTTTTGTGATGCTGCTAGGGAGCACACACAGGGCATGTGCATAAGAAGAGGTCCTTTACTCTCTGGGTCAAAGGGGTAGCCTCTCGACTGATTTTACATTGGACCTATCACTAGCAGGGTGACCTCTCCCATTTAGTGGATCCTCCTTCTTTATGCCACAGTGATTGCCCTTAAGTGGCATGAGGTTTCTAACCATTATAGATGCTCTTTCTCCCTTCTGGGGCCCTGGCCAAACATAAACAGACACACAGAGGACAGTAAGGAGAATATGGGGAATCAGTACTTGTTAATAGGCACTTGACTAGAACCTGGTCTCAATATCTGCTCCTTCACATTTGGGGCCCTTGGGTGTTCCACATTCCCTCATCGACCTCCTCTTTCAGGACTCCCATAAAATCTGACTATCCATCCCTCTCTATGGAGCCTGCTTCAGCACATATCTCAGCGTTCGAGAGAGGACAGGTTTCAGGTCACTGGAATTTAGGGAGTGAGAACAGCAGGAGCGACCTTATCCCTCTCTGTTTGAGAGCGTTGAGCCCAAGCAGAATCTTTTCCATCCTTAGAAGGCAATGGAATTTGTCCCCACTAGATTTCCACGGTGCTTAGGGTCCATGAACTTCAGTAGTTTTTCAGATTTCTTACTTTTGGTATGATAAGCCCTATCCAGTACCAGTCCCACAACTGTCTTTCAGAAGCAGATACCTTGTCTAGCTTCACAGGTGCAGTGGTGGAGAAACTTCCCATCTCAGCATGAGTCATACCTGGAGACTCACCCATTCCAGATAAAGAATATTATCAAGTGAGATATTGGAGAATTGACGTTGGAGTGAGTTAAGTCTTTGGGGATATTGTGATGAAATAAATGTATTTTCTATGTGAGGATGTTAATTTGTGCTGCTGAGTGGATGCAGAAGATATACTAGTATGGATGGAGTGGTGTCTCCCTAAAATGCACAGGTAGCACTCCTGGCCCCCAGTGTTTTAGAATGTGACCTTATTTGGAGAGAGTCTCTACACAGGTCATCTGGTTATAGTGAAGTTGTGAGGGTTGACTCTATGCAACAGGATTGGTCTCCTTACAAAAAGGTGACAATTGGTATCCAGAACTGTGAGATAAAAATTACATAGTGTTTGCGTCAGCCAGCCTCTGGAATGTTTTTCAGCGGCCCTAGAAAACTAACAGAATACACCTCCATCAACAGCATTAAAAGCATACAACCCATCGAAGAACCAAAGAAGCACACCCATCTAATCACAGGTTTCCCCTTCAACTCCCATTGAACATCCCTGCACAACTAACTCTTCCTAGTTCAGACCAGGAAACTTGATCACACATTGGGCTGTGGCTCCTCGGCTGTCGGTGTCTCCCTGGCAGACACGGATCCGAGTGGAGCTTGTGCTGCTCCATTGTACAGCATTCCATCATCCCCATGATGCATAGAGGCCAGTCATGAAGATTTTCTTAAACAGAAGATTCTAGCCTGAAGAAGAGCACAATCAGATAAATGTAAACAAGTGAGATTTCATTATGAGGGAACCTAGAATAGGCATTGTTCCTTAAACTTTTTGAGGAGTAGTTTTCTCTGTGCCGTGTTTGGGTCCTTGTTTATATTTTCAAATGAATTTCAGCTTACAGGGAAGGCTGGTCAAATGCTTGACTGGACTATCATTATCCCATTTATGCTATTTTCCCTATATTGATATTTCTTATTTGTTGTTTGGGCAGTTAAGCTCTTTCCCGTAGTTTGTGTTTCCTTAAGTCAGAGCATGACAGCACAATTGCTCACTAGGTTCCCGTTCGGCTCAGTCACCCACAGAAATGCTGTATCAAATGTATGAGCTTCCACTTCCTATCTTCACATCAATCCACCCCTTTCCTCTCTCTTCCTATAATTCACCGGTGTCAGTCCCCTTGCCCCCTCCCTCTTCACTCCCCACAAGCAAGTCAGATTTCATTGTTGACCCTGTTTTACTATTGGCCCTCTTCGATTACTGAATTTACAAAAGGAAAACACATATTCCAGGGTAAAAGATCCAATGGATTTGGTTTCTCAAAAGGACTTGTCTAATTACACACATATGCAAGGGTAACTTCAGAAATTTATTGGTAGGTCTTAATTCACAGAAACATTGGCACTTTACAGCAAAACAATTAGCATAATGAGAAATAAGTCACTGAGTGACATGTGGTGTTTTGGACCAGCTACACAGCTCTGTCTCTGCAAAGAAACAGGGTCCTGCCAAGACTCTTTGGTTTGGCAAGTGTTGTTCTGGACTTGTAGGAACATTTGGCGGCACCATCCAGAGGGATTTACTTGCAACTGATTTTGTGGGGTTTTTCTTGGTCTCCTTGTGCAGTAAGCACAGCTTCAACTATTTTCATAACATTTCTCTTCAACTATTTTCACAACATTTTTCTAACAATCTGGAAAAACAGAAAGTAACAAATCCCATGAGGGGACTTCTTGGTTCTCATCCTTTCTCTGTGGATCCCAAGTGGGTCTCTGGAGGTGACCGTCCCCCTTTCCCATCTGCACCACTCGGGGAAGCTCTGGCTAGTATCCTGCCCTGAACCCATTTCCCTCTTGACCAAGGATTCCTCTTTAAATGGTGGAATAATCTATGTGGCTATGTGTTGGGCCCTCTGGGGTGGTTCTTTCCCACTTCGGATGGGTTCAAGAAAATTTTGATTTTTGGCATTTATCCAGCTTTTGTTTCATGGTTTGACTGAGAGCGCCATCCTTTACTGGTTTTTACATATGAAGGAGAAGGGGTGTTTATGAGATGTTTCAAAGTTCACAGGAAACATTTAACAAAAATG